>NW_008825544.1:254517-272471 GCF_000699105.1 Pygoscelis adeliae
GGTGCCAGCTCTCCCGAGCCGCCGAGCCCGGCCGGGGACACCGGCCAGCGGGTGCTCTGCTCCGCTGCAGCCCCTCATCACTGGCACCAGCGGGGAGCCCGATGGGGCGAGGGACCGCGCACTAAAGGCTGCTGCATAATGCAGGAAGAGCAGGCATAAAATTAAATTGCACATGCAACATAATTCTGGTGCTTTTTAAATCCTGTGCTCTTGGCTTTGCAAATTTAATGGTGGTTTGCTTGGTTTTTTTCCCAGAGGTTTTTCCATCTATAATTCCCTAATTTTTTCTTAAAGGGAACTGCGAAGTGGAGTCCCGGTATATTATTGGCTGCACGTGAACCCACATCAACAGTGCAGCTGAGCTAAAGCAGTTGCTGAGCAGCAGCGACAGCGATCTCCTTTCCACGGGACAGAAAAAAATCCTCCGTGCTCTGCCCCAGACCACATCACTCCGGGAGAGATGTGTAAAACGATGGGGCTGCGTTCAGCTCCTGGCTCTATAGGTAACCCTGCACAGTGCACACGTTGGCCGTGTGCCTTCTGCTGGGCAGGGCAGCTGGGACCATCACCCCAGGGCCCTCAGCACAGCTCAACCAAAACTGGGTGAACTCCCCAGCGCTCCCCCATCGTGTGCTTCCAAAGAACAGACTTCATCTGACCTCCTTATTTTTCAATCGTTTCCCTCTAGAAGCCCCCAGACTATCCCTGTTTTTGCAAACAAAACCCCAAGGTGCTGTAAAGAAGCAAATTGAGTTCTAGTGGTTTTTGACACTGTGAGTTTTCATGCAAGTTACAGTAAAAAGCATATAGATACCAGATAGGATTTCTATAGGGATTCATCTACTTCAGCACACAGCAAACTCAACAGGGCAGCTGCAGCAAAACACCTTAAATAACTGCAAACAACTTAAAAACCAGGCTTTGGTACCTGGAGCAGTCCCTGGCCTGGCTCGGGGGAAGGAGCTGCTGACAGACTGCGATGCACAATGAGCCGCGCTCTCCTGCACGCTCTCGTTTTTGGCTACGGACACCGAGTCTTGGTGAGGAGAAACGCCCACGCCAACGCTATGCAGAGAGGGGGTTTCCAAGCCAGGGCTAGAAACCGTTGCAAACAGCCGGCAGCTCTAGCTACAGCAAGGCTGGAGAGCTTTCAAGTGTGACCCCATAATGGAGCTCATCCGCGCTGCTCTCTGATACCTGATGGTAGCTCGTGTTGATTTTCCTCGGAGCCCAATTTGCTAGATAATTGAGTTGAGAGGCCTGAAAGTAAAGCTGCAAATTGGGAGTGACCCACCCCCCCGCTTTCCTCTAGCTATTTTAATATTTCTGTAGCTATCTTTTTCCAGCAGTAATGTAAAGAGACAAGCTTTGAGGAAGGGAGGTATAAAAATACTCGGCTCTGTCAGGAGAGAGACAGTCACAGCCCTTTTCATGAAGACGACCCCTTTTTAAGGTCAGCGTGAACAACTGGAGTCCAACCCTTGTCGCTGGTTTGTGCTGGCACATCCCGGCCCAAGGGCTGGAACTGTATCTGCAGACAGCGCGCTGTGATGGGCGAGAT
This sequence comes from Pygoscelis adeliae, assembly GCF_000699105.1. NCBI lineage: Eukaryota > Metazoa > Chordata > Aves > Sphenisciformes > Spheniscidae > Pygoscelis > Pygoscelis adeliae. Next base: position 256,079 of record NW_008825544.1, read on the forward strand.
GGGCGCTAAAAAGCACACAGGCTCTGGGTTGCAGAATCTTGCTCAGGACAGCGGGCGTTTCAGAGGACGCAGCTGGATGCCTGCTCCCATCTGACCCCCTTCCCAAAATACCACCCTGGCACTGGCAAACAACATGGATTTCACAGACTTTCAATGGTCCCAACCTCAGCTGCCTCAAATCCCCAGCGTGTGAGCCCGGCAGGGTCCTCCGCATTTGCGGCTGCCTGCACCATGCACCCCAAACGATGCTGTGCTGGACGAGGGGGGTTATGGGAAGATGCTGGAGGATTCATGACTTGAGGACAGCATGGCTGGGAGAAGCAGAGGTCTCCTGACGTGGGGCGGGTAGCGGCAGCGGGTCTCGGGAGAGCCCAGCCAGGTGAGGGGGCTGCCCCACAGCTGCGGGATGCTGCCAGCGCCCCGGCTGCACTTCTGTCCTGAGGGCAGCAGAAACCAGAGGTGAAGGGAGAGGAGAGCATTATGTTTTTCACAGGCAAGGGAAGACAAAGCAAGAGAAAAGAAAGGCTAGATGGAGATGCCAGTGTGCCAGCCAGGCTCCCTCCACGAGACGGACACCGCTCTGCAATGTCTTCTGGGGGGAGGCTTCGACTGCGCAAGACGGAGCATGGACAGAGCAGCCTTCATGTACCCGCTCCCTGCCCAAAGCCTCCATCATCTTCCCCTTTGCTCCCAAGTTAAGTGCACCTCTTCAGCCCCAACACAGCCCTGCCTGGCAGAGAACCAGGAGTTATGGCAGTTTCTCCCATCAGTTTTCATTAACATATACATCCCGGGCCAGTTACTCAGATAACTTTTATCTCACAAATTCAGCTTGCTAGAACATTCCCTATAGCCTTTTGCTGGTTTATCCATCCACGGTGCCGGCATGGGGCTTGAGAGCCATGGGAAACCAGCCAGCTCCAGGGCTGGACACAGCAAGCTGCACCCTCCGGGGTGTTTATCAGCTTAATTGAGCTTCCCTTCCCTGCGAAGTCTCGAGCAGTGCAGCGTCTGAGCAGAAAGGAGGAAATCCTGGCTGGCCTTGGGTGTGTGGGAGCAAAGAGGGAGGAGGGGGCAGCCGACGCTGCCGCTAGGAAAATGTTCAAGGTTAATTAAGCAGGTCAGTGGTGTGCCGGGAATGGAGATGGGCAGAGGGGAGGTGCTGGCAGGCGGGAGCCTGTACCCCCTGCCTGTGGGACTCCCGGCGTCTGCCCAGCTCCCCTGGACCTCAGAGGGCTCCTGCCACCCGTCAAGGTGAGCAGACGCACGGGCTCTGGATGCTCCTGTTCGCCCCTTGCTCCCTGGAAGAGGTGCACAAGGGAGGGCGGCGCGGAGGCAGGAGGCTTACTCATCCTGGGTGCAGATAAGAATATTTAGTTTTCTATCTACCTCAGCAGTAATTTGTCGGCAAGACAAGGGCTGTTAACGGGGCGGCTACACTGCCAGATTTTCTTTTCTTGATGCTTCATGGGAGGAATCAATTATGGTGAAGCTCAGCAGGTCCTGCTAACCATGCCAGCTCCAGCATGTCAAAGAAGCCACCCAGAGGGACAGCCAAGACAGGGCTGCGTGTTGGTTTATATAACAGCTACAGAAATAACTGGACCAAGATCCCCCAGAAGCAAGAGACAACCTCCGACATTCAGCTGAGTGGATGAGGAGCAGCAAGCCTGCTCCGTCGGGTGGGTCGGTGCAGCGGTACCACCGGAGCAGCACCGCCCCGGCTCGCGCCCCGCGGTACGGCAGCTCCCCGTGCACCCTGCTCCTCCCGCTGTGAGGGCAAGGGGACGGGGCAGAGCAGAGAGGGCAGACGGCAGGTGACCGCGTTCGGCTGAAAGCATGCTGTGCAGAGAAAGGCAGGGACGGGTATGTACTCCCGCTCCCAAGAAACAATCTCTGTCCTCATTGCAGATGTCCACCACGGTCTGCCCAGCAGAAGAGCAAACCGAGCCACAGTAACACACTGCCAGCCCTTCTTGCTCTTCTCTTCTCCCCCTCAGCCTGCAGCAGCAACGTCCCTGCTCTGACCAGCCATCTAAGATGCCACCCGCGCCTCATATTCAGAAGTACCCGTGTACAAAACCTGATGGACCTGTGACCCTGCAGCTGGACTATCAACCCGGTCCATAAGCCCCCAGCCAGCTGCCCTGCGGTCAGAAGCAAACAAGCTGAAGAAGGCTGCGGGCCACAGGACGCCTTGCAGACTGAGCTTGACAGTAGTGATTATTGTCCTCCCATCAGACATCACTTCGAGGAAGCAAAGCTGCAGGACTGTAATGTTGAGTGTCAAGTCGCAGGAAAGCAATAAATCCATCCAAATCTGTGAATCTTCCAAGAGACGCCCTGCTGGGCAGCTGGCTTAGGGATCATCCTGCTCCTTAGAAAGCATCTGCACTAACACAATCCTGTCGTTAACAGGGACCTCAGAGACCATCACTCAGGCAGCAAACTTGTGCTGCAGCAAACCCACTCCTCCGGCTGAGATCAAACTGACATTTCAGATGGGATGGGGATGTGAGCCACGCCGTACAACACAGGAGGTCTCACCAAGAGATGCATAAACCAGGAAGAGACAGAAATGTGAGTGAGAATAAGACCAGTCTGCAATGGTCAAGGCAAGGACCGTAAAAAACACTTTCCCTGCACTTCATTTACTACCAGAGCTGGGACTGTCCCTGTATTCTGGCACGTTCATCCACTTTTGGACACTTGCTAATAAATAAGACCTACTCAGGCCCAGACTCAGCAAAGGAGAGTTTCTCTCTGTCACTAAACCAAAACTATTCTCCCAAGCTCTTCTGTCTGGTCAGTTTGGGAACACAGATTTAGCACCAGCACTGACAGCACTAATGCTGCGGAAATCAATACGTCCTGACACCGATCTTCTGGCGATGAAGGAATCTCTCCAAACATCACTTCAGGAGCAGAAAGAGGGCTGTGAAATATGCTAATTGGCCCATATTCTGGTCGGGCTGCTGACATTTCCACCAAGGTTACAGCAGTTGAAAAGTGTGCACTATCTTCTAATCGCCCACTTGAAAAGGAGAAAACCCTGTTGACACATAACGACAAATACAGGCAGAAGAAACGGCCAGCGAGGACGTGCTGGGGGTGCAGCACAAAGCGTCTGCACCTTCAGCCAGCACCACCCCTGATGGTAAGCAGCTAACACCCCAAAGGAGCCCTTGTACACCGAGGCTGGCCACAGAAAGAAAATTTATGAATATATATTACATACATATATATTGCTAAATCAAACATTCAGAAGTTTCCCTAAACACTTTTCATGGGCTGCAGATAAATGCTGAGACAGTGGCAGAGAGGAATGCATGCCCATTAACGCCCTGCGCCTCTCCCTCCCATCGCCTGAGCAGGAGGCGCTGGGATCGGTTCCTCGGTCATTCGGTCGTGTGAGAGGAGCTCCTGGCACACACAAAACTACGGTCACACGTAACCACTTGCACAGCGCTTCAGGTGAGGCTTGCTTGAGATTTTAAACATGCAGGAAGCTGCTGCAGACACATCCCTGCAACAACGGGAGTTCAAAACCTGATTGGGCTCTTATTTAATCGAGTTCATCTCCGAAGAGAAGCCTTCAGCAGTGTGCTGGCATCTCTGATGACTGACACTCAGTTAAAAAAACAGAAGAGCAAGCCCCGTCCCCTGGGAGCTGCTACTGAAGCAAACCGCCCTCGCTCCCCTCTGTGCTGCTGTGTCACATCATCGCTCTCGGCTTGTCAAGCCACCCATTTCTTATTTCCAAAGGGAGCGCCTTTCAAAGCACGGGGAAGCACTTAAAAACAGCAACCGCAGGAGGGATACATTTTTAATAAACAAGGCAGAATTGGATTGGAGTTTGCTTCTCGGCAGCTTCCGTCCAGCCCCACTGCTACACTGCCTTTACTTAATTTCATTTGGTTTAAAGTCACACAAAGAAAACGAGGAGGCGGAGGCGATAAATCATCTTGAAAGCCTAGTCAAGGCAGGAGCAATTGCAACGTTGGGAAAGGAAACAGAAGGGAGGGTTGTGCTCGCCAGGGCTGGGCAGGGACAGCCTGGATGCGCATCGGAGAGACACGGCGACGGAGCAGGCAGCCGTGGGCAGAAGCCTGGAGAGCCGACTTATTTTCTCCCTCGACATTTCACGCTGTCTCTCCTGTGACGTCCCCCCAGGCAGTCGGTGCTAATGGCCCCACGGTGTTTGCTGCCCTTCAATGGGAAAAGGCTTCCCTCCTCTCACTGCAAACCCAGAAACTCCCTCCTTGCTGGGACGGGTCCAGCTCCGGTGCCCTCTGATTTTTGATCGAATCTCACTCTGATTTCCCTAGACATATTTAACCCTCCTTGGCCGTCCCTGGGGCGATGTGAAGTGCAACTTCTTTTCTGCTTTGCATGCGGCTGCAAAGCCCCATACACTACCACACAGACACTTTTCAGTCTCCTTATGGCTCCCCAAAATTGCAACCCTCTGTGAGCAAAGCCATGCACAAGCACACAATTGCCCTGGGACTCCACACATCAGCCCCAAAAAGCCCAGTGATGTAAAGCGACCAGAAAGGTGGACCTTCATATCTCCTAAAATCCCAGCTGTCCCAGGGACCCGTAGGGACGGGCGCTGACAGGAGCAGAGAGCTGATGGGAGCTCCAGGCACTGTGTGAGGTAGCAGGAGACCATCCCTCGAGGCAGGGAAGGAGCTGAGACACCGAGTAAGACGGTTAAATGATTTAAATAACCCAGGGGTCTCCATCACGCTGCCAGCAACTGTGGGCTTGCAGGGAGCGGCTCAGCCGTACCCCTTCGGACTCGAGCACTGATGAAGCTGCTCTCCCACCACCCATCAACACGAGGCGAGCGCCCAGGCACGTACTGTTTGTCTTGAGCCTGGCGGGTTCGCTGTTTCGGCTGCCTGCCTGGTTTATGGCCTTGACGAGGAAGATGTAGCGGGTGCCGCTCTGGAGCCCGTGGACGGTGTAGTGGTTCTGCTTGATGTTGGGGACAATCATCCAGCTGTCCATGGAGTTGTAGAGACCTGTGGTACACGAGAGGGGAGGGAAGATTTATTCACAGGAAAGGACAGAATACAAAAACCACGTGCTGCTAACGCAGAGCTCACCGACCGTGCATCCCTCAGGCTGATTTACCGCCTGTCTGAGAGTTAAGAGCACCTGCAGGAAAATTTCCACAGATGATAAACCCCAGCAACTCAAAGAGCCTTTTTTATTACCGCATGAAGGCAATGCTTGGTAAGACAAAGCCAGGGTGGGGCACTGGCATCTCAAGATGCCGCCATGGGAAGTGATGGGGAAAGGGTGCAGAGAAAGAGGAATTCAACCGGTGGCACCTTCCAGCCAGGGCAGATGGCACAGTGCCCGGGAAAAGGTGATGCCCACCATCACCCTCTCTCATTTTTTTGCTCCTGCAGGACAAGCTCCCTGCTGCTCTGGGGGCTGCAATATGCAATGCCAGCAGCAGAAAGGGACATGTTTGCACCCTAATCCTCCTCCTGCATGGCGCTCAGTGCTCTGGCGTGGGAAGCAACAATCCATGTCCAAGGGATGCTGATGCTTCGGCTCCCTGTGTAGACTGGTATGCAAAGTGGTTCAAAGAAAATTACAGCTCCCAGCAAAGGGAGCAGGATCTGGACGCTTGGAAAACATTCAGGAGCCTAAACTCTTTCTGGAAATGGAAAGGAATTAAGAGCCCGAAGACCATGGAGGCGGTAAGCCCTAATGCTGCGGCAGTTTGTGCTGCCAGAGCTGCAGGGCCCAGCACGTACTGAACATGTAGTGTCGTATCTAAGGTGGGATGACACAGCACTCCAGGAAAGGAGAAAAGCCCTGCATGCTGCCACAGATGCTGTTACTGCCTCTGGCACGGCTGGGGTGAGAATAACCTGCAGACTGCACAAGTACCTCGGGCAGCCAGCGCTGGGGGAAAAGGACGCTGAGGGTTTCGGGAGCAACCTCCAGCGCTGGCACCAAGGGGCCGGCGGCAGCAAGCGCCCAGGACCATCTGCTGCAGCACAGAGAAGCTCTGGGCTTTCAGAAAACGGCTTGGGGGCAGCTATCACGACATGGGACTGTTGCTTTAAACCAAAAGAAGAATAAGGAGGAAGCTCTGGGGAGCTGGAGGCTTCTCAGATCCAGTGGGTCTGGAGGCGAAAGCGAGACGATACGTGAGGAGCGGGTTGTGAATTAAGGGTGACTGGAGGAGAGTTTTTAGTCTCCTATCACCAGCATACACGTGCACGGCTGGAAGGCAGCAGCCTGGAAAACATACCAACCTCCTCTTCTAAGGCTTACATTGGGGTGTTTATTTATCTCCGGTGGCTCACTCAGCCGGAGGACAAGAGCAGGTTGCAGTCATTGTCAGCCTGGATTTGGTTTAAAATATACGTGGAAATGGCCTAGGGGAGCAGAGCAATGTTATTTGGAGTAGAAAATAAAATTGATGTGATACCTATTGCATCCTACACGCAGAGCTGCTTTCATCGGAGCACACAGCTTTCAGCCAAGCACTGGTAGGTGTTATCTCTCTGCAGACAAGGATCAGCTTTGGATCCTTCATCGGAAAGGACTAGGTGGCTGAGAGACGACAGTCTGGGAGTGATTTGGCCTCCCAAGCAGGTTTCTTTCCCAAAACAACCAAGAAGGGGTTGGCCTTGAAGTCTGAGGGCTTCTATCCTTGCCAAAGCTTAAAAAAAAATCTTTTTTATTCCAGCTTTCGTCATCCATAAAATTGTCCAACTCCTGCCGAGCTCTTGGCTTTAAAGAGAGCATGAAGGGGATGGCTTCCACAGGCCAACTGTGTGCTCTTTGAAAAGGTATTTCCTTTCATGGGAAGCCTCCTCGTGCTCCTGCTAGGTGAGCCCTAGCGCACTATTTCCAGTGTCTCTTCATGCATGAGTTCAGCCAGGACTCAAATGGCTCTCATCACCCAGACCTGACTGTGTTATTTCAAGTGACAATATATTATTCATTTTATCCTCTGAGGTGTTAACTGATGTTTTCTTTACTCCTTCTATGAAGAGCTACCAAAGACAGCCAAAGACGACACTCCTGATGTGTGCCCCAGAGCTGCCCTTGCTGTTCATCTCCCCTGCGGTTTCCATAGCCCCCATCTTCCTAATGCCTGTGCCAAACCCACACAGCCCCCAAAGGTGGGTAGGTGACTAATTCCCAAGCCCCTCGATGGATTGGACTCCAAGCCACGTGCCCAAAGCAGCGTAAGGGGAGAGGTGGGAGCCAGACGGTTCCCCGAGGGGCCCCGGCACAGCCCCAGGGCAAGGGCACAAGTTGCAGCGGGAGAAACCTGGTTAGATAAGGAAAAATATCTTCTAGCTGAGGGTGGGGAAGCACTGGAGCAGGGCCCTGAGAGCTGGGGACTCTCCATCCTTGGAGATGGTCAATGGTCAAGAAGCAAGCCCTGAGCAACCTGACTGAGCTCTACGTCAGCCTGGCTTATGCAGAGTTGGTGCAAAGAAAGACCTTCAGGTGTCCCTCCCCACCTAAACAATTTGGTGATACCAGCATGGTCCACGTTTCTTCCTCAGCTGGCAGGTGCAGGGGAGGTGGAGGCTGGCGACCATCTAAGAATGGAGCCAAAGAGGTTACTGAGCTCCCCCAGGCTTTCAGAGAAGAACAAAATGCTGGAGACAACATGTTGTGGCTGGGGGAGGAGAGGAGAGCTGAGCAGGGGAAATCTAGCTGCTGTAGCACTTGGCACCCATAACTAACCTCTGACCAAGAGGAAATAAATCATCTTGTTTTCCAAAATGAGGGCAAAGGCTGCTGGCCAAGGCTGGGGATGCAAGTGCTATCCAGCTTTGAAAGTCGCAAGCAGTAACTCTCTGGCAGCTTCCTGCATATTTTAAAGTGCACTTAACAGCCTTCCTGTGCTGCGACACCACGCTTCCAGCACCGATGTCTTCCTGACCAGTGAGATAAACTGACAGCGGCCCAAAAAGCCCACTCCGAAGCATTTTGTCAGCACTTCCTACAACGGTAAGTGCTACTAAGGAAAACCAGGAATAAAACTTCCTTGCCAGAGCCATGCTGTGGGGATGCTGTGCTCTTCCAAAGCACTACCGCAGGACGGACAAACTGGAAGCTGTATTTTTGTTCTCCCATTACAACATCCATATTTTTTTCTCATATGAAACAAGCAGTTTCCCTGGACTCTCTCCTATAACTCAGCCCACAAATTACGTTTCCTCCAGAATGTAAACCCCTTCCCTCCAATTTTAGGAAAAAGGCAGTGTTACAAGAAATCATAACAGGTACATATTTCTGATATCTCGAGGACTCACCGGACACCCAAAGGAATAAACCACTGCTGCTGAGACTGGCAAATCATCCTTGGCTTTATGGCAAGGACAAAGAACCCAGCTTTTTCTTTTTTTCAAATAAACCTTCCTGACAACAGACAACGAGGAAGACTAAATGGCTCCTGCGATGTGATGCATCTGTCCTTGGGGGTGTGTGTGGGGTGTCACGGTTTCCAGCCCCGGCTTTTTCAACCTGCAGTTTACCAGCTCTCCCTAATGATAAGCCATGGTGCTAACAAGCTCAGAGTCTGAGTCTCTTTTGATCAATTTAGGTGTGGGGGGAGGAAATTAAATAGGCATTCGGCACATTCCTTTAGTTTTAATCCCCAGGCAATTTCTGGCTCATTTTACCTTCAAGCCTTCAGATGATTCAGGATGTCTGATGAACTCTGCCTGGCTAATATTAGAGCCAAACTCCAGCCCTGATGTCAGATGGGGAGGTTTGCACAGGTAGGTACAACCACCTGAAGACTCGGCACAGCTGCAGGCAGAGCCTGCCTGCGACAGCTCGGCTTTGCCATGCCCAGTGTTGTTTTGCACCCTCAGACTACTTTTGGCCCCGGCCGGCACGGTGCTGTGAGGGGCTGGTAGGAATCCTCCCAAGCACAGACTCCTCGACTAACGGTGATGCTGATGAGCAGCGGTACACCGGAGCCCCCGCACACGGCTGGGATGCCCTTGGAGGACAACTCTGGTTTTTAAGGTCCTGATCTTTGGAAGAGCAGCAGGAGGTCGCCAGGACAAAACGATGCTTTGCCAGAGGTGCTCTACCACCCCCCAATTTGCACAGGTCTCCCCCACCACCTCCTTTTCCCTTTGTTGCTTCTGCTTCCTTCATTGCCTTCACTGCTGCTGTTTTCCATCGCACTCAGGCAGCAGGACTAGGGGCAGAGTGCGTCCCTTCAAAGTCACCATAGCCACAAGCTCGCTTTCTCCTGCTCGCTCTGGTTGAAGACACACCCCGCCTCCAAGGGTGCCTTGCAAACAACCAACCATCCATTGCACGGACATCTCTGGATGCCATCACATCCCTCCCCAAATGGTGGAGCCAGCTGTTAAATGCATTGTTAAAATATTTGTAATATTTAAAACCCCATAACTACCATAGTCTTCATCAAGTAACAAATATCGAGGAGGGAGCTTTGCATCTAAGAGACTGCTGGCCTGACCTCGTGGCAAGCCTGGGGGCTGGTTCAGCCCTATAAAACTGTTTTAAAGCTGTCCTGTTGCACTAGAAGATATCATGACATGGAAAATACGCTGAGTACCACACAGTCCATAAAGTCCAGGCTCTCCCAGAGGAGCTGGATGCTGCCACCTGAGCCGCAGGTTCCTTGCTGTCTGACCACAGTGCTTCCTAAGTGATTAGGTACCACTACAGACCCATCATCGAGAGCCCTCCTCAGTCCTCGAATCCCATTCCTGCCACGCAAATTTGTGGTGGTGTGGAAAAATAATTAGGTATGACAGTTATTTTCAGGAAAAATAACCTTGGAAACGTGCCTCAATATTGTTATGGAGGATATATAAATCACGCTTAATTATCAGCCCACAGAGCAGCCAGCGCTGCCCTGCCCATACAATCCCAGGGCGCGGTGTGAGATGTACAGATCTGGTAGCTGTGAGACGGATGAGACCCTCTAATGCACCAAATGCTTCACCAAGCCAGAGGTTGCAGATACCCAGTGCAGGGCAAAACAATTCAGTTATGGACCCCCAGCACGGGGGGGTCCTCCATCATTTTCATTACAGCCCTAGGCGGTGTCCTCGGAGGACCCTTCGTTGCGGCTTCCTCCCCTAATTCCCAGCCTTTAAACCTGCTGGTTCTCCCCGAGAACCTTTTTCTTCCCAAATTGGACCATGGTTCCCCAAACTGAGCTGGCGCGCGGTGACTTACTGATGAAGTTGGCTTGGCCAGTGAAGATGGTGTACTGCAGCTCATAGGAGCTGACGCTGAACTCGTCCTCCGAGATCCAGTGGACGGTGATCGTGTCATGGGAGGCCGTGCAAAGCTCCTCTCGGACGGACGGCGGGTTCGGTGCTGCGGGAGATCACAGATAACGTATTTCAGTAAGTTTGTGCTTTCTTTTCTTAATATACCTAGGCCTTTTTTGCTCCCGTAAGGATAGCGATGGGCTTGTGCGGGGAGCAGTCTCTTGACACAAAAAACTGTCTCCTTTTATCTGTCATTGTGTTTCCTACTTAACTAAACTTCTTAGTGCGATAACTAAATATCCAGGGGCCAGTGTGCTTTCAGGTGTGCCAGAATGAGGGGTTATTGCTGCTGCCTCCATCAAGTCTGACACCCCCACCCTGAAACAAGCTGAGAAGCCACTTCAAAATCCAGCTATTTCTCAGCACTGATTGTGGAATAAGTATTTCGTCCTGTAACTGTTCCGGACACGTTTGTTGTTAATTTTTCATTGCAAGCTGATCTGCTTCACGATGAAGAAAATTGGATTTGGGTGAGTAACGATGTCCTCGCTTCTCCAAAGCTTTCATCCCTCCCCCTGGTCTTCCAGCACACGGAACGGTCCAGCAGCGTCGGCTGCGGCAGGGCTCCTCCCGGGCACCCCGCATCGCCCTGGATGAGGGCGAGAGCAGCATTTAGCCTGTGCTACAGGCATCAAGGCAGCACCAAGAGGCCCAGGCAAGGTCTCTGCCCACAGGAGTTCATAATTTAGCACCAAGACCCACAGAAAGGACAGCAAAAGGGAAATGCTAAAGCATGCAGTGCATTAGAAGTATAATAATTGGTAATTCACTGTTCTGTCTCTGTAATCTGCCCTCTCAGATCTTTATGTGCATCAGCTTCCTCCCCGGGTCGTGGAGACCGTCATTTTTCACCTGCTTTCTGAACTTTTCCACCTGCCCTCCGGGAGAGGCAGAGTGCAAACAGGAGGATGGGGATGTGTCACTGTCCTGGTGACAGCACAGCCTCTGCTCTGCCACAGCTGACCAGGCACTTTTTACTGGTGAGGATGAGTGGCAACCTAGTTTGCTTTACAATACGCCTGCCAGCCCTCGGCGGGGTGCCGGGGAGGAGGGCTGCAGGGAAGACACGGGGCGCAGGCGGTGGGGAGTGTGCCTGTGCACTCACCGGTTAGATAATCCAGCCCCTCCAGCAGCTTCTTCTCTCTGGAAAAATCTAAAGCAAAGTTTTCAAAGGCATCATTAAAATTGATATCTGGTATCAGAACTTGAGAGGATGCAGTTGCCATGGCGACCCTGAAAGAAAGGAAGAGACCATCAATACACATCAGGGTGCAGGCTGCTCCCAACACCCAGCAGTGGCGAGACGGGGGATTAAAAGAGTGCGAGCAGTGGTGACATTACATGCCGTCGGGAAGCCAGCTTGCACCTACTAACCACTGCTCCTGCCCCAGCAGGGTGGCCCAGCCTGGGGACAGGCACCCAGAGAGGTGGGGGGGCTCCATTCTTGGGGGGTCCCAGCCCCGACTGCCCCCCCGAGCTCTCTTTGGATTGGCATTTCCACCAATTCCCCCCCCCAGGGAACGATGTTTGCTCCCATAGTAGATGTTCAGCTTGGTTAGGACCTTCCATGTCCTGCAAGGGATGGGAACCGGCAACACCCCTGACCGGCATTTATTTGAGGGCAGCATGCTGGAAGGCTGCAGGGGGGGGGACAGGGTGTCCCTGGGCAGGGAGCTGTGACCGGGGGACAACTCCAGTGACATCCCATTGGTGTCCTGAGCCAAGCGTGCCAGCCCACCTCTCGGCCACGTTCCTGGCTGTCTGCAGGAACCGCGCGTGGTCGTTCTCCTTCAGGATGTGCTCTGCCTGGTTGATGAGGACCGTTGAGCGCTCGAGACACTGCCGGCAGTTAGCAACCTGCTGGGCCAGCTTCCGCAGCTTCATCACCTGCGAGAGGAGCAGAGGGAAGCAAAGGTGCTCAGAAGCCAGCACGTAGTTTGAAAAGCACTGAGGAAACCCCATCCTAAGCCAGGGGCTGCTCAGGGGAAGCAAGGAGCGGTGAAATGGCACAGAAATGTCCCCAAAGGCTCTGGGGAGGCAGAGCAGCAATGCACTTTCAGTGTTAAATTTTGCTTGTAGATGGGAAAGCCCCAGGGAAAAGCCTCTGCACTGCTCTAAGGGTCCCATGCGTGATCAAAGCAGGAGAGTGATGCATCCTCTCTCCGCTCCTCCCACGCAAATGCAATGTCATCGCCCCTAGAATCATAGAATCATTAAGGTTGGAAAAGACCTCTAAGATCATCAAGTCCAATCGTCAACCCAACACCACCATGCCCACTAAACCATGTCCCTAAGCGCCTCATCTACCCGTCTTTTAAATACTTCCAGGGGTGGTGACTCAACCACTTCCCTGGGCAGCCTGTTCCAATGTTTAACCACTCTTCCAGTAAAGAAATTTTCCCTGTGCTGGCTCTCAGTAGATTTGGCCAGGAGAGGAGCGCTCCTGCAAAGCAATTCAGCACAGGGCAAGAAAACCTCATGCTGGCTCAGCCCCAGCAGAGCTGCTGGAAAACATCACATTTGCAGCCGCAAATCATTTTGCAATTAAAGGTGAGGTGCTGCAGTAAGACGGGACAGGAGAGTCACCCACAACACAGGGAAGCAGGAGCTGAGAAACCAGCCCAGGTACCAGCTTGCACCCAAAAATAGGGCACGTGGCTTGAACGGGCTCTGCTCCATCCACACAAGTGTCCCACAAGCCCTGCACAGCCCGTGCTCAGGGCCAGGGCTCAGGGCTCTGACGTGTCCAGTGGAAACTCAGATCTGGCCCAGCCACCGTTCAAAAGGGGACATGAAGCGACTCCAGGGAAAAGCACCTCTGACACCTTGGTCCTTTTCCCTGCAAAGCTCTGTGGACGGTATTTACTGATAGCTTAAGACAGTACTGAACAAGCCATTAAGGAATAAACAAAGTGGACAGGTTTGATAGCACCTCTTTTCTCTTCTGCAAAGTACCAGTACTCAGCAGCAGTGAGGGGAGCAAAGAAACCAGAAGAAACATTATTTCTTAGGCAAAATCTCCATGTCTCAGGGGAACGCTGTGCTGGAGCACTAGGGAAAGCCCCTTTGAAACTCCCACCTTCTCCATGCAGCCAGGGTGAAGCTAAAGGAAAGGCAGGCACGAGCCCCAGGTCACCCCTGAGGCTACTCATGGATTGCGATGGTCATGTTTCTGTAGGGTCTACTGAATTAAGGCCTACGGCTCCGACAATAAAATAATCACGAGATGTAACCCCCTTCTCTCTCTCCTCTCTCTACGTGAACACACACGTGTGCAGCCACCCCTGGCACCGACTTCACATCAGACTGCACTCAGGTAAAATTTGGTCACCCAGGGGCTCACACCCTACAGCATCCCCTTCACCTTCCGAAGAGCATGGACGGCACCAAGCAGGAGGGTAAAGGGCTGGAAACGCAGAAGCGATGGGGGCTTGTCAGAGACCAGGCAGCTTCACGCTAGAAATGGGGAAACTCAAATGTGAGCCAGGAGCAGAGCAGGTTGGAGGGAAAAGGGAGATTACAGAGGAGCCGACGAGAGATTTTTGGGGTAGTTCTCCTGTTTAAGCTGGGAGCACAGGGGAACTCAGGAAAGCCTGGAGCTGGAGGCGGCTGAGGTCAATACCACGTGTTTAAAACCCGCTGTACTGTTGCTCTGGCTGTCTGATGCTTTGCTGGTGCCAAAGACAATATTTTGATTCGGGAGGAGCAGTCCTGGGTCCTACATCAGCACCAACAAAGACACAGAAGAAAGGAGGCGAATCAGTACACTGGGAATTGCATTGGCAGCCAAGCTGGAAGTAATTCTGTATCTGGAAAAGCATCTTGAGAGGGGCAACGAGGCACTTGCTAATGAAATATAAATTCCCACCGCCCTGTTCCCGCGTGCATCTGCAGCGAAGGACCCTGCAGACACCCAGGGGAGGGGAAAGCAAATTTCAGCAGATAGAGCTGGGCTGGGAGTACCTGAAACAGCAGATTCTGAAATGATAAATCTGACTTCAGACCTCTGCCCTGTGCTCTGCAGCCACATCTCACACGAAGCTCTCCTGAACAGCATTGCACAAATTTATCTTAAAAGGAAACGAGTGGTCCTCCAGGAGTGCGCCTGTGGCATCAACCAGAGAAACACCATTTCCTCTCACTTATTTAGCAGACACTTGCAACCAAGCATCATGCTGGACTCATCCTGTGAGAATGCAATGGCAGAGATTGAGCCGTGTCCTCTCTGCTCCATAGGACCACCGGCAGCTCTCCCAGCCCTCCTCTGAAGGGAGCAGCCGGTACATTGTGTTGCTTGTCTGCATGCCTTCAGATTATTCCCTTGTTTCCTTTTTTTAACAAGGGAGCAGGGCATTCTGCAAGGCTCGCGAAGCTGTCGCGACAGCGGCTCCCGGAGCTCCTCATGTGGCAGCTCCTCACTCGCTGCCGCTGCCCTGCAGCACGTTGTCAATCCACACACCACACCACCCACACCTGTGGTTTGAAAATCCAGCAGGAAGCAGCAGCAGGAGCTCTCAGAGGTGACGGAGGCTGCTCGAGCTGCGCTTCCGAGGTGTCAGCACTGTGGGTGCATTTACAATTAAGTAGGGTGCTAATCCCCCAGCTGACAGCATGGCCCTGCTCCCCTTACACAGCTGTGGGCGTCCTTTCACAGCCCCAGCACCTCTGCAGGAGCTCAAAATAGACAAGACCAAGGGTGAAAAGCCAACAAATGAGCTCCGAGCATCCCAAGCCAAGAAAAAGCCGTGACTTTGCATCCCCCCTGAACACCTAAGGGTTTCCATTGCACCTTGCACCATGGCTGGGTGCCAGATGACGGAGCCCTGCGAGACCAGTGCAGCACCCACCTGGCTGCACCCACTCCAGCACCGGCCACAGAGCAGCATGCCGGGCTGCAGCAGGAGGGGACCTTGGGGTGAATCACCAGCAAGGTGAGGACACTTGGCCATCCTCCAGCCAGCGCCGTGAGCTCTGCAAAGGCGCTCAGGGTGAGGCATCCCTTGGGAAGCGCCCGCTGCGTTGCCAGCACGGGTGAGGACGTCACCCATCAGAGGTGAGGATACCCTTGGTACCTGCCTGCTCCATCCACCCGGCAGAAACACCTGCCAGACCCTGGCACCCATGCCGTGAGATTTACTGCCCGGGGCCAGCCATGTGCCAGCTCCAGGCAAGCAGTGAGGAAGCTCAGGTTAAACCTGGGAGGTAACGATGTGTGGCCAGGCAGCTGTCACTCGTTGGCGGAGGTGGCAGAGCTGTTCGGTGACCAAGGTATGAGGAACCCTGCATGTTCTCCCTCTTCATACTCCCAGGCTTTTGGAGGACATCAGCTCCCAGCCCCATGTCCCTGCAGCGTGATGCTGGGCTGCAGCATCTCCCTGCACCCGCTCCGGCACCCGCAAAGATCCCGGATGGGGCTGACCACACCATGGCCGCGGGTCCCAGTGCAGGGCCGCAAGCCCATGATGCTGGGCAGCAGCATCTCCCTGCACCCGCTCCGGCACCCGCAAAGATCCTGGATGGGGCTGACCACACCATGGCCGCGGGTCCCAGTGCAGGGCCGCAAGCCCAGAAGCATCTGGACGATGGGAGCAGGCAGAGGAGAGAGGGAGAGGAAAGGAGGCAGCAGAGAACATCACCACGGTTTAATCGCTCCGCTGCCCCCACAGAGGCTTGCCAGCTCCCAGGTGCACAGCCACGTACACACGCAGGGTTGGCGTGCCGGTGGCCGGGAGCAGGACCAGATGAAGCAGGTAGTGCTTGTTACGCCGCATGACACTTGGATTTGTTGCCACTGCTGTTATCAGGACCAGACGCGCAGCCTGCTTCCACCGCAGCAAGAAGTCACGGCCTCCGACTCACTGTTGACTTAACACTCACATGTAGTTTGAATTACAGCGATAGCAAACAACACTGTGAATTCAGAAACACTCCTGCCAGGGCCTCGCAAGCTGCCACACACCCAACGTGCTCCTGGGGTTGTCCTGTGAAACCTGGCCTTGCTCCCTGCGGCCCTGGCAGTGTCCCCCCCGCCCCAACTCCCACGGGGCTCAAGGTTGTGTGGAAACACAGAA
>NW_008825544.1:272812-275550 GCF_000699105.1 Pygoscelis adeliae
GAGCCTTCTCTTCTCCAGACTGAACAACCCCAACTCTCTCAG
The DNA here is from genome assembly GCF_000699105.1 of Pygoscelis adeliae. Classification (NCBI taxonomy): domain Eukaryota; kingdom Metazoa; phylum Chordata; class Aves; order Sphenisciformes; family Spheniscidae; genus Pygoscelis; species Pygoscelis adeliae. The sequence goes on from NW_008825544.1 coordinate 272,855, forward strand.
CCTTTCGTCCTAGCAGAGGGGTTCCAGCCCTCGGACCATTTCCGTGGCCTCCCCTGGACCCGCTCCAACAGGTCCATGTCCTCCTTGTGCTGGGGACCCCAGAGCTGGACGCAGTGCTCCAAGGGGGGGTCTCACCAGAGCGGAGTAGAGGGGCAGAATCCCCTCCCTCCACCTGCTGGCCACGCTGCTGGTGATGCACCCAGGACACGGTTGGGTTTCTGGGCTGCAAGTAACACATGGCCAGCTGATGGCCAGTTTTTCATCCGCCAGCATCCCCAAGTCCTTCTTGGCAGGGCTGCTCTCAATGCATTCATCGTCCAGCCTGTATTGATACCAGGGGTTGCCCCAACCCAAGTGCAGGACCTTGCACTTGGCCTTGCTGAACTTGATGAGGTTCACACGGGCCCACTCCTCTAGCCTGTCCAGGTCCTCTGGATGGCATCCTGTCCCTCTAGTGTATCACATCCACTGCCCTAGCACAGAGCCAGCTCCGAGGGCCTCCTGGCCAGCAGACAACAGAGGGGAATTTGGGTTTGTTTAAGCCTCTCCCAGTACAGCCATCCTTTACTCAATGGTGGTGGGCTAAGAGCTCCCGTTCTCCTCTGTGCATCCCGCTGAGGGTTTGCAGGCGCTGCTGCTAGACTTTTCTGTAATTAGGCTAGTGGCCTGGTTAGCCTACAGGGCAGGTGCTCAGGGCACATCCGTTTTTGAGAAAAACCCAAAGCCCACAATCTTAGTGGTGGGACTAAATATCCAACCTCTCCCTCAGGGCAGCAGAGCTACCACCTGGCTGTACCCAAGGGCTGCACCCTTCAAAGAGCCAAGGAAGCTGGGTGGTGCTTCCCCCTCCTGATATGCAACAAGAAGCAATCACCCCTAAACCTGAACTCTCCTGGCCTTTTCCCAGCAAGGCAGGGCTGAAAGTGTGGCTGCCTTGGGATCCTGCCCCTCACCAAGCCGCCTCGCTGCACTTCTCTCCTCCGAGGAGAGCATCCCACGGAGACCCAGCCTATCCCAGTGCCGGGCTCGGGGAAGGCATGCGAAGAGCAGTGGAGTTGGCTGGCTTACGGGATAAGACATGGGTGAACAAAGCCAGTGATGCAGCATCTAAACCATGGCGTGGGTCACTCCATAGCCACTGCCATTTGCTTCTCACGTCCTTCTTACTACCTGGCTACTAAGACTATTAGTGAGCACGAAGATGTTGGCTTGGATGAATGACATCCAAACAAGGGGGTCAGACAAGTGGCACAGACTCGCGACAGAAAGTGCAATGAGGGACATGTCCGTCCAGAGCCCCAGGGTCTGGGGGGATCCTCTTGGGCTGGTCGGGAGCTCTGCAACCCCCCAGTGCCCCACCACCCAGGGACGGGGAGGGCTGCCACCCCAGGGAGCATCCCGGGGGACGGTGCCGGGGGGGAGGGCAGGGAGCAGCACGCCACAGCAAGCTGTGCCCCGGCGGCACGTAGCGGGGAGGAGCACGGGCTCATCTTCGCTAGCAGCGGGCAGGCACAGCTCAAAATGGCTATTTGCACGAGGAAGCGATTCTCGCTGGGGCTTAATGGGCTGATGGATGGTTCATTTTATGATCAGACTTGTCAGAAAAAAATTACCAAAAGGAGAATAAGGAAGAGAAATAAGACGACTTTTGTGTCAAGGGAGGACTCGTTGAGCCCTGGAGTAGCTGTCAGCCTCAGGCAGGGAGAGGCAGGAGAGCCCCTGCCCTTGCCACGATTGCTCCCAGGAGCTGCTGGTGTGCCCAGACCCAGCTCTCCTCGGCCACATCCCTGCAAGGACCACAGCCTGCAGCATTAATCCTAGGCAAAGCCTCCGCTGTGGCTAAGGGAAAAGGAGGTGCAGATGCCCTGGCCCGAGGCCAGCCAGGCTGGGCTGTGACACCAGCACCTGCAGTGCTCCGAGCAGGAGACATGGGTGCTGGCACCCGCTGGCCGGATCCACGCCGTGGCAGAGTGCTCTTCAGGGCAGCCCAGCTGCCTGCTTCCCTCCTGCTCCTCCTCTCGCATCCTCGCTGATGATTTTTTCTGCCTCCTGGGTCCTTCCCACGTATCCCCACCACCTCAGTGCCACGTTCACCACGGGGTGCTGCCCAGTCTCATGGGCAGTGGTATCCAAGCCCCAGCAGAGCACGAACCTGAGTCCTGCAAGGTGCGAGCCTAGCTTGGAGCTGCACGTGGGCTCCTCAGTATCTAATCTCTGGTGGGTTTCCAAAGACGTGTGTGACACATCCGGGAAGAGCTCTTTTTCAGGATTACTGGAATAAAAGATACTTAAAGGCTGGGCATGGTTTCCTTATGTCAAAGGTGCATTGTCCAGGAGCATGGCAGGCATCATCCTCCAGGCATCCTCGCCTGGCATCCCTCACTCCCACCCATGACCAAGCACAAACTTCAGGCTGCTGTTCTGGTCCTTACATCTCTCTCGCTGCCTGTGGAGGCGGACGAGCTCCATCTCACAGTTACAAAAGCAGCCCTGGGACAGAGCAGCCAATTCCTCCCAGGACCGTACTCCGGCTGGAAACAAACTGCTGCCTCAGCTTTTTTGCCTCCATAGGCTTTCCTTCTTGGGCCCGGGGCTGCCATTCTTTCCAACACCGTACAATCAGGCTGCTCCAGGCATCCGTCAGGCCATTTGTCAGGAAAAGCAGCGCAGAACAAATGGAAAACCAAATGGCAATT
>NW_008825544.1:275562-283979 GCF_000699105.1 Pygoscelis adeliae
AAAGCAGTATTTCTCACTCTGCAGTCGGAGCGCTTCAAACCAGCCACAGTCTCCGGTGCTTCCTCCTTTCTTTTGTGTTTGGAGCTTTTTTAACTCCCCAATGTTTGTGTCTGGGGCTCCTCAGAAAGGCTGCTTCCCGTTCACACTTGGAAATCGTTGCTCAGAGGTGTCAAAAGCAATGGAGGAAACCTGGCCAGCCTCCCCGCAGGCCAGCGCTGGCAGCACAGGGGGTTACAGAGGGGCACCGCAGTGCTGCAAACCCGCACATTTCCATCTCCAGCCCAATTTCACCAGCAAAGAGGCTTATTCCAGTTTCCAGGTAACTCTGGTAACCAAAGCCAGTCCCCTCCCTGATACCGCCAGTACCACTGTCCCCACATCCATCTCCCACCGGTGCAGTGCTGGGTTTGCAGCTACGTGGGCACAAGCTTGCTACTCCTACCCTGGCAATTTATAGCAGCTGAGCGTTTCTTCTGCTGATGGTTCTGGGCACTAACTGGGGCCTCTCTCCTCTATCCAGCTGCCAATTTGTAGGAAAACAACATCTTTGAGCCTTCCAGCACCCTGCCAAGTACGGCTGAAACTGGACAACATGGTCAAAAGACGTTACGGGGAGAGGGTGGGAAGTGAGAGGCAGACAGACAGATGGACCAGCAGAAGGCACCGTTACATAAAATATGTTCCCTGAAGTGGCTGGGATAAAAGCACACATTTTAAAGCTTCCACTCCTGCCGAGGGTGTCCGAGAGTCGTGCTGGTTGGCTCTCTTGTGCACGCACGCAGCACAACCTGCTCCCAAACCTTTGCCTGCAAAAAAATCTGTATCTGGGGTGATGCTGCTCCCTGGCTTAGCTATCGGCACCGTGATGGATGCAGAGCTGGACCCTAACGCACGTTCAAGCTCAGTAAGAAAGGCAGAGGGCTTGTGCACGCATGCTGTAAACTCCTGCGGGTGCCGCTCAGAGCTACAGCTGATCCCTCCAGCCTCTCCCCATCACACGGAAACCACCGGGAAAAGCCAAGACACCTGGAACCGCTGGAGGAAGGGTCCAAACACCCCCTCAAAGAAAAGGGTGAGAAACCAGCTCACCTATGGCTATGCTGCAGTGCAGAGAGTGTAGCCTCTCCTTTATCTGCAGTGCAGGACTCGGATGGCCCTTCCATATTAATTCTACATTATTATATTAGCACCGCAGTGTTAGAAAAGCCCTGAGGAAGCTGTCTGGACTGATCCAAGCAACTGCACCAATTTGTCATGCTAATCAACGTGCCTTCCCTCCTCCAGCCATGTCAAGCACACGACTTGTCCTTGGTGGAAGAGCCCTGGGGACAGCAGCAGCGAGGGACACCCGGACTTGCACACCATTTGGGGCGGCAGGGAGATGAAACTGTGTGCACCGATGGCTGCCCGAAGCAATTTCTTCATGGGCAAGGCAACGCACGCCACTAGCAGCCCCTCTGCACATGGCTGGGACATCCCAGCATCACAGGCTGACGAACTGCTGGGCTGTCCCCAGAGAGGAAGGACAGACCCTGCAGCAGCCACCCCACAGGCACAGGAGGGAACCCTCGAACCCCCGGACGCACGAGCTGGCCCTCCTTACCTTCGTCTCCTTGATCTTGACAGCAATGACCTGCTTGCGCTGGCGGATGATCTCCATGAGCTCATCACACTCCTCCATCAGCTTGGCCTCATGCATGGCTGTGTTCACCTGGCCAGGAACAGCAAAAGTACACGCCATTAGGAGGGACACACTTGTCCCTGAGCCCGACAGCCCTGCGGCTCTCCCAGCTCAGACCGGGAGAGATGCAATATATATCTTCCGTGCTGGGTCCCGGCTCTGCCGGCTGCCAGGGGCTGAACTGGGCAGGAGATAACAGCCCTGCAACACAGACGGAAGCGGGCCAGAGGAGGGTGTGAAGCCCTCCTTGCTGCACGTCCAAGGTCGGCGCTGGGTGTCGGGGCCGTGCTGGGTGGCTTGTGGGACACACGCTCCTCCATAGGTACTGCCCCCTCCCCGGGACCTGGGGCACAGGCTGCAGGGAGGTGGCAGCCCGGGAGCAGCAAGCCCCTGCTGCCACTGCTGCAGTGTGGCTCAGCCCTGCTGGGGTGCCGTACCCCACAGTCACAGCTGCATCGCTTTCCAACAAAGCTTGGGTACCACTGGACAGCGCTGACACCCAGCGTTGGCCTGCGCCAGCCCCACACAGGGATGCTCAGGGAGCTCTCCACCTCCCTTCCCTGGGCAGGCTGTGTATGTATGCACAGCCACGGCTGCACTTCTTGGGCTGCTCTTGGCACTCCCAAGTGACCCCCATCCTGCCCTCAGCTATAGGGCAGCTGGAGGTGATCCTGCTCTAGCCGTCCCGCTTTGAGTTGAGCAGCGCAGGCTTCTTGCAGAAGAAGCGAGCTTTGCTGCCCTCTCATCCCAAGCAAAACTCACAGCTCTCTCATGCACCTACACCGAGGCAGTGCCCGTGTACTAGTTAAAGCAAGAAGAGGTTTAAAAATGAATGTGAGCACCCTGCTTGCAAGAGCAAGGGTGGCTGTGACTTCAAAGCATCTGCAAAAGCGAGACCAAAAGCAACCGCTTGGTGTGGGCAGAGGGAGGCAGTGCAGGCAGAGCCCACGGGGGGCTGCACGGCTGCAAAGGGCACATCAGGAAATGCTGTGTGGGGTCTTAATGAAGGGTGAACCAGCTCAAGGAGCAACAACTACAGGCAAGCTGGGCTGGTGTAGCCACCCCGCCTCTGCTTCGGCCACTCGCTGTGCCGGGCTGCGGCCCCGAGCTCTGCAGCATGGCACAGGACCCCGGGGAGGAAATATCTTCCCCCTCCCGGTGCTGCAGGACGCTCTCGGCAGGGCTCCAGGGGCTCCAGCACCTCCTCGGAAGCGGCTTTCAGCCCACAGAGCAGAGAAGCTGGGCAGCCACTGGGCACGCCACGACGGTGCTGCCAACCCAGCAGGCAGCACCAGGCTCCACGGACGCCTCCGTTACCCTTATTTTCAGCCACAGCACAGTGCTTACAGTGTCTGGTGGTCACAGAGCACTCCTCGGGAGCCCCTCTTTGGGCAAAGCCTTTTACAAATAGCCATCTTCCCCCTAAAAAAATAAAAAAGTACCAGATGCTGCTAGCAGCACCTGCTACTCTAAAAAGCCCCATTTCTTCATAGCGCAAAGGTTTGGCAGGATGCGTGTCCAGACCACAATAAATCTTTAAGCTTTCTCCAGCTCAAGGCAAATTTCTTACTGTGCTTGCAGTTCAATTCCTAAACTGGGGCACCGTCCTCTAATGGATTTTGCTCTGGGCTCACCACCAGGGGAGCCTGCTGATGCTCAAACCCAAAATCTCCTCCCTACGCCATCACCTCCTAACCACGGTTCCCAATGCGAGACACGTCGCTTCGGCTGGACTGGACCCCAGCAGACTAACAGAGCGAGCATCAAACAGCGCTTTCATGATCACAGCCGTCTTCCAGACTGCTGCTGATATTCCTCCCTCCCTAACCTCATTCCTGGTCTTTATGGTTCAGTGGCAAAGAAACACAACCCACTACACGGCACAACTAGTTCTTCCTCCAAACCTGCCCTCCAGAATCACTGCACTGAGAGGCAGGACTTGAGCCAGGAGATGAGGAGACCTCGTGTAGACCTGGGCACCTGAGTCAGTCCCAATGGGAGATTGAAGATGACACAATCAGGCTGGCCAGAGCTTCACAAAATTCACCTTCAGGTCTGATCAGCTATTGCAAACCACCTTGGACACTATCTGGCCTCTTCTAGACCAGGTCTGGTCTCCTTGTGGCCTCTGCCATGTGGACGGTTGGCCAAGATGATAATTTTGCTGCTTAGCCTCTACCAAAACATGACCACGGGGAGATCACATATGCTCTCCCTCCCTTGCTGACCAGCAAGATACCCACCAGCCAGGCCGGGCACTGCCAGCAGGCTGCGTGGCTCTCAACATGCTTTTGGGGAAAGCAGCAAGGAGACACTATAGCTCCTTGGTCATGAAGGGACAGATGCTGCAAACAGGGGAGACCAGCACGTGTGGCTCCTCCATTGGGTTTGGACTCGAGTGACCAATTCTGAAGCTTTGCTCTGAAGATGCTACTCAAGATGGCCTTCTCTCCCTAGGAAAAGGGACCAGTAAACCTCATCAACCCAGGCTACAGAGCCATGTTCCCTGGCTGAGACAAGGGTGGGGGGCGGCGAGAGAAGGCAGCAGGACACAATGGCAGACTTGTCCCGTAAGCCTTCAAAGAAGAGCAGAGAAGCCCAAGTACGAGATGCATTGATGGTTTCCTTCTTCATAGATCTCCCAAGGCCGTCGGTCCTTCTGCACAGACATCACTGCTGTGGGTGCAGGAGCTGTCCGTGCCCAGCCAGGCCCTGCCACGCAGGTGCCAGCTGTGTGCCGGGAGCGCCAGGTAGGATACTGGCGACCTTAGAGAGCAGGAGCCCTCCCCACGGTGGTCAGGAGCTGAGATGCTGGAGGATTTGTCCTAATTGCAGCTCCTCCGGGTAAACCTGAGCTGGTGCCACCGGCAGGAAGGTGGAGATGGGATGATTAGGATGCAGGTAGCAGGGTGGTCAGCAGGCTGGGGACACAGGGGGCTCCCACCCTGCCCCTCGAACAAGCAGAGGTGAGCACGGTGTCAGCCCCAGGAGGCAGAAGGAAACAGTGACTTGTTTCTACGATAAAAAGCTGCACGTGTCCTGCTTAATTTAGGCTAATTAATCCCTGCTGGACCCCCTTTTCAGGCTTCAAATACGCAGATTTTTTTTTTATATTTTAAAGCTGAAAGGAAGGCATGCAAAGAGTGCTGTGAAAGCACAGGCAGAGGTTTCAGTCCTCTGTCTCCAGGAAAGACGAGCATCCTTGGGGGGATGGACAAGAAAGGGGGGATATACTTTGTAGAAGGGGAATTGAGCCCTGTCACTTAAATTAACAGTGTACTAGAGGACATAAATAGGTCTTCTTCATTTTGTACTCTCAAAGCTATGTGAAACAGTGGAGAAGTCTGAAGTCAACCCGGAGTTAAACACATTTGATACAAGATCTTTTTTTAAACCTGGCCAGCAGGTTGTGTAACACTGAAGTGGGAGACAGCTGATGGTCTGCAGAGACAACTCCACCCAGAAGAAACAGAGGATCATCTTCCCAGTCTGCTGCAAGGTAGCAGAGGGGGGAAATCAGACCCAGGGTTTGGAGCCTGCAGCAACCTGTGCTGGCAGCAGCAAAGGCGACAGCGCTGCCTTGCAACCCAGGCTGTCGCAGAGGATGCTGGCAGCCTACTCGCCCCTCGGGGCACGAGTGCAGACAGAGATGGCCATCACTCGAATTTCCCAGGAGCACAAAATCAGGGCTGTTTGCAAGTGTTTGCAGCCCCGGTGCTTGCTATTGCCGGCAGGAGGGAGCCCTGGGTGCCAGGACTGCAAAAACAACAGCAGGAAGAGAAGAGGGGGAGGTCCTTTAGCAAGTAGCACGCTCCCCTTCCAGCCTGGCATGCCAAGCAGAAATCTTGGGCTCCTGGTTAAATTAATCCTAAATCTGAAAACCTACCCAGGGCAAGAAATCTGCAGCTCAGCCAGCGTTCGTTATCTGGGAGACCGAAGGCAGATGAAGCCGCAGAGGTCACCGCAGTCCCTTTCCCCAGCTGCCTTCTGCCCAAAGAGGAGCGTTTCCAGGCCAGGGTCTCACTCCCCAAGTGCCAGCAGAGCACGGAGGTGGGATTTCAGACCAGCACAGCTCTGCTGGCAAAAGCCCTGGCTCAGGCACAGCTAGATACTGGCCAAACCACTATTTATTAGGATGAACTAGTTCCCAGGTAAATGCTGCGTTTGGGGGTGAAGACTCAGCAGGTGCTACAATTGTAGGAAAGCTGGGCATGGGGGAGACTTTTTAGACATAAGAAGGGGGGAAAAAAATACTTCACCCTTCTCAATGCAGGGGGGTGGGGGGAGAGGGGAGAAATGTGCTAGGGACAATACAGCTCTGCAATAAAAAGCAAATGGTAAAACTCCAACCCAGACAAAGCTCACGCTGCAGCTCGTGGAGGGAAGAGGAACATCAGCTCAGCCTAATGATCACGCACAGACAAACCTCCTCCTCCACACCCAGGCAGCAGGAACCCAGCTCTGAGATGGAGCAGAGGACCCTATCCCACCCCCACAGCGCTGTCACCCCCAAAACTGTCAACAGGTTTTTGACTATGGAGCAAGGCAGCCATGCGCCAGGGGACACAAACCAGTCTGCACCAGTTTGCCAGCCCTGCGGCTGCCATGGCACAGAGGGCCACCATCCCACCATGCAAGAGCAGCTACCCGGGCAGCATCTCCTACTGTCCTCCCCAATGGGGACATCGGGGTGGGTACCATCTCTGCTACCCACCCTGGTATTTTACAAACTCAGCTTCTTTGTAGGGTCGTTACCTGCTCTCTTTGGTCCACATTTCAATCACTGTTGCAGGATTTGGTCCCTTCGCCCTCCCTCAGCAGCAGCCTCCCACGCACCGTGCAGGAGGGAGTCACTCCTTGTAACGCCAACGGGCAGCACAGGCTCAGCGGCTTGGGGACGCTTCCAACGCTCTTCTCCGGAATGCCTCCCTCTGCACCTCAGGGTGCTGGTGGCACAGTTTCCTGGACGTAATGTGGGACTTACATGGAACATGACTTGATGGGCAGAGTATGTTGGGATTGCGTGTGTCCGCCTATATCAATGTCCACAAATAGCTCAAAAGCAAAATCCCCTGCATTCAGACTGATTGGGAAGCGTAGAGGGGCAGAGATATTTTCTACTTCACACTTTAATGTGCTCTCTGAAAAGGTGCCTCTGAAGGGCAGGACTGCATACTTAGTAAGACTGAGAAATGCATTTCAACTGTTATTTTAAGCAGAACGACTGACAAAGCTGAAAACTCCTAAACTATGTAGAAAACAACAGCCTAGAGGTCCGAAACTTCCAGAATCAGAAAGAAATACCAAATAGCTTTCAATTCTTCACAGGTCAGTTCATTAAGATGCTGGAGCTGGATTCAGAGGAGGAGGAGGAGGTGGTTTGGAAAGACATCCCATTGTCCTGGCACATCCAGATGCATCCCTGCTCCATCCCTGGTGGAGGTCTTGGAGTCAAAGCGTGACCTATAAGAGCAGTGAGTGCTGATGACTGTCACCACACCTCTGCAAGGACATTCTGGCTCCTTCTCTGCCTGCAAGACATCCATTTGCTATCTATTTTACCATAGTCACTCCAAAGCCACTTAGCCCTGGGGGAAGAGGCAGCCCAGGAAAGACACCTCCGACAAAAGCCATTCCTACTGTAGAGCCAAAAAATCCCTCTCCCCACCATGACGCGCTGGCAGAGAGAGGAGCAGGACAATGCGAATAACGCAGGAGCATCGGCGCAGCCACACTCGGGAAGGCCAGCAGTCCTGCAAAACCCAGGTGTGATTTTTCTGCTCCTTACTTCGGCATGGAGAGCCGAAGAGCATGTCTCAGCTCCTTCCTCCTCGCGTACTGAGCGGCATCCGACGGTGGCTCGCAGCTGCTGGTGGCACACACAGCACCGCTGGCACTCTTTTCCTCTCTCCAGATCATTAGGACAGCAACAAGGACCTTATTTAGTGAGCAAAGAACAAAACGCTGATGCTGCCTGCAGGAAACGTGGGGGTTAGGAAGCACCTTCCTGGCCTGAGAGCCCCAGTCGCTCTGAGACGCAGATGGTGAAGAACAAGCTGCAGCTCCCTGTGCAAATGCATCCGTGTGTGCTTCACTGCGGGCAAACGACTCCAGTCAGCACATGCAGCATCCCCACATCCCTGCCAGCTGCTTCGCCCATGAGGCAGCTCGGGGAAGTCGCGTGGGAAGCCGCAGGGCTTGCATTCCCCCCAGCAAGGGCTGGAGTGACTAAGGGTGAAGCAAATAGCCGTCATGTTTGCTCAGGCACCAGCAAACTCCTCCCGAATCCACGTCAGCGATGCCTGCAGCAGCCTGGTGTTTTTATTCTCTGGAAAGGTGTTGGTTCAAGGAACCGCTGCTTAATTTAGCAACCAAAAAAAAATCAATAGCCCATTAAGAAGAAACTAATTGCGACAGCCTCTCTCCATGTATCACTTCAGTAATCAAAGCTGCAAATTAATTTGCTATTAATTGGTATGTGCACTTTGAAACAACAGTAAGGTTGTTTGCCTTCTTCCTCTCGAATGTTTTCCACAGGAGTGCATCGCTTATGAACTCCTGACTCCGGAGCTGCAGCCAAGAGGCAGCGTCAGCCTGCTGGCACAGGCTCTCCCCACGCACAGCTCGCACAAACACTTCCCTTGGCAATGCAAACAAAAGATGCCTGATTGCACACCGGGAACACAAAGGGTTTTATAGATCAAGTGGTCAAAGCAGCAAGGTCAGCTGAGTCCCT
>NW_008825544.1:283993-287545 GCF_000699105.1 Pygoscelis adeliae
TCTCTTCCTCCGATGCTTTCTGTAATCCCCTTCTACAAAGCTCTCCCACTTGCTGGTGGCTTAAGCCTGAACTTTGCTATTCTGCTACAGAAAGCAGGGCTCAGGCAGGAGAGATTGCAATCGCCGTCTCTGACAGCAGGAAGGATGGAAGGAGGCAGAGTGCACATGTTTGGGAGGAGGAGGGAAAGCAGGGAAGAAGACCAGCTGCTGCAAACCAGCAGAAAGGCCGGAGCCAGCCTTGCCCTGCAAGGGGAAGCTGCTGTCGCGGCAAGGATGGAGACAACATCCCCGCGTGAACCAAGGGGCTGGGGACAAGTCACCCTGCCTACACTGCCACAGGGTGAGGCTAGCCCCGAACTGAGAATGAACTAGAGAGATGAGGAAAATAGCTTTAACGAGCAGGGTGAGGTTCAGCGAGGACCAGCGCAGGGCACTGTGCTGTCCTGAGGAACGGCAGCCAGGCAGCAGCCAGCCGAGAGGGTCTGAGGTGGGATGGCTCAAAAACTACGTGGGAGACATGGGTGTGAAAATTGCAGCCACTGCCCTGGGATAGAGAAATGGGATTATAGCCCAGAGACAGCCAAAATAACCCTTTCCTCTCTCCTCAGAGCACTGGGAGAAGAGCAGAGCATTGCTCTGGCTGGGGAACCGCACCAGTTCAGAGCGCTGCATCTCCAGGAAAGCGTGGACAAAAAGGGGACAGTCTGGATTGTAAAGAAACTGAGAAATGTGCTGTGAAGAAACCTGAAAAAAAACCCAATAATGAAACTATCTCAGCCCAAAAAAAGAGAAGGGAGGATGTGCTGTCCGCAAGTATGTTCTAGGCTGCTGGAGGGATGAGCAAAATAACTCTCCCCCTGTGTCCACAGTGGACAGGACAGGGCAGAGAGTTACAGGCTGAAAACTGCAGCAGGAAAGTTTCAAGCTGGACTTGGTAAAAACTTCCTGGCACAGAGGAGCATGAGACGCCAGATGCCACGGGAAGAGGCAGCATCTCCATCGCATGTTCAGGTCGGCCATCGTCACGATGAGCCTCAGGACAGGCGCCCATGGGGGACAATCCCTTCCAGTCGTCCTTGTCTGGGACCTTTCGCTTCCACTTTCACATCACAGAGCATTTGAGCAGCTCAGGGAAGAGCAGGATGAGAGAGGCTCTCCCAGAGTTTCTGCCCTGGCTAGCAGCAAATTACACAGCAAAATGGGAATACAGCAGCTGGAGGCAATACCTGGAAGTCCTCTTTTTACAGCAAAGGTCAGAAAAACACTCTCATGCTAATAGGAAAAGTAAGGCTATGCCAAAGTACTTAGGACCAAAGAGACTCAAACGAGCCTTGATTCCACCAACAGGCTCAGCCTCATCAGCATTGCTTTGGGTGCCTCACCACGCAAAGGACCTTACCCCAAAGGGCTTCCCCAAATCACATCTGACCCCCCCTTTATTCCCTTGGGAAGAGGAATCATTACCAGCCCTGGTCCACCCAAGCCCTGCAAAAGATACAGCATGAAAGTCTTGCCTGCAAACACAGCACAGCCCCAGCTCACCAATGGTGGATGCAGCAGCCCTGGGGAGCACCAGTGCCAGGAACAACAGCCCCTGCACCCCAGAAGGGAGGATTGCATTGGAAACCACCTGCCTCAGCCCTGCAGAGGGGAGGACCATCTCACGCACGGCACACCCAGATGCTCCCAGTATCACTGCCTGTGCCTCTGTTCCCCTCTGACCTCCAGGCTCACTCGAGCTGCTTGGCTTCGCTCCTGGGATTGGGATCTGCTACAGCCAAAACACATCCCAGGTGAGAGCACACCCCACCCATTAAATGCTTGGAAGCAGCTGTGGGGATTTTATATTGCTTCTTTGCCAGCACCTGCAGACACCCATTGCTTCCCTCCTCTCCACCAGGCTGTGGAGGGGACTTCTGCTCAACCCACGCTAGCATGATGGGGTCCCACCCTCTCCTTCCCAGGAGGAAATAGTTAAAATATGATTAACACAGTACAAGCACCCTGGAGCTGAGAAGGACCCCTGCGACAGCTTCCACGCCTGCCTGGGCAGATGCAGTTATGTGACCATGACTCCCTTCTTGGGCTGGCTGTGAGGACGGCAGGTCCTGCTCCACAGGCAGCCTCCACTACGCGAGGCTGCCCCAGCCGCGGCTGCTGCGTGCTGCTCCAACGCCGCCCTGCAGGCACAACTAGCAGTTTCCTTCTGGGCTTTCCCGGAGCGCTCATCACTTTGATATACAAGTGCTCTGCAAATATTAACTAGTTTGCTTTAACAGCACCCCCAGACAAGAAAGAGGAGGTGTAACTAGCCCAGAGGTTCACAGGGAATTTGAAGCGTGGAGGCATCATGGTCAAAAGGATTTGTTGTTTCTGGGAAAGCAGCTGGAGATGCCCCAGGTTTTGAAGGCAGGGTGCAGGCTATAGCACGCTGAGCATCCAAAGCAAACTCTCACTAATGCCTTCCAGCTGCAGATGAGGTTTTTCAGTACTCAGCCCCAGCAGATTCCCACCTGTGCATCAAAGGAAACAGGAGCTGCTGGCAAAACCTCACCTGATCACAGAAGGAAGCTCAAGAGGTGTAACTCTGCTTCCCCCCTCCCTGAGAGCTGAGCTGTGTTTGCATGCTCAGTGTCACCCAGGCTTCAACCAAAAGCACCCTCTGCTCCTGTGCACAGAGCAGCCAGCAGGTCCTCCCTTCCTGAGCCAACCCAGCAGCCTGTGTCTCTTCCCAGCGGCTCCCAGTCATGCCACCCTCTCCTTCAGACCCTACAGACCCCTGGAAACCATCCCCACGTCCTCCATCATTTGGGACTAAACTCTCCAAAACAAGTCAGTCTCAACAAAGCCTCCCACTAGCCCCTCGGCGTCAGTGATGCTTCCCACCACACACTCACCTCTGCTCCCAGGGCAGCCCCCAGGGAAAGGACACAGGAGCAATCCCGTGCATCCCATCACTCGAGCTGGGAGCTTCCCAGTGCACCTTCCCCATCACCCCCCGGTCCCCCAATTGCTCTCACCAACCTCCACTTGCTGGCAGATCTGTATCAGCTTGGCCATCTGGTTTTCCAGTTCACTGTTGCGTTTAACCAGGTTGGTGAGATTTGTCTCCAGGGTTTGCTGTGAGTCCAGAAATGGGAGAGGAGAAGGAGAAAAAACAAAAAGGTCAGTAAAGCCAGAGGACTGTCCCCAGTCCCCCATTAGCAACCGAGACCATTTGCCACCCAATGCGCTGTCTGAGGGAGCAACAACTTGAATAACTTTGGGCAAAGGCTCTTGGGTTTCTTGGCGGCTCCTGCCCACGCTGGTGGGTTGTGCAAGTGCTCGGGCGCAAGATGGGGGAGCCACCGAGCTCGGCACCGCGGTGGCCCTGAGGAGGTCACCAGCCAGAGGGGACAGTGTGGGTGTCTGCCCTTTGCTGCTCCTTTCTGGAGATGGTTTGAGAAGCCGGCGTGGGTTGTGTTCCTGCAGCAAAGCTGAGTTTCTCCTGGGTTCCCTGGAAAACTTTACAGGCAGCCAGAAAAAAATCAGGAGTATCTAAGTTTCTCAAAA
>NW_008825544.1:287707-303292 GCF_000699105.1 Pygoscelis adeliae
GCCATGGGGACAGCTCGCCCCGCGCAGGCAGCCAGCGATCGGCAGCCTCTGCCAAGCAGCGGGGGCGAAACCCCCCCCAGCTCCTGCCAGGCTGCCCACCGCTGCCAAAACCCGGCCGAGTTCGGCCGTTCCCTCCTACCACGTCCCACCTTTTTATAAGAGTATAAAGAGCTATTCTGCTTTGATGGCCAGCCAGGAAGCTCGCCCGCTCTGAATGAATCGCTGCTATTTTCCACTCCGGCTCTCCCCTCCTCATCCTCTGTTGGTACCGGAGATAAAAGGCCCCCGGGAGAAGGTTGTGGTCCCCACCACGAGCTGCCTGCGTTTCCCTTCCCAGCTCCCTGGCCATGCTGCCTTTCACTCGTGGGAGCGGATCACCGCCAGCAGGTCGCAACCCAAGTGGCGCAGGGGTGCCCGGGGAGCGCGGTCTGCTTCGGCACCCGCAGGCTGCAATATTCATGGAGCAGAACGTGATCCAGCAAAGCGCGGAGAAAGAGCCAGTTTGAAAGGATTTCGATATCTGTGGACACACAGTGGACTTGTATTTTTTTGGATATCAATAATTTAAGTGACACCGCATTTCCATTAAAATACGCAGCTCCACTAAGAGGAAATGTTTTATAACAAAGTGCTCACTACCTGTTGCAACATTTGTCGGGAAAATGATATCCTATTAATATTTTAAACTTCAGGGCTGGAAGAGGATCCCTGCAGTCTTTTATTCATCCTCGGCTAGAAACTGCAGTCCGAGGCTTTCATCAAGACTCCAGCAGACCCATAAACACGGCCTTTCTCTGCACGCACAGATAATTTGGGGGCTAGTTAGCCAAGAGAACTTGAATCATAGTCGTGAAGTACAGGCAAAGCATTCATTCCTGAAAAACCACTGGCTCCTAAAATACTCTGAGCTCGTTTGCAATCCTGCAAATTGCTAGCCAACGGCGGGTGAAGCAGAACACAGAAACAGGCTTGAAAAATGAAATAAAACCCAGGGTGCCTTCATTAAGTGGAAAGAGCTTTGCACAACAACGCTGTATCGATAATGAAAAAGCCAGCTGCTAACAGTTCCTGCCACCCTCTTTCCTTATAGCTCAATATTATTAAACGTAATTTGACTAAAGCATTGAACATTTAACTTGCTAATTATCTTCCTCATCACCAACTCGGCTGCACTGAAGTCGCAGCTTTGAAATTGCAGCCGATCTGCTTTAATGTTCCAGGGCTGTTGATGGAGGGCAGGGAGGGGCGGGGAGGAAAGGGAGATGAGCTCGAGATACACTCTTTGAAGCACACGAGTCCAAAACACACATGCGGCATCCCCAGTTTTCCAGGGGACAGCATCATTCCTCCCCTGTCCATAAACATGCACAAAACCTGCCCCTGAGCACTTATCCCTTCATTAAGCGTACGCTGATACTGCAGTGATGCTGAAGCAGTCGGCAATGTTTTACTCGTATTAATGATGGCTCAAACAGCAAGCACCCTCTCTTGCTGCTCCCTGTCTTTGCAGGGCTTCCATAGGAGGCAGCTCTGACTGCTGCAAACCCTTGTGCAGCACGTGAAAATGCAGATGGAACCATTTCCTTCTCTTTGATTTGCTGAAACAAATAAAATATACTAGAAGCTTTGATTACACCAGCTGGTTATTTTGTAGGTATACATAAATTACAGCAATTATAGGGGTTGTTTTTTAATTGCATTATAACATGCTCATAACTTCCCCAAACATTCACCTTCTGGCCTGAAATACAGAATAGTTGATTTCTCTACAATTGGGAAGAGAAGTGAGAAAAAGAGATAAAAAGGAAACACCACCATGGCCTTGAGCAAAAGTCATTGGCGCTCAGTGAGATGAAGGGGTCGGGTCACCCAGGTGATGGAAACACCCGTTCACCCGGGGATGGCAGGACCGGAGGGGAAGAGTGCACAGACACAGTCACCGTGGGAAAGCAGCCAAGCCTTTCCCAGCCTGAGCTGGCTGTGGCTGTACAGCTCGCAAAATACCCCACCAGGATCAAACCCCCTCCAGCAGCTTTGACAAAGCAGCTCAGCGGCTGCACCCCCTCATTTACCTGCAGGTGACCAGATGCAAAATAAATATATTTGGCACTCAACCAAAGGAGCTGAATAACATGGCACTGATGTTCATATTTTCTTTAGTTATGTGCATGATGAGCAACAACTTCTCGATTTTCCTTTTTCTCCAAACATCAAACAAGCAGTTGAACTAAATATGGATTTCTCTATTCCTGTTTGAAGATAGCATCAAGGTTGGGGGTTCAAGACAACTTTAGGAATTATAAATATTAGGCTTCCTCCTGGTCCACTGTGCTTTGTCAAACACGACCCTGCCTGCAGCCGGCAGGAGCGCATCCTGCACTCCCTGCGCTGCTGGGAGCCATGCTCCATGGCAGGTCTCCACCCCACCCACCAGTCTGGAAGCTGGTCCGCACTGGGAAACTCAGCTGGCCTCGTGGCTTTAACCAGCTGGGAGATGGGAGCAGAGCAGCCTTTGAGCCCCAAGCAGGCTGGCAGGGGAAGGGGTCCGCGCTGAGCCACTCAGGAGCATCACACAGACCTGGTCTTGCTAGAGCCACCGGGTGATGGGGGGGTCTGATTCCCACGGGCTTTGAGCCACGTGAGCCTCAGGTCTTCTCCACCAGTGGGAACCCCTGGGCGTGGGACAGGTGAATCTGGAGTGCCCTGTAGCTGGGGAAAGCCTTAGACACGGGAGTGCAACAGCTACTGGTGGCATGGGGGGCTTTTGCTGCTGCTGCTCTGTGCTGACATTAACTTGCAACCAGCCCTAGTGCTGCTCTGATGGGCGAGAGGGCTCACCCCAGCGACCCTGGCGAGACGGCACGGGAGGGTGTCATTTGGCTCTGCCTTATTACAGGACCAGCTTTCCACATTTATCTTCATGCAAAGGCAGCCAAAACTGGCGAGTGTTTACTTTCAGTGATTTATTTAGGGCTTTTTTCATTGCCCTTGTTCATTTATAATTGCTTTCAATAAAGGACACAGGTCCCTGCCCTGCTCCCTCCACATACCACAAACACAAACCACGTGTGCATCCATAAACACGTGCACGCACACACGCACAGAAGTCAAACCAGCTGCGAAATGCTTCCCCGCACACCCACTGGACGGCCCCGACTTCCAGGGCTGCAAAGCGGCCAGAAAATGGGTCCCTGGATGCCTACCACCATTCACCAGCTTCACCAGAATGATGCAGAGGAAGGGCACCTGTGGCAGCTGGGTGGGATTTCTGCCGGGCTGAGGATGCACGGCCAAGCCCTCGGCAGCTGAGGATGTGCTGTCAGGTCTCCTGGCACGGGGAAGGACTGCTGCTGGGTGTCCTCTGCCCAGTTTGGAGCAGCACAAGAAAGCCAGATGCCATCAGTATATTGCCCAGGGTATCTGGAGTCTGCCACGATCACTCCTGCGGGAGCTGGTCAGATTTTAAAACCACAGTCAAAGTTCTTGATGGCATCCTGCAGCTGCAACACTGCTGGAGCCATGGAAAACCCACACCCGTGTCCCCGCTCCTGGCCAAAACGCTGCTTTGCACTGAGCTTCTGCCCCAGGCACCCTCTGGCTTCATGGGGATGAGGGGCACCGACGCAGCTTGTCTCGGGAACGCCAGTGCGGCTTCTCCTCGGAAGCGGCAGCCGGCCTGGGTTAGCTGCAGCCAGCTCCCACCAGGGTCAGTTCCGACCCCATTTGCCTCCCTCCAAGGTGCATTTTGGGGAGGGAGGGTGACGGGGTGGTTGTGCAGCATCCTCCCAGCTCCGCTAACAACAGCTGCCTCCGTGCTGCCAAACTGAAAACCTGGGCATTGGTGAGCACAGCATAGACCAGGCTCTTCCCCGTGGCCGCAGCAGGTCCAGAGCCCCGGCACCACGCCCATGCCGGTGGATGCTCCCGCTCCCATCTCCCCTCCCCGCCGGGCAGTGAGAGGACTGAGCATGGGGCCCACCCGCTATTTACTACCATCAACCCCGGTAGCGACACATCCCTCTGCAATGATGTTTATAACCAATTCCCAGCCCCCAGAAAAAAAAAATAATCAGGGGGAAAATATGATAAGCAAGTCAGCTGCCTGCCTTTGCTAAAAGAATTTCCCCAGACAATAGGACAAGTGACAGAAAGACACGACTGAGCTGCTGAGAGGCTCCCGCACAGCTCCCGCCTTGTGACACTAATGCATTTTAAGTCGCTTTGGAGCAAAACGTACTGAGTAAAAGCTGAAATAAACTGCCAGCTTTCAGTGCCTGGTATCACCCTAACCAGCAGAGCTGACCTAGAAAATCAAGTAATTTGTTACGGCAAGGTTCTAATTGTGCTGAAGAGAGTCTAGAGCAGGAGCCCTGAGCCAGGCAAAGAGGCTCTGATAGTTATCCCACCAGTCAGCCACCTGCACGGAGAGGGACAGGGATCGAGGGGAAGCGCTTGACCAACAGACGAGGATGCACCTGAGGGTGCAATTCAATGCACTGCAAAGACAACTTGCAACATCCCCCTCCACGTCCCCTGCCCAGTCAGAGCAGTTAAGAGCGGCTCTGAATCTGTTTATCCTGACTGGCTCTTTCTATGCTCACCTTCGTGCTGGCTTGGGAAGCAGCTCCGGAGGAAAGCCCCCCCATGGGGAGCAGGGCTGGTGGCTGGGGGGGCAGGGGGTGTGCCACGGCACAGGGCTCCCCACCACATCCACCCGAGCAGCATCACAAGTCTTGCAATGCTCCCTGCTGCCCATGCAATCCACCCTGCAATCACCCATGCTGCCCCGGCATGTGGTGCTCAAGCAATGTCCCCGGTCCCCAGCCTGCCGTCCTGGGGGTCCCCAGCCCATCCTCTTCACCCCATGCACAGCAAGCACAGAGTTGTCTCAGTCCAGCAAGACCTGGGGCTGGATCCTGCTCTCAGTGGGGCAGGTCCGCCATTTCAGTGGCTGTGCTCCAATTTGCAATGAGATAAAAGGGAGGAAGGAGTCAGCCCGGAGCCCAGAGGGGACGCTTTGCTGGGCTGAGCAGGGACACGGCTGCAGAGGGAGGGCAGGTAGGATCAGAAATCAGTGCTCCTCCACACAGCATTTCAATGCAGACTGCATTAGCATGTGCTGTATATAGCGTCTCCTTGGGAATTTAAATTTAGGAGAGAAAAATAAAATAAGAAAAAACCCAAGTAAACAGGGCTAACTGAATGTAAAATCTGCAGCTGTTTGTTGTGCCACTGCCTAATTAGCACATACTGGATTTGCATCTTATCGGCTCTTCTTGAGCATCTTCTTTTGGACTGAGCTAACAAGAATTGCTTGAACTCGTCCGATTACAGGGAGCAAACCCCTCTTCCGTCTCACCTCATGAGACGGAACACCCTGGGTTTGTAACACAATCCCTCCCCATGCCGGCCGGGCTTTGCACAAACCCCCACATCCACCCCCCGTGGGACACTATTACAGGTGCGGCAGGTTCCCAGCAGCTCTGGCGCTTAATTCCTGGATGGTCCCAAAACCAGCCTAATGAGAGCAGACGAACCTGTGCAGAAATCTGCTTAACCACTACAGCAGCAACGCGTTATTTACTCCTCCTTTCCGCGGCAGCTCTGCCGAAGGGCTCGCGCAGAAGTCGCGCATGCTTCTTCCCTTTGTCCTTTGGCACTCCTGATCCCTCCATCACTGCAAAGGACGAGGAAACGACACACTGACCCTGGAGGCCATGAGGGTTTGAGCTTGACTTGTTTCCCCACCAGGTTTCCAAAGCTCCTGACCAGGCACCGCCGAGCGTAGCTGGACTCGGTGCAGCTGTCCTCCAGCGGCATGGCGGGCAGGGAGGCAGCACCTGGCTCTTGCAGGCAGCTGTATCATGCATTGGTTTATTTTTATTTCTAGCAGTATCTAACAAGCACTGCTTTGGCCACTGGCTTGTAACATCTAGAGCTTCTCGCCACAGAGGATGCAAGTCCGTCGCTGAAGGAGGGACAGGGAATTGCCACTCAGATGCTTGCTGGAGAAAATGCCCAGCGGGCAATCAAATGTCCTGATGTCTCCAAAACAGGAGACGTCCCAGTTAGCTGTGAGCTAAATACAGCCAGCTGGAGCGTGCAACCAAAGGGGTGACCCTCCCCCTGCTCACACAGGTGCTGCCCAGGCCATGCCATGGGGGTTCGCCTGGGGCACATGGGGGCAGGAGGCTGTGCTGGCAGGGACCTCCCTGGGATGCTCCTGCACCTATCTCAAGCCCTCGTTTCCTTAAGAAAGGCTGCCAGGGGCTTCTCTTGCCAGGCTCCCTCTAAACGAGAAATGCACTTCCTCCAAGGGGAGGCAGCCAGGCTTCTCCAAACCCATCACCTAAGGAGACAGTAAGGTTTTTTTACCCTTCACATAATTGCTGTGTCTTTTACTGCTCTGGACGCTGGTACTGCAGGTGATTTTCTCAGCAGATCCCCCAGGACCTGGCTACACATCAAGGTAAAAGTCTTCATTAGAGCCCAAATTCCCTTACCCCAGTGGTAGGAAGGAAGGCGCTCCTTGCCCAACACATGCACACAGGCACGTGATCACATGCCTGATGGAGCTTAAGAGCAGCAACATCAAAAGCTCGCGGCTGATTCGGAGACCCGCAGTCCCCCTGCGACCTGCCCTGAAGCCCCTCACCAGCAGCCAGAGGGGTGGAGAGGGTCTGCAGCCCAGAGGAAGGCGCTGAGCAGAGCAAGCAAGTGCTCACGGGCAGGGAGGAGAGTTTTCTGCCCACAGATGTGCTTACCGAAAAAGCAACGTGTTTCTGACACTTCATCCTTCCCTAATAGAAAGGGTATGGGAAAATTATCTGTCGTGACTGACAAAACTCTTCCACTCAGCATCCTGTGCATGGCTGCAAGGAGCCCTCAGCTCACGGGTGACAAACAATCTCCAAGACTCATCTGGCCTGTACAAGAGCTGGTGTCTTCCCTGAGGTGGGTGCAAGGCTGCAGAAACCTCAGGCCAGTGACCCCAAAGCACCACAGCCACAACAGCTGCTGATGCTACCCAGCCCACAGTCGCCCCATCCCCTGCCTTGCAGCAGGGCAGGAGTCAAGGGCAGACTCTGGCGTGGTCCACGTGCCCCAGGGTCCCACCCTGTATCTTCACCGCAAGTCACCCACATGCCTGCAGGTGTCTTGTTGATATGAGCCATTGACTGGACGTGAAACGAAGGGTCCATTAGCGTGCGTACAGCCGCCTGAGTAACAGAGTGACTATGAAGCACGAACAGCAAATTGCTTTGTTAGGGTGAGATATTTGATGCCGAAAAGCGATGGAGTTAATAATGAAGATGTGATGGCAGCAGCCGCCCTTTCTCTACTGGAGGAAAAAAAGAGGAGCAGCCAGGGCTTCTCCCTGTGCGCTGCCCAGGTGTTCCTGCTGCCCTGTCACTAGCCCATGGCCACTAACGAGACAGCAGTCGTTAGAGGCTCCTAGGTAGGGGAGTGGGTAAGCCTCCTTTGCAGCAGCAAAGACATGGTAACGAGAATGGCTTGTTTATCCTTCTCAGGAAATTCCTCTCCTCCCGCGGCTTCAGATGAGCTCTGTTTTTTGGCAGGATGGGAGGGAGGATGGAAACCATACCGGCATCGCTCACAAGAAGAGTTAGAGCATGCCTGTTCGATTTACACAGATGTGGTTCATAACCACTGAGGCAGCTGGAAAATCCCGCAGTCGGAGTGAAGAGGCACTTAAAATGAAAGGACATGTCATATTTTTGCTCACCCAGGTTCGTAGCACTGTCAGCTTTTTGTGAAGATGCTCATTGGTGCCGCTGAAGCAGCCCCGGTGCCGCAACAGCTTTACACCTCGCAGGGAAAGCCTCGTCCTGCAGCCGCTGCCCTGCGAAGCCGCCAGGAAACCTCTTCCAAGATTCTTCCTCACCTCTTCCGAGATTTGTAACACCACCCGCTTCTGCAAGCGCATCTCATCCTCCTGGCAAACCCATGCTGTGCTAGAGAGAGGCCCACAGCTGGCCGCGGGGCCGGGGCTGGTGCTACGAAAGGCACCTTTGGTTTTTGGGGGGATGCTAGCAACAGCCAGCACTTGCCCCGGATGCTGGCTGGTGCTGCCAAGGGGTGTGTGCTCACGGTGAAAGACCTTACCATGGGGACACAACTGAAGCACATCCTCAACTCTGGTGGAGATTTCAACTTCTACCAACGCACATGTATGCACGCAGAGCTTTTGTTTTCTTAAGGTACATCTGGTTTCTCAACTAAAGAAACGAGAGGAGAAAAATGGCCGTGGGTAAAACTCGCTGCTTGTCAATGGGAGCAACCCAGGGTCACACTCGCCTCCTCCCAGAAACTCGCTCTTTGGCCTCGTTTCCCCAGGAACACGACAAAATCTTTCTGCTCCTACAGAAAGGCAACCTGAGGAACGGGTTGGGAAGAGCACGCTAATTCTCTTATAAATCAAAGCTGTCCTGCACAGCTCCAAGGAGGGGGGGAAAAAAATCACATGAAATAGTTTAATGTTGTCATTTCTCCAAAGCTGCTGATTAGTTGCAGACTTGGTCTGAAGCATTGTTTTGGCAAGTTTTGCCGCCTGGCTGCTTAGCGTGCATCTCGAGGACTTATATTTCCCCTGTTCGCTCTTTCTGTCCCTGCGCTACTTAATAGAAACAGGGGCTTTGCTTCCGAAAATATTCCTTCAGGCAAAGATCCTCTAAGAGCCCTAACACCTGCAAGTCCTTGGCACGAGTCATCCTCCTCACCACAGAGAGAAGAGGAATGGCTCGCTGGTGATGGATAACCTCTTGCTGCTGGAGCTCATCCACACAAGCGCGTCTCCCAAGGAACGAGCTGTTCCTTGGCAGCCACGTTGATCCGTTTTCCTGAGTTAAACGAGAAGAAGGACGAGAACAAGGCAGCTGACACCCCTCCCTGTTACGGGGTGACTAGACCTTCTCCTCAGTCATCACAAGGTGTGAGGGCTCCAGCAGTAAATCCACACAACTGCAGTGCACGGAGGGGAAAGCCCGCCGAAGCACAGCACGCTCCTGTGGCACCACGGGCAGCCTGCAGCTCCCGGGCTTGCACGTGCCTTGTCCTGGGAGCTGGAGGAGAAAGCCAGGAGCTGCCCAAAGGAGAGGTCAGCTTTCATGCTTCCACCAAATAAACTTCCAGCAGAGGCTGGTTCCCTTCATCCCAGTGACAAGTCAGTGCAGGGCACAGCACAGCAGCTTTTTGGGTGGTCTCTCTTCTGCATCCTTCGTCACTGACTGAGACATCCTGGGACAGATCTTGTTATGACATCCATTTCCAGTCTACGGAGGGGCAGGGACATCTGGCAGCTCACCTCCAAGACCCCAAATCCTCTGGCTGTCAGAAGGCACACACCGAGGCGCAGGGCTGGCTGATGGATGCGGGAGTACTGCAGCATCTCTCCCTGTTATCCAGCTGCCCAAGGCTGACCCCACGGATGGGATAAATGCTGCCTGCCAGCCAGAGTGACCGCAGGCCTTGCAGAAGACCAGATGGCCTGAGGAGCACATTTTAATGGCAACCTGCTTCCACAGTCAGCCCTCCGCTACATGCTCCCTTGATGGGTAAGATGAGCAGAGGATGCACAGCAGCGTTCATCTACCCAAAGGTAGCTGTTTGCATCTGTGCTGGTCGCCCAGATGCTCACCAGAAGTGATGCTCAGAAGTGGTTCATCCCTGAGGTTTACAGCTGGAACAGAGCAGTGCAGCCACCCTGGAGCATTTGCTCCTCTCTCTGGATGTCAAGGTGGTCCCGATGGGATCCTGCCATGGCCGAGGGCTGACCTCAGCTGAGTCAGGGCTCCTTTCTGGCCTCCCCAACTCGGCACTGTGAAAGACCTCCAAAACATTAACAAGTTACAAATAAATCAAGAAATCAGAAGAATAAGAGTTACTGGTGATACCAAAAAGCTTTCATTTCCAAGTCAGCTATGAAGAGAGAAGCATCTGGGGACCAGGCTGGACACAAAGCCTGGGACAGCACCAAGCCACCCTGCAGTGGTGACTGCCACCTCCTGTTGCTCGGAGAAGAGCCACGCTGCTGGCACAGCCCAGCAGTACGCAGGTGTGCTCCTAGGAGCATCCCCGCAGTGCTAAAGTGGAGCTGACACTGGCTGAAAAACCCACCTGTGCAGCCAGAGAAACATCGAGACCTTTGGCCCTGGTGCAGCCAGATTGGGTCAGAGAGGCTGCTGTGGGTGCTGGGACCACTTTTGGGCAGACCCTGGCCACAGAGATGAGCCTGGAGGAGGAGGACAACGCGTCCCCAAGGGCTTTATCCCTGTGCCCAGCAAGGTCCGAGAGGACAGGTTACATTCAAAGTTGGACATATCCCTTGACTTTCCAGCCTAAAACCATCCAGCCACAAAAAGAAGCTAACAAGGCACTACAGAGCTTGCTTAACGAACACTTCTGCAAAAATACGGCAGAAATGCATATGGCTTATTTAAGTCCTTCAGTGTTTATGTCTTAATCTTTTCAAAGCAATTCTTCTATTATTGGATATTATCACGGTTTTCTGTATCATCGCAGCAGTGTTGAAAATTGTTTGAATATTTTATTAAATTCATGCTGACTGTGACAAGCCAGTTTTTATTCCTGAAGCCATCTAACCATTAGCTGCTTGTTTGAGCTGTCCTATTTAAATACTCCGAGACTTTACTCCTCCGTTCAGGCTGCGTCCTTTTCAGCTTAAAATAATGTGATTTTCAGACATCTTATTAAATTTGCCACATTTGATGTAAAAATTCCCAAGCTACGGTGAGTCCTGAGCTTATTTGTTTATCTTCCACTACTTTTATTTATTCCTTTAAAAAGACAGAGCCAAAGAAAAAGATTTCTACTTGTCCAAGCAATGTCTTTTATCCAGGAATTTTCCTCTAGTGAGTAATTTCTGCTTTCTTCCAAACCAGTACCAGGAGGTCTAGAGAGGTCGTTTTGTGATGCTCTGTTGTAGGTACCACCAGCAGCTGCATGTCCCAAGGGGTAGAAGGAGCTGCCGGGGAACAAACCTCCCCACCTTCCCCATCTCTAAGCCCTGACATGGGGATGGATTACGGTGTGCTAAAGGAGCCGGAGCCAGCAGCAGCCCCGGCAGCCCCTCCCCAGCCACGGTCCACTCACGCCAGCCCCAGAAATCCCCAGGGCTTATCTCAGGAGAAACCCTGGAAGCGACTCTGCTGTCCCCATGGGAACCGAGCATCGCCTGCATCCCTGCTTCACTGAGAAATCCCATCTCTTGGAAAAATAAGTCATTAATAACCATTCTGTTTTATTCTGGCAGAGTTACGAAACCACAAAAATTGAGGAGAGAGGACAAAAAAAGAAAGAAGACACCGCAGATGTCCACCTGCTCCTTCAGCCCTAATTCTTCAGCCTTCAGTCCTTTCAGGTTCTGCCTCTCCCGTGCTGCAAAAGTGACTCCGGACCTGAGCATCCCACCAGAGCGATCGCCAGGACACGGCATGGACAGGGCTGTGGGGCTGGTTCCCACCGGCCGCCTCGTCTCCTGCGTACATCTTCAGAAGAGCAGACCCGAGCTCCGGCTAAGCACCCGTTTATAGCTCAGGGAGGTGTTATCAGACCTGGACGAGCACTAGGGACTTTGAAACCTTTTTGAAGCTTCCTGCAGCTCTTTGTTTTCATTGGGATTAGCGAAGTTTATCATCCTTTCGGGTCATCATTGCAGAAAGCGCAAGCAGCCTCGGCAATGATGCCGAAAGCCCTCCCGGCGACAGTGCACAGGGACAGCATGCCTGAGACGAGAGTGTAACAGAAGGTTTGGCCAAACCAAATGTTTTCCATAGATTGAAATGAAAATTTTATTTCAATTTTGACCCACTCTAACAGGGGGGAAGGGTGGGAGTGAACTAACTGGACTTGGGCAGTTTTAACATAACCTCTACAGCTGCACAAAGTGTTTGGGGTTCCCAAATTTTTAATGGTGAGAAGCAGGAATCATTAATAAAAGACCAATCTCCTGACGTGAGACATGAAGGAGTTGAGCGAACTGTGCTTCAGAAGCACCTCTCTCTCCACTGATGAGAAAGGACATCTGATGGATTGACTTGGATGCAAGCATCTCCAGCACGTGACTCCAGGCTGAGAAGAGCAAACCCATCCAAAACCAATCAAAATTAGGAAAATTTAAGGTCATTTCAAAGTTCTTCCTCCTTCTTAAAAAGTCACAGTTAGGAAAATACCCCTGCAAAATGCTTCACTAGGAAAAAGGTGGGAACCGTCAAAATCAAGTGATTTACCATGTGCCTTCTCTGTTCCAGCTCTCCCTGACCTTCGGGCGCTGAAGCATGCGGCCACGGTACCCCAGCAAGTGTCTCTCCTCTTCCCTGCCTGTCATACAGGTGATAAGATGACAGATATGACAGCTTGCTAGAAAACTGGCTTCATTTAACCAGAAAAGCAATAGCCTGATGATTTTTCTTGATCACTCTCTGGAGGTTGCAAGGGAACAAGCTCCTTTCATCTCTCAGAGATACTGCTGCAGGTCCCCACATCGGAGACAGAGGATTTATGGGCTGGCAGCAATGCAGATTCCTTCCTCAGATACCCGGTGTTTTAAAGACACCTGAGGTGACCAAATCCTGTTTTGCAGGGCGTGCTAGGTCTCCTAGGGTCTGCGAGACCCTGGTGGGGTGGAAGGCTTACATGGTCCCGCACCCAGAGAGCTACACCAGCAGCATCCCATGAGCCAGACGGGGGAGAAACCCACCCCACCGGGTCAAGGTTAGGCAGAAGTTACACACACAACCCTTGGAAGGCAGAGACTTCAAAGGGCTTGCAACAAATCACAGCCTATAATGAGGATTAACAACCTCAGACATGGAGAAAGGATTAGAAACCAGAATACACCGAGCGTGTGAAGGACCCCTTCTGAATGCAGAGGAATAACTAGAGGACAAAGCTAACAACGATGCAGCTCGACAATACATCAGACCATGAGAAAACAGATCCTGCAAAGCCACTCTGCTTTACAGCTGAGGAAGGACTGTCAGACATGAAATAGGAGTGGGGTTGTAGCTAGCAGTACCCTGTTACCATTGGCTTTGAAGCCAAAAGTGAACAAAACTCCTTTCAAAGTCTAAAAGATAGACAACACAGCTTCATTCCCATAAATATGTATATCCTCATGGAACAAATGACTGGTGGAACAGAAGATGCATCCTTTGAAGGATTTATATGAATACATGGTAGGCAAAGACAAAGAACAACATAAAAGTTGCTCTTAGAAGCTGCCCTGAAAAGGAAGGGAAGCGAAGGTGGGTGGAGACCAACTCCAGCAAACATGAGTCTTCACGGGTTCACTAATGATAGTGCGATTATGTTAACTACTCTTCCTACAGATGCCCCTAAGAATATTCCTACGGGTATGTGAGAATCTCACGCGCAGATGGGATTTCCGGGAAAAAAAGCCTGACAAATACTGATCTGAGGCACACAGAGAGCATCAGAATAGCGGGAGACTTAGTGTCACTGATAATGTTCGAGCTCAATTATTAAAGGCAGAAGAGGACAAACTAACTAAAAGAACACCAATAAACGTTTTTGCCCTTAAAGTTTCCTAAGGAAAAAAATAAAGACCATAAATATCCTTGAACACGAAACACTAAAATGAATTTGGACTACTAGGAAGAACAACATGTGGAGATGATCTAAGGAGGAACTGTAGGAAGTCTACAAAGGGACAAATACAGTCAGTGAAGTGGGATCCCAATGGCTTCAGTGGGCTGGAGGTGCGGGCAGGACAACGCAAAAGGCCTGGGCTGAGCATCCCTCAGGAGTCTCTTCCTACAACGTTCAAACTTGTAACAGACCAGACAGAAAACATAACCATAATGAATGGCATAACCATCATGGAAGACACTGAAGTTTTAACAGAAGAAGATGTAGGAAGTCCTAATGTGAATTATGAGCAATAGGAAAAATGTGCCCTTGACAAAAAAAAAAAAAAAAAAAAAGTGGGATGGGTTGTTAGAGCAGCAATATTGTGATAAATTAAGAACTTTTTAAAACACTTGGAGAACTGAAGCTCCAAATCAGACAGAGACCAAGCTCCACCTCTCAGGCTACTCACTCTTGTGAGGTCTTCCCTCCTCCCTGCCCTCCCTCACCGTCCAACCCTGGGCCCAGCCCTCCCGCTGGAAGCTCCACCAGGAGTGTTTCAGTGTCAATGAACCACTTGGGTTCTACCAAAAGGATCAGTTGCTTTGCTGGTCATCTCCTGAGCTGCTCTGACTGAAGACACCCTTCACTCTTCATCTTCTGAAGCTCTCAGTGTGATTCACAATCAAGAAAGCTTCATTATGCAAAAGCTTGCTTGCATTTACTCTCTCAAAATTGGAGAATACAGTTATACGGGAAGAAGCGTTGTTAGTATACCTATTTCATTTTCATGACTGAATGATAAACAGCACAGTGCCTGCGATTCCTTCCTCGGTAAAAGTTGTAATAAGTAAGTATATAAAATCACAGCGGGCTATATCAGCTCTTGTCAGCATTTTAAACACGGTCTGTCAGCTGAAGTGACTGTGTGATGCATCCTAAGGAGCTACGAAATCATCCAGTGGGCCATTTGCAACACAAGGCTTGGTGCACGGCTTGAGTTTTGAGAGGTCTGACAGCCTTTCCAAATTAATGTTATCATCTGAAGAGCTTAAACACCCAATCTGAGGCTGCAAAAAGGAAATTTGGAATTTGGCACATAGTTTACGCAAATTCATATTTGCACTTAGTAAACAATCAAGCTTCTGTTGCAGAAATGAAGAGATGAAATTCAATGAGTACTCACTTAACAGAAAGTTTAGGAAAGCGATAGAGAGAAATTCATGGAAGATTCATACATTTCCGAGGAACATCTGGTATCCATTCAACAATAAAAAGACGCTTTGTGATTTTCACCAGATAGATAATGGTTTTATCAAAGATTCACTAATTACTTCATTCAATTTCTATCACACCTTCCAAACCAAATTAGCAAAATTCAAGCAAAAAGTAATGAAAAATTGCGAGAAAGGTACTTGTTCTACCCACTTCTCCTCACTGCCTGGTCTGCATATCAATATTTAGATTCAGTTGTTCCAAAACTGAATATGAAATGCATAAAATGAATTAGAAGTAGAATTCACGCCTAAACACCAGGGAGATATGTTTTGAATTACAAATACAAAATTAGCTTGAAAGTGAAGCTGAAGCTGCTGCTTTTCAAATTATTGCAGAAAATGTATTGAATACTGCAGAGATCAGAAAGATACAGCATCAGAGGTCGATGACAAATGACGGGGGAGAAATCAATTCAAGGGGAGCTTGACTTGTGTTACGACCACGACCCAGAGTTTAGCTTTACTAAGCCAAAACACTGCAGAACATGATTTTAATCTAAAATATTAATTGGCAATAAAATGCATAAATTATATCTGCAAATGGCTTGTCCTCCAGATTGCCTGTTAGTCCCACCTTGTGCACTTACTTGGCCGCTCATCCTCCTTGCACTGGTGGCTTTATCATCTTCATCACCACTTCACTTCTATCCACCATGGCATGGGCATTCAACTCTTTTCC
>NW_008825544.1:303368-313720 GCF_000699105.1 Pygoscelis adeliae
GTACAGGCAGAGCTGTATCGAACATCAGATGAGTCCGTGCTCAAAGGGAATGCTGGAGGAGGACAGCGAGACGAGAGTTTAGAAGGAGGACAGCGCTGGGAAGGTTCACGAGCACTTGGTGCCCATGACCAAGGACAGGGAGAGCGGCCGGTTCACGCTGAGGGGAAGAGATCAATGAGAAACCCAAAAGGAAGGAAACCTCCCTGCCTGCACTAGGGTAAGGAGAAGATCCCAAAGAAGCTCCCAGATTTTATCCTCTCACACGACCACAAAGCAGAAGCAGCTCTGGCACTGCATGCTCTGCCGACCCCACCCTTCTGCCACAGCCCCCTATTTCCAGGCAGATCAAAGGGGTTACCGATGGCTTGGCTGGGGTCCCCCATCACATCTCACCCCCAGCCCCAACCCAGAGGTGGAAAGGGGCTGAGCGATGAGGAAAGCCCAGCAGGCTTGCAGCCCCGCTTCAGTCCCCAGGCTGCAGTGCCACGCACACAGCTCCCTCCAGGTGGGAGTCTGCAGGATGGATCTAACCCACACCAAGTCCCTGAAAACCTCTGCCCAAAACAAAGCCCCATCCCAGACACTGTAGCTAGAGAAGGGCTGCCATACAGCTACGGTGGGGCAGGAGCTGCCCACTCTGGGGCTGCAACACCCATCTCACCCCTGCGGCGCACCCCACCAATGGGGGCCGGGGCTCAGCATCTCCGAGCACTGCAGCCAGAAGCACCAGAACAACCTGCCCAAGGGAGCACCCTCCTGGCACCCGCTCGCGACAGGTCAGAGCCTGTCCCAGCACAGGGCAGGAGAGACATCACCAAAGCTGTTGAAATATTTACTCCTCCAGCCCCAAAGCTGCTCCTGCCCCTTTCTCATACCCTCCCACCCTCACTCCTACTCCCTCTTTCAGGGTCTCATGATGGGGAGAGGGCACTGAGACAGCTGCAATTGAATGATAATAAAATACAGAGCCTACAATTTGGTGCCTTCCCTCTCCCAGCATGCCCTGAAAAACTCAGCTCCCAGCTCAGAGGATCAAACAAGATGATCAAATGCTCCAGCAGCTGGTTTTTAATTCCCCATTGCTCCAACTCCTGCACATGCTCAAGAGCCTTCCCCCCCCCCGTCTCTGCAGCAGAAGTAACGGGAGTTTGCAGCCGCGGGAGGAGAGCAGGCTGAGGCATGAACAGCAGGCGTGAGAAAGTCAGAAATCAAATGCATCTCTTTACCTGCCCCTATACAGAAGGACTTATCTCAGTTTAAAACCTTCTCTGGGAGTTGGACGGGTGGGCAGCGTGGATGGGCTGGCCCCGGGTGGTAGACAGAGATGCTTGTGGGACCTGGCTCTCAGGTCCTCATCATCCAGATGAGGATGCCTGCTTGCAGGGGACAGAAAACCCAAGGTTTCCCCAGGGGCCCTCCTGGCATGTGGCTTCCCAAGAGGTAAAGGAGCCAAGAGCCCAAGAGCCACAGGAGACGTGCACAGGGCAAGGAAAAAGATTAGAACGTTCATAGGGTCTTGCAATGAGCACTGTAGGGACCTCAAGCGTCTGTGCCCAATGCAGCTGGGCATCACTCCACGGCACGTCAGTGCCAGAGGAGCCACAGGGAGGAAAGGCTAGAAACCTACCCTGATATTTAGACCATGATTTTAGTCCTGAAATAGATGTATAGGCACCTTGCTCCAGGTTTAGATTTGCAAAACCCTATTTTTAGCAATGGGAGAGGATCTTCAAAAATGGCAGGTGGTGATAAACCCCTCTGATGGAAGGCACAGCGGGAGCAAGCAGGAACCCTCACCGGCTTCAAATGCCCACGTTTGCCTTGCCTGTCCCCCTAAGGAAACAACCAACGTTGGGAGGATGGTCTCTGCTTTACACAGCCTGGCCATCAAACGCAACCGCCAGCTCCTGAGCCAGCTGTTTGGTGGGAGAGAAGGAAAACCCCCGCACTGCTGGTAGACAGTGCTGTAGGATAAAAGATGGAAAAGTTTCCTTAAAGGCAGGTTCCCTACAATTCACCTACGTTTCTCTTCAACTTTGAAATATTTAAGCTCTTGGCAGGGGGAGAAGGGGAAACAAAAGACCAGATAAGCTCCTACAGACCGCAAAGCAAAGATCTATTTACTTTATTTTGGGGGGCAGGATTTTCCAAGGGTTCCCTTCCTTCCAAGGGAGAGCCTGACGGACAGGGGACCCCAAAAATGGGGAAAATTTCACAGGGAAACATCCCTAGGAAAGTTGCACCACTTGGTGGCATCATTCTCAAAAGCTTGGGCGAGCGGGGACAGTTTGCCTAATGGGTATCGCAGCGATTAGAAGCATCAAATTATCTTCCGCAGCACACAACAAATAACACTAATGGTAGGGATAATGTCAAACAGAATTACATTGGATTTTAAACAGCACTGATAGCACATGTTAAGCAGACATATAATTAGCACTGTGGCGCCTTGATAATATTAATAACGTAGCTAATTATACTGATATAAATAGCAAGATTAATTGTCACAAAACATCAGTATCAGGCTTTGAAAGGCATCCCCAAACCTTGCCACTGTTTGTCAGCACTCGGGCACGGGGCCGTAAGAGACAGCAGCAAAACATTCCCGAGGGCTTGATTTATCCCTCGCCAAGAGCTCGACTCATCCCTCACCAAGGCTCCTTTCGGCCCAGGACGGCAGCAGCTCCCCCTTGGCACCCCTCTGGCACACACGCCAAGGGAGGGGGCCGCGACTGCCCGCCCTGCACAGCACAGAGATGGCATTCGGTGAGCTCTGATGGAGAGAGCCGGCGCGGAGCAGGCAACGGCGGCAGGAGGGCAAAGCCCAGCGCTGAGCAATGCAAAGTTCCCCCCAGTCAAGAACATGCTTGAACATCCCGAGGACGGCCGGGATGTCCTTGGAGCCTCTGTCCCTGTTCAGCCCTTGCAGTCTTGTTTGCTTTAGATTTACACCGCTCTACTGAATGGCTTGTCTGAAGGAAATAAACCCAGCTACTTTCCCTTCTAAGAACCTGAAGACAAACGAAGAGGGGCATTGTAAGCCACTGCAGGAAAACGTTTTTGCATCGGGACATTTGCTACGTCCCTGTTCACGGGAGCAAAAAGAGATCCCGAGGCTGATTTAGAAACCCGGATCCCAGCACCGTGCAAAGGTAGGACGGTGACAAATGGGAACGATTAAACACAACGTGCCCTTTGGGAGACAACCTCTCATCTGCAGTTGTCTCCTGCCATCAGGCTGCTTCATTAAGCAGGAGGGCTGGCAGGGCGTGCAGCACCACTACCAGCAAAGGATGGGCTGGAGGGCAACCATAGCAGCGTAAGGTCTCTCCTCCTCACCTCTCTTTGCAGAATAACAAATTTGGATGGAAAAACTAGGATGAGCTGGGCAGAAGGAGCACAAATGTAAGGCCCGTGGAGGCTACTGTCTAAATAACTTCCTCCCAGATTCCTGCTTCGTGCGGGACTTGCTTGTGCTGAACAAACTCTTCCACCTTCCTGGCACCAGCATATGAAAGCCTCCAGGGGCACATTCAAGACGGCCACGTTTAGTCGGGCCATTCCACATTTCACAGGGAACTTGCCCTGAATTTTCTCCCTGTCTCGCTCCAAGCCACGCCACGGGGAAAAGGAGCTGTTCAGCTGTGCTGGCTTTGAGGATGCTCCGTGATCCCCCCATCCCAGCACCTGGTTGCAGGAGCAGAAGCCAGGGCCATGGGAAAGCTGAGCGCCAGTGCTGGGCTTGCTCCCCCATTCCCATCCACGTCAGCCAGTCCAGCAAAGCTTTTGCTGGCAGGGCACATCGCGAGTGTTGCCAAAGTGTGAAGAAGGATGCAAACCCTCAGGTTTCTCTTGGAAGCAGATAACAACGCGCCAACCAACAGCCTGGGATGGGGCTTATTTTGGCTGACTTGTTGCTTATGTTAAGCCATGGTGAGACTGTTAAAACCGGAGTCGGAGATGTTGAGATAGACGCACACCAGTACAAACTCAGCCTCAGGGTAAACGCACTGACTTCAGCAGGGTTACACTGCGAGAAGACTTTAACTCCTTGTGCAGATGTGAGCACCAGAAAGTCCCATTCCTTCTGCCTGCTTTTTCCCTTCACTGCTGTTTTGCTGCTGGAAAAGCAAACAAAATGCCTAAACCCACCAAAAAGTCACCAACAACATCACTAAGCAATGGGACAGACCGCACTTTTGGAGTTTCTTCTGTGGCCAGAGCCTTAGCGCTGCTTGGGGACGCCCTTTTCCCCTGCAACATGTGGGATGCTACAGCGGGCTTCATCAGAGATGCATAGGGGACATTGCACTTACAAAGCCTGTGCATCCAACAGTCCCGTAAGACCAGCCAGCACCACGGCTGCTGCAGAAATCCCGGGCAAGCAAGCTCACCGGCAGCACAGCTGGGGCAAGCAAAACCCTCCAGCACAGCCAGGGCACTGCAGGGATGACTCCGATGGGTTGAGCCCCAGGTCAGCGCACTGGGGCCGAGCCTGCAGCCTCCTCCTGCGCGTCCCCGCACACTTCCCTGGGCTGCCCCGGCCAAATGCAAGCGCCAGCCCGGGCTGCAGAGCGCCTGTTTTTTCAGCTTATCCGGCAGATCTCAGGCATCAGCCCCGTGGATTACACAAGCTCCGACGTCTTACAGCAACAGGCACAAGAGAAAACGTCTGAACAGGTTTTCCTTCCTGGAGAAAACAGCCCTGCCTGCTGCAAGCTGCCCTCCCCAGCCTGCACTGCCCGCTGCTTGAGGGCCAGGGACACGGCACGGCACTGGCAGATGCCCCAAAGTGCCTGAAGACAGTGTGTTTGGGCAGTCCAGATAAAGCAACTGTGTGCCCAGCCCTGCCTTCAGTCAGCCCCTGGAGCCCTGCTGATCTCTCCAAAATCAAGACCCATGCCAGCTGGCACGCAAGGGCAGCGCCGAGAGCTCCCCACCCCGCTCCACACTGCTGAACGGACACTGCTAAAGCCTCTCTGAAGGCCACCTTGAGCAGAAAGGCCAAAAACCAACCAAAGACAGACTTTTCAAAAAGTTACAACATCTGGAAAACACGGAGGGGAGGGACCGGCGGAGCCTTCAAGCCAAGTGCAAGGGTAACTGCTCATGCCAAAACCTGTTTCAGCTGCTTTAAACTTGGCTAAAACTTCACCCAGTGAAGTGTAAAGCTCCTGTCAGTCCTTATTCCCTTCTCAAGAAAAAAAAGTCTGTTTCTGATAATGAGAAAAGGAAAAAATCTCTTTCCTCCTCCACACTAGGAGGGAAAGCCCTAAAATTTCAGTTATTTCCCTAGAAAATGCCAAGGATCAGTGCTCTCAGTCAAGGTTGAAGTTTGGAGGGCAGGGTTAGCTGTTCTTCTGGGAAAAGACCAAATGTACCAAAGCGATGAGCTGCTGCAAGGCTTTGGTGCATCCCCCAGGGATTTTTGGCAAGCTGGCCCAGAGTCCTCATCTCTCAAATCCAGCAGCCCAGGCTTTGCCATCCCAGTGCCACCACTGTCCTCGCCCCAGTCACTCTCAGCTCTCCCTTTTCCTCCTTTCCAGCTCAACTCCTGCCTGCCTCTGCTCAAACCAGGCAGCAGACAGCCGGCAGGACGGCGAGGGCCAGCACGGGAGGGTGCAGACACCCACCTGCATTGCCCAGCACGCCGGGGCATGGACCACCTGCACAGCACCAGGCACCGCGAGGGAGCAGAGTGCCCAAAGAAAGGGACCTGGGGAGATTTTGGCTGCTGGGACCACAGCAATCTCCAAGCACATGTCACTTCAAACCGCGCAAAAGCCTGAGGATGGAGCAGGACAACAGCAGAAGGCCCACAAGACATAGGACCGAGTGAAAGTTGTCTTTGCAAAGCAGGGGGCTTGTCTATAGAAGAGGCATCCAGATTTATTTTACTTGTAGTCATAACAGCTTGTGATAACCTCTGTCTTCCTCCAGCCCTGTTCTCTGATAAAACCAAATCATTTTGCAAAAACACAGAAACAAAAAAAAAAAAAACCGAAACCCAAACCCCAGATACCAAAAAGCCCACACCAATTTAAGCCTTTTACGCTGGAAAATTTCACCCTGAAGAGTGGTGATTTGGCGGTTACTGAAGACACCATCTAATAAAAGAAAGAAGCAGTGTTAGCAACTTGCCCAGCAGCATACACTGCTGCAGGCTGGATGCACGCTGAAAAGGCAAATGCCTCTGTATGGGAGGCAAATGTCTCCTGTATGATGTACAGCTGTAACAGAACTACAGCGCTACAATGCAGAGGCTTCAAATAAAGCTGCTGAAGCTGTGCAACGCGGAGAAGTATTAGGTGAGTAGCAGGTGAGCATCCAGAATAAACACAAACCGAATCCCTGAGCCTGGACCTGCAGTTGGGCTGACATAACACATTAATGCAATTAATAGATCCTAAACTGCATAATAAAAGCTCTATGGAAAGCATCTCACTGCTACGTGCAGCACCGGCTTTGGGAAGCACAAGATCTCGGCGAGTTCAGAATGGAAAAACCTGCCAAATTTCACGTGCGGCTGAGGCAGCTCTGAAAGAATAAGGGGCTGATGTAAACCCGCCAGCAGCATTCATCCCCCCGTACAAAGCCATCCACTGTGCTTCATCTAAGCGAGCGCCAGCCCTTTGCAGCCTCTGCTGCACGATGCAGCAGCGCTCTGGACGGAAATGGGATTAAGCGTCGCACTCTTTTTCTCACCTCCCTCCTACTGGCAGCCCATGCACTTGATAACCATCAGCCAAGTGTCCTCCGAACCATAAGATTTACAGAAACCCAGTTCTTCTTATCTGCTTCCTGTCTTTTGAGTCTTCAAAGGTCATAAACC
The DNA here is from genome assembly GCF_000699105.1 of Pygoscelis adeliae. Classification (NCBI taxonomy): domain Eukaryota; kingdom Metazoa; phylum Chordata; class Aves; order Sphenisciformes; family Spheniscidae; genus Pygoscelis; species Pygoscelis adeliae. The sequence goes on from NW_008825544.1 coordinate 310,201, forward strand.
GGTGTATTTAAAAAGCAAGCTGAGCTTCTCCTACAGCCCCGGGATTCCTGTGGCTGCAGACTTAAGAATAATATAGATGCCCAGAGATGTGGGGAGCGGAACATGATCCAGCAGACATCCTGCCTGGGGGGAGAGCCCCCCCATCATCTACAGATTATTCCCAACTGTGCTGTTCTGGGTGTCACAGCTAGGTTTCACGATGCCTTGCAACCCCGTTTCTGGGCACTCCGGGCAACGTGCCCACCAAAAAGCACGGCTGAGCCTGGATAGCCGCTGCAGACCTGCTCTGCTCCATTGCTGAAAACCCCTCACTGCAATGAGCAGCAGCATTTCAGGCACAGCTTCCCCCCGCAGTACCCAGGGAGCCCCGAGGGCATGCAACAGGTCACACCCCAAATCTGCCTGGGTCCAGCTTCCAGCTGGTGGGCAGCAGAAACCCGCACAAGGGTTTCCGACCCAAGCAAAGCCACGGCAAGACTCTCTCATCCCAGTCCCAACCACTGCAGCACCCTCCTGCCCGGCGCGCGCCAGCTGCTGAGGCAGCTGCAACACTCCTCTGCTGCAAGGAGCACGACAAATAAGTAAATCACGCTCATTCTGCAGGACACAGCAACTCCACAATATACTATTTTTATTGCCCGAGTCAGTGGCTTCGAGAACAATGTTTTTCCAACGCAGGCTGTCTCCTATCATTTAAATGAAAAACAGGCCTCGGTGGAAACTAATACAAAGGGAAAGAAAGCAACAGCACCTTCCTTTGGTTTTGCTGAACTGACATGTAGCTGCACTTGGCGGCATTCAAATCACAGCTCAGCAAGCATGGAGGGGGTGGAGGGAGAGTGCGCACTTATCTCCCCGCTCTGTTTATATTCAGGTGTTTATCAGCAGCTTGGCAGTTGCTGCAAGCAGCCCTGCGGAAAGCCGGCACTTCCGAACAGGGGGTTTGCGAGTGATGGGGAATAAGGAGCGCTCACAGCACCAGCGGGCGACCTGCTGGGAAGGGAAGTCCAGCTGGCCCCCGTGAGCAGAAAAAAGCGCTCATTATTTTTCACTTTTAGTTTCTGGTGCCAAGGCAAGGGCCCAGCCGCAGGCCCTGCCCCAGGGTACCGCAGATCCAGGCTGCTGGCGTCTCCCACCATGTTTTCGAGCAGCAGTCATAGCTTCCAGCCACTCCTGGTGATGGGGCTTTGCCCAGCTTGGAGGGAGAATCCCCCCAGGCATTTTAATCAATGGGAAAGGCCTCCAGATAAGGCTTGCATGGCCAACAGCTCTGCTATTCCTCTCACCTATATCCCTGATCCAGTAACAGCATTACCCCCGCTGCAAACTTTGCCTTGCTTTATCTCCAAGACAGGCATGCTGCCCTCCAGCGCTCACTCCTGAATGTTTCTCTTCAGTCCAGGCTTACCTTGCCAGAGTAATTTTTTTTAAAACAGTCTTCTGAGTGCTCTAGCAAACCACAGAGAGCTGCCATCAGAAAAACGTCTACTTGCAAACCCAACACCCAGCCACAAAAGGCTGGGGCAGGCGTTATACCAAAGCCCCTTTGCAGGCATCTGCCTTCTGCTCGGCTGCTAGTGCTGAAGTCCCTGCAATGCTGGGGTCGGAAAGCTTATCGTTTCCCTTTGCAATTTAAATCCCAAAGTCGAGCTCATTATTTCTCAGAGATACTTTGAAGCAGAAAGGAAATAGATCTGCACAGCTGGTAAAGGGGAGCCCAAAGCATCGCACGCAGGGGCCCCAGGGCCACCCACTTACCCTTGGGGTGGGCTGCTGAGGGGCGCAGCACCAGTATTGCCCCGTCCTCACACACTCAAACCCTCTCCCCATGCAAAACGTTTTCCAGCACAGACCAAGCAGTGCTTCGAGCCTTGGGCAGCCAGCTTTTTGCCTTGTGAGAGCTAAAGCTCAAATACCCCACGGGGCCAGGAAGCTGCTACAGCACCGAGCCGGAGCAAGCATCGCTTGGGCACAGCAGCGAGACTAAAGCTTTCGGAGGGGCGTGCGGCATCCCCATGGGCAGCTCCCTGCCCCAGCAGCTCTGGGACAGCAGCAGAAAGTCACAAGCTGCCAAGCCCAGGCATTCAGTCTTGGTAAGTCAGAGCCCGAGTGAGTCACGAGACCGGCTGGAAAATCCCAAGAGTTTCAGAAAATAAATAAATACCTCATGGGTACTCCTTATTTGCCTCCTAGTTCTTTTCACAAGCCTTTGGAGTGGATTTGAGTCAGCTTTTGAGCTTCTCTCCAAAGTCTCCGAATAACACACAAACCAGCCCTGTGATGCTTTATTTGACATGAAAGCTGAGGCTCTCGCATCCCGTCTCTTCCCTAGGGGTGGACTTTCCAAAACCGCCCAGATAACTGGGATAAGCACTTGCACCGGTGGCACCGTTTGCCCTAGCTGCAGTCCCACTGGGGATCGGGAAGGCTGGAGGTTTACCTGGCTTCGGTGGGAAGCAGCTAGGCATTAATGGCACAGGGAGTAATGCAGGGAGCTGCCACAGAGCATTCCCAGCTCCTCGGGTCTCGGGCTTGCTTCCCAAACCACGACGGGCATGGAGAGGGGGGCCAGGCAAGCCCAAAAGCCCCTGCAGCAGCTCCCGGGGGAAGGTCAGCAGCAGAGCAATGACGGGAGGACTCTGCACATGGAAGGAATAAGGGGAGTTCCCACATCCAGCAAAATCTCAGCCTTGCCTCTGTCCGCACCCTTTGCCGCGCTAACAGGAGCACAGGAGCCCCTCTGTCGTCAGCCGAGGCACCCAAGGCATTTTGTGTAGCAGATCCGTGCATTATTATAATGAAACACTGGCATGGTAAACACGCTCCCTGCCTGCTCCCCTGCCCGCTCCCCCAGCCCCCTCCCTCTCCAGCAGCTTCTTTCCTGCATATTCACCAATGGGTCAAAAGACTCTTTCAAAATTTAGCAGTGTCAAGGCACAAAAATAAAACAACCACATTGATCTTCCTGGCAGAGACCTCCACAAAGAGGTTACTCAGAAAACCTTTATCTAGTTTTCTTTTCTTTCCTTTATTTTTTTTCCCCAGTCCCCTCATCTTTCTTTAAAAGCTAATCTTTGCTAACGGGAACTTTTTGTTCCCTCTGACACTGCTAATATATGTGTTGGCAAGCATGTCTGCAAGCATACATCTTCCATAAGAGGCCTTGTCACGGGCTTTGAAACCAGACCAATTAGCATTTTATTTTTATTTTTCAATTGCAATGTTTTACAACAGTTTAAAAAGCAGTTATTGAGCGCTAAATAACTCTCACAAAAAGATATTATTATAGGTGTAAGAGATCTTTTCACTTACCCAAGAAGAATTATCCGAGGTTAAACAAAGCTCAGCTGTGGATAACTTGAAAGATAAACTCCCTGGTTGGGCATAACTCGGATTTAAATTATTTCAGAAGCCGTCACTTTTATTACTCTCTACTCTCCTTACTTTACCCCGCTTTCCTTGTGCCTCAGCCCAGCAGTGAATGCCAAGGCTGACCTCCCCGGCAGGACAGCCAGCAAAC
>NW_008825544.1:313752-320807 GCF_000699105.1 Pygoscelis adeliae
CCCCCTGCCATTGCCACATCACCCCAAAAATAATCCATAAGATCTACAGACAGTAATTACAGTGATTTAGACGTAACAGCCTCTCCACACAACCCCGGCAGTGGATGTGCCACTACCACAGCGATGCTCGGAAGGAACCGCCCTTCAACCATACTAAAACCAGCAAAGTCTTTCCCAAATCAGGAGTTTTGCCGAGCTGAGTTACTGCTCCTGCAGCCCATCCTGCCCAGCGGGCACTGCACCCTGCCCCGGCCGAGCCCCACGGCCAGCGAGCCAGTGCCGGTGCAGATGCCTGCCACAGGAGGCTCTTCCCAGCAGGACAGGGAATTTTAAAAGACCTGCTGGGGAAGCTGCTGTGACCCAATTGCCCAGCGACAGGGAAACGTTGGGGCTCTCCCTCTCGGTTTATCTGGGGTTTGGCTCCGTGCACAGAGCCCAGATAGAGCTGTGGAAGAGCTCTTCCCTCCTGCAGGCATCCAGGAGCTGCTGCCTGCCTCCCCATCGCCTCTCCTCTGCAGTAAGCCATACCCCGGGGTATGGCAGCACCCATCTTCAGTGAATTTCCCACCAGCTCCATAAACCCAGAAGCCAACACGCACCTGCAGCTTTACTGCATTAACCTCTAGCTCCGGCACTGCGCTGAGCAGCCCCGGTGGCACAGCCAGCACTGGCTTCTCCTTGCAGCTCCGTTACAAGCTTTCCATGCATGGAGGCATCACGCTTTAAAAAGATCAACCCATTTAAAAAAAAAAATTAAAAAAAATGCACAGGTTCCGGGGTGGGGTGGGGTGGAGGGTGGTTCTGGCATAATAAGGATTTAATGGAAGCACACACAGGTCGGGGCAGTGCCTGGCTTTAGCTTCTGCCTTCCCCACTCTGCTCTACGAGAGCGGCCAGCAGTCCCAGGGGACGCTCCCACAGGCTCCAGCACAGCACAGATTCAAGCACCAAATCATGCCCAGATCCTGGTGCAAACTAATTTTTAATTTTCTTTGCTTCACTTTCCTCACCAGCAAACTCCCAGGGAGCCTGCAAGAATTGCTTGCAGCGGTTGGCTGCTGCCAGGCAAAGTCCCTTGCCGGAGCTCGGTGAGACGGGCTGCACGCGAGTGGACCTCCTGCACACCGCAGGTTTGTACGGGCACACACTAGCCTCAGAAGATTTCAAGTCATCTCTCCCCTGTCCCATTTTAGACAGAAAAAAAAAAGGTCAAGTTTTGCACTGGGAATAACATCCCCCTCCCTCCAAACATCACGCATGGTCCATCTGTTACAGAAACACTATTTTGAAAGGGGTCACGGCACGCTGCCGTGCGCTGCCTGCACGCTTGCCCTGCCCTCTGCTCCAGCCACGAGGAGAAAGGAAATAAGGGAGACGTTTCTTGCACGTCAATAAATAAAGCTTCAAAACAGGTCGAAGCCTTGCATCCCACGGGAAAGCTCCCTCCCCCGGGGAGGGAGAGCTTGGTCTGTCACTGCAGTGAAAGCTCAGGCTATAGCCCCCCCTCGCCCCGCCACTTCTAGCCTGCTGCCAAATCATGCCCACGTGCTGCTGCTGAGCAGCGGGTTTGATCTGCTCGCTTCGACACCGAAGAAGACAGGTTTTTCTATGCAGAAAAGAAACAAAGCCAAAGAGCCACAGTATCCCTGGGGGAGGAGAAACAGCTATATCCCGATACAACTTCCCTTCTCCTTCTTGGCAATATGCAATTAAAATTGTTACAGCTTTCACGGCCACCCCCCCCTGCTTAACACTTCCCCAGCCCCAGACTGCAGCCTGCGTGCCCCCCATCCTCGCCGCTCCCAGCAAACGCCTTCATCCCTTAATTATACATGAAGGGAAGACCCTGCATCACCTCATTATCGAGGCAAGCTCAGATAGGGAAAGGTCCCCTAAGTTGTTTTTAAAGGGTCCATTGCAAATGCAAATGAACTCAGGCTAAGGACACCAATTAATTCATAAATGCCCAGAAACTGTTGTGTGTCCAAGCAGCAATTCTCCACGGGACGTGTCCTCCACCCAAAAGAGATGTTCAGCTCCTCCCAGCAAGAGCACATGCTGCTCCAGCAAGCATCTTGGCAAAGTCCATTGGTAAAAAAGAAAAAAAGAAGATAAAAATGCAGGTGATTCTAGACCTGGATCATAACTGCAGTGCTTTGGGTGGGATATTTTGCTATGTTCCGAAAATAACTGCATATTCATGTGAAAACCCCATGTTGTCCTGCTGCTCAGGCTGGCCAAGCCCCAGCCACCCCACGGTGAAGCAGCTCTGCAGCACAGCACCCTCCCGCTCTGCTCAAACCTGAGTTTTGTTGAAAGGGGAGGGGGGGGGGAAACCCAGCCTGGCCCATGCCATCTGACCTGGGGTCAGGTGAGCCTGGAAGAAGCTCACTCCTACCTTCAAGCTGCCAAGCCCCTTCCAAAGGGGATGGGGGAGAAGATGGGTGGGAAAGAGGGTGGTTCGCACATCAGCTTTCCATCTTCCTTTCCCAAGGCTCTGGTCCAATATAAAAGGGGCTTTGTCCATGCTGCTGTATTAAAACAACACAGCTTCCTTTGTCGGGACACCACCGAGCAATGCTAGAGCAGAGGAGGTGGTTTCATTGATAATTTATGAAACAATTTATTTCAATGATGCGCTTGAGTGCAACACCTCACTAGGGGCTGCCCGTTACCAGCAGGCTGAAGAAGCTCCAGGACTCATTCAAACCCTGCAGCAAAGGATAAAACATGGAAATAAGGGCTGCAAAGCAGCAGGGAGATGAGAAGGCGGCAGCGCGGGCAGGCTTCAACATGCTGAAATGGGACATTTCAACAGCTTATTGGAAAGACTGGCCCACATTGACTTCCAGGGGGAAGGTTTGGGTTCCCATGTGAGGAGCCCACTGACGCCCAAGCTTGCATGTCCTCCAGCAAATCCCTCCTGGGATGCACAGAGATGCTCTAACTGAAATCCCTCTTAGCAAGTGGTACAAATTCAGCACATCAAAACCCCGTGCTCAGAGTTTTGACCCAAAGGCATCATCCACCTTGTGCTCCATCAGAGCGGTGTCATCAGCCCAACATTTGCCATCACCCCAGAAGTCGTGACCCAAGGGAGAGCTGATCCAGCACCTCCATGAGCAGAAATAACCATTTTTATTTCCATCTGTCAAGGGATACCTTCTGCTTAAGAATGCTCTTCTCTGAAGCCTGAAAAAAGCCCAGAGGAAGAGCCTGGGCCCAAAATAAAGCACGCAGCAATGCACATGCACCTCCGCCTCCTGGCTTTCAGCTATGACTCAACCAGCAACGCACCCAAAGCGGCTCCGGGGCAGTCTGGCATGTGCCATGGTGAAGGAGAGGCAGAGAGCCAGGCGCCTAGCAATAACCCAAATGAAAATCCACCCTGAAACCACCTCCCAGGCAGCGCAAACAGCGACCTGGCCGGCAGCGAGAGCCGCCCCACAGACACGCTGCTTTGCCTTTTCATCCACTCTTCCCCCCACGCAGAAAATGAAGCCGCCCTGATTTCCTTGGAGCCCGTTTTGGGGGATGTTCAAAGCACTCCACACTGGTGAAGACGCTCTCTCCAGCGGCACCTGGCTCGCAACAGCAACACAATGGATTTTCATTTACATCTGGGACAGCACAGACAGCAGCTTCAGGAAAAGCCACGCCACACCGGGAACAAGGAGGAGAGACCGAGAACAGCCTCATTCCCCCCGGTCATGCCTGGGAGCCACACAAGAGAGCAAAGCACGCGCTTAATATTAAAAGCAGCAAAGAAACGCTCCGCGCTCTCGCTTCTGTGGCCCTGGGAAAGGGGACGAGGACCTTTGGCATGGGATGCACGCACAGAAACGCATTCAGGCTTCAGTGCGAAACGGGGCTGCTCATCCTTCCCTGCCCTCTGCAAGGCTTTCCAGGGACAGCAGCAGCCGCCATGCACCAACCCGAGCGCTCGCAGCCTCCCAAAACACTTGGCTGGTGACTTTCTGGCACAGCATCATTTTTCTGCTCCTGGCCCCTCTTTGCCCTCTTCGAAAGAGATGGCTCCGAAGAGACGCTGAACTGCAGCACATGAGGTCAGCGTGGCAAGGGGAGAGTTTTGCTTCTCCAGACATGGGGAGAGGTGATGCCACATGCCCTCAAATTACCAGGGCTGTCACAGGGTGTCATGGTCCCTCCATGGCCACCTGGTCCAGCTCGCGAGGCACCCCTATTAACAGCCCAGCACGGCTCATAGGGATTTACCACCCCTGCAGTTCTCGGGATAAAGGCTTCAAGGCTGTGAGGTTCCCTGACAGTTCAGAAAGAGATGCTGGAAAAGTCACCCCCGGGCAGATACATTTTAAGGGAGGCTGGCTGCAGTTGAAGGATACAGGCACATCACCGGAGACGCTCGCACCCGGAGGGAGGGTCTGCAGCCCCAGGAGCTGCGGGGAACCAGCGAGCCCCCCAGTGCAGGGCAGCGAGCAGCGCAGAGGCACCCACAGCAGAGGCCGTCCCGGCAGGCAGCTCAGCACCAGGAGCGCGAGTCCCTCCAGAGCTCTGCTCCGCAGCACACCATTTCCCTCCATCCGGCTGAGCGCGGCAGGAGCGGAGCCAGGGGATGACGCCCACCAGCTCTGCACCCAAGCAGCAAGCGCTGCAAGAGCCTCACCCGTCTACTTCCCAAACAGGGGGGTTGATCTGCTATTTTTGGCCTCCTTCCTTCCTTTTGGCCCTCCTTTTACAGCATACTCCCACGGCCACAGCGGCACTGACACTCTTACGTATTGCATTAATTAAGCCTGAATGGAATATAAAATAACTCAGCATCTGTCTGATGCACAACCCCCGGCTAGCACGGCCTCAGACCAGAACTCAGAAACAAAATGAGAGAGAAACAAAAAAAAGGAAAGAAAGAGAAAAAGGGGGAAAACTGATTAAACTCCAGAGTTCAGTGAGTGACATGTTTAATTGCTAATGTGGGTTTGGGATTATTCTTTTTTAAGATTTTTTTGCCAGCCCAGCTGGTGTCATCCTCTAATACCCAGAGAGCAGCAAACAGATTGCAGGAGACTACTCATTCTCTCACTGTGCTTTCCGTTAAATAAATAAATAAATAAGATGGATCAAAGACGTGAAAAAACCTTCTGGTAATTTTTTTTCCTCTGTTTCCCAACTGGTCCCAAACATATTTCCTGCAGGACTGACAAGGAAGACTGTCAAATTAAAAATCACAGCTTTAAGAATCAAGTGGCATTAGATTAAATGGAAAGGCTAGTTTTTAAACACGGGATGACGCGGAAGGTTTTAAGCAAATCCTGCCCCGGCCGGATGCACAGGCTTCCCAACGCAGGACCACTGCAGCAGCATGGGTGCAAAGGAGTTCCCTGCTGAGGACGGGGGCCTCAGCCTCCCTGGGGACCTGCCCCAGGGCTGTGCCACCCTCCTTCACCTTCCTCTCAATCCTAAACTTTAATATGAATTTTTTCCAGGTGGCCATACAACCCCTGTGCATCCCCCGCAACTGTTTCTGGCTGGGAGTGTCAATTGGACACGATTACCCCAGTGCCACAGGGACCGCATCCTGCCCGACCGCTGTCAGAGCAGCACCACAGGGACAGCAACTGGTCGGTGCCCGTGCCACATCCCTGCCGTGCCAGCTAGCGGAGCACAAGGCGTGAGGGTGGCACCGCCGTGCCAACCTGTAGCTGCAGGAAGATGCAACCAAAGGCGCAGGCGCTCCCCGCAACACCGACACCATCCCTGCCACTGAAGATGACAGCATCTTGGCTGACCTTGGAAGCAACGCAAAAATCAAGATCCCTATTTACTCCCCTTTGAGTGCATGAGCAACTACAGCACTACGTGCTAGCAGCAAGGAAAACCTGATGCATTTGCCTCACATTTCATCGGGAAGAACACACAAACAAACGAGCTCACGAAAATAATTTGTTTCTCTTCTCCTAGGAGGTAACAGCTACGCTACAACTGCGTTAGGTCTCAGGGCTCAGAGAGCTGGTGATGAGATAGCGAAAGAGGAACGAGGAGGCCCAAGCTGCGGGTCCTGGGAGCACTCGCCACCCGCAAAACAGCCAGCACAGCCCGGCAGAGCCGTGCGGACGTCTGCTGCTGGGGAAAAGCTGCCCCATGGGGCTGGGCTCCCCCCTGAGGGGAGCAGACCACCCGTGCACAGCATGGGAGATGTGTCTAAGAAAAGCCAAAACAAGAGGTGAAGACCAAGAAATAAATAACCAGCCCTTCGTCTCCAACGGAAGCATCAGGCCAACGGACAGACAACGGGATTCCTCTCTGAGCGCTGCTCTGGTCCCAAGCAACCGACACTCGTTTGCATTAGCACAGCTCCCACACGGGTCCCCAGCAACGCCTGCATGCATGCCCCGATGGGAAGGATGAGCATATTTCCTATGGGAAAAGCTCTGACCCCTTTAGTGGACAAGCCGGCACATTGCAGCTCATGCCTAGGGCTGGGGTTGAGAAAACGTCTGTGCACCCAGTCCCTTCAGTCTTGCACACATCACCTGTAGCTGGGCTCTGCTGTCAAAATCCTAAAATTCACCCTTTCTTCTTACGACTTTTAAGATTAAAGCAAAAAACCCACCACCCTTCCAGAGCTCCAGCACTGAAGGAATAGCACCACCCCCCTCAAACCTAGTGGCATTGCAAAGATAATCATAACAGATGTGAATCTTCTTTGATTCTGATGCACTGTAAAGAGCTGACATTCAGATGGTGCGGGAAGCCTGCGAGCATCCGAGGAGTAATTTGTCACTGGGACTGCATCAAAGCGGCGACTTGCCAAGCATCGCACCAGCGTGAAGCCCGTGCAGGAGTAGCCGTTGCGCATAAACACATGCTCTGGCAGCAGGAGCAGGCAGAGGCCAGCTTCGCCTTGCGAGCATCTCGGGTCGGAGGAAGCGGACGTGCTGCTCCGTGGCCCCTGGAGAGGCAGCCGAATCCCCGGGCTTCCTGGCTCGCCTGCGTCCTGCGGCTTTCAGAGCTTCCAAACACAGAGGGGGTGGTTGAGGACAGCAGACGTTGTGACCCCTTGGCTTTTGTTGGCA
>NW_008825544.1:320849-324299 GCF_000699105.1 Pygoscelis adeliae
CGGCCGTGCAGGAGGGCGAATGCTGGCAGAAGCAAAGTTCAAGCCGATGCTGGCAGCATCCTCACCCGCACAGGAGGGGACACGGCGCTCTCCTCTCCTCCTCCCAGCAGGAGCATCAGCTCCTCTGGAGATGGCGGAGGAAAAGTCATCACTTCTTCAGGCATGCAAAAATCCACAGAAGGACCAAAGAGGCACTTCAAATGCCTGCCAAGCAAGTGCTGGGTTTCTCCGAGTTCCTCCCTGCTTGCTTTCCAGAAGCGATGCTAAGGGCTGGTAGGAGCAGCCCAAGAGTGAACAGCAGAGACTCTCCCAGACCAGGCTGCCAGGATGCGGCCAGATTCAGCCGCGCTGCTCGAGGTGTGTCTGTGTAGCCGTCCCATCCGACCCAAACTGCCCACTCACTGTTTCCAGACAGGTCTGATTCAGCCTTGATTTATAGATTGGACTTGAGACACAGGAGATGGAGTAAAAGATGCATCAAGAGAAGGAGAAGGCAAGACTCTCCCTCTATTTAATGAAAGATGAATTAACTGAACTTTTCTCAACCCAGAAAGAGCAGATGGAGCATCACCAAGGGTGGGAACACATCCATACATGTGCTTTGGTGCACATGGAGTACCTCCAGTACAGCTGGTGCTCTCTGGAGACAACGAGACAGAAAGCAACCCCAAAGGTCTCCAAACACAATGAGCAAACGAAGCCCCTCTTTGCCTTCCTACATAATATTGCTCTTTTTTTTTTTTTGAGCTGACAACAAATGATCCGAAGAGGTGGAAAGTATCTTGCTCTCCAGCATGCCTCCTGGGTGCCAACTCTTACACGCTTCACCTCTAGAAAGGTGAACAGCAAGACTTTAAAACAAAAGTTGAGACAGCAAATCATTAACGGCACATAACATTTAATCGGAAAACTGACAACTCCATTCAAAAACAAGGTAAAGAAAAATCAATAGCTCTTCCCTTCACCAGCTGAGCTCTGAGCTCAGGAGATGGCGTTGCCCTTCAGTAGGAGCTCCTCTCAGCCATCTTCTGTCTTTCAAATGCCAATCTCACATAGCACTGTTTTAAAGACGGGAAACTGAGGCAGAGCAATTAAGAACTTGCCACAGGCAAGCAAGGAGTGGGAGGCTGAATTACCATAAGCTGTTTTGGGGGGTTGCAGCCCAAAGTACAGCTGGCAGAGGACAGCCCGTCCAGCTAGCATGAGAAGGACCACTTGGCCACGAGAGTGGGCTCACAGCCAGGGACAAGGGACTAGGACAGCATCCGTGCCTACAATCTTAAGAAATTAATTTAATCAATCTTGGCAAAGATTAAGTTCTTCCTCCAACTCAAAAGGCTCTTCAAGGCAACAGGAGGCTTCAGGGGAATAGAGAACTTCTCCAGGCTGCAGTCCCAGAAGATGGTCATCTCCAGGAGCCCAGGCCGCCGGTCCTTGCTCGGGCAGGACCTCCAGCACCCACCCCTGCTCCCAGCAGAAGCTCTGCTCGCTAAGGTGGGAATCTAAGTCCCAGATGAGAAGTAGACCAGGCCAAGTGCGAGAGGAGTCACGCTGGGACGTGGTGCAGTACCCCTCTTCACAGTAGGCCTGGGGAGAGCAGGTCCTCACAGCTTACGCTTCGTGCTCCAAACTGCCTGGGTTTCACAAAAGCAAAGACCTTACAGCTAATTTTCTTAGTGGTGCTTGTCAGATCAAAGTGCAGCAAGAGTAAAAAGCTGAGCCAGTCACCGCTTTGTGAGAACAAATTTAAGCTGCTTGAACGGCTCTTGCTGACATCTTTGCACAGCTACTTTTCAGGTGGACTGCAGAGTTGGACAGGCACAGGCCAGAAGAGATTCCCCCTCGCCCAGGCAGCACCAACGCACACCTGCAAACCCAGCACTGCCTCTTTGCAAATCCTCTGCCAATGCAAGTCATATGCTCAGCAAATCGGACAAGTGGCGTTTATAGTTTTTTCCATAACGGAGCTTCAGCTGAGACTTGTGAGCTTCGTATGAAAAGGGATGGATGGCGCCGGGATGGTCTAACGGCCTCCAGAGCTGACAGAGACAGGTGCCCCAGGAAAGATATAATTTCTTGCAACTTTTGCAGCAGGTCTTGATCTCACTGACGGATGTGCCAACAGCATCAGCAAAGCATGGGAAGAGGCCATTGCCCAAGGTGCAAGTTCTAGCGGCCAAGCCAGCAGCGCTTAAGGAGTCGGGAAAGATAAATCACTCCTCTGTAAACAGAGCGGGTGCAGGTCTCAGCCCGTGGCCCAGCAATTACCAGCAGCTGCAGCTGTACCTCCTTCACCGGCCCTACCTCTGGAGGACAACACCCACCATGGTCTCCGTGCCAGTGCCTGAGAGCATCTGGGAGGAGAACGCAATGAAAGCCATCACGTGTTTCCTACCTCCCATCTCTACCCTTCAGATGCATAAATAACCTTCTGCATTTGTCCTCGCCTTGCACATTCAAAACAAAGTCAGTACATTCATGTTGCAAACAGTGTTCCTAAAATAGGTACTCCTTGGTCCAAGCTCCTCTCTCCATGACACCATCTCTAAGCATCTTTCCATTTTCCAGCCTGCTTGGCTTCCCACCGAGGATCCAAGTGTCAGAAGCTTCTGGTAAGAAAGGCACTGCTGTCAGAAGCTAGGTGTGGCTGAAAAGAAATTTGGACTTAAACTCTCATGGCTTTAACCTAGTGATTAGTCTCATAAATGTTAGCGTTCCCCAGACACTGCTACAGGGCTTACGGTAGAGACCCTTGCCCAGTTTTACGCCTGCAGATACCATCAGAGAATATCCAACTTTAAATTTTTGCACCCAATAACCCCACAAACCTCCATCCAGTGTTAATAAAAAATGGTTCCCCACACCAGTTATCCAGGAAGAATACCATTTTAAGCAGTATGGAAGTACTCAGGGTGAGTTATTTTGAGATAAACCTTTACAAATACACTTTAGAAAGAGCTTTCTATTTTGTTAGACACCACTGCAGACCCCATTACCCTTGAACCACTGCTCTTGGAAATGTCTCCTTCTTCATAGTACTACGATAGCTTCAGGCAGGACATAATTCCTTCCTTGGGAGGCCAAAGAGGGGGCATTTTTTTTTTTTAATGTTTTACATTATAGGCTAGATTTTTATGGATCACTCCACCACAAACGTCAGACAATTGCCAGGACACGGAGCTGCAGTGGGCGTATCCATCAGGCTCTTTTGCCTCGTGACCTTTATTTTCCAATCATCATCATCATAAAAATAAATAAATAAAGCCAAACAGCACACGCTGAAAGACAACTGATGCACGTTTTCACTTGGATGCCGGATGTTTGGTTCCCAAAAGCCCTTCAGAGAAACAAGGAAGGAATCTGGATTTATTGCTTTGGCACATCCCACATGACACGCGCTTTTTTGCACATTATTTTCTGTGGTTATGCCATAAGTCAGAGATGCCCATA
>NW_008825544.1:324345-332688 GCF_000699105.1 Pygoscelis adeliae
TGTGCTGATTTTGAAACTAAAATGCCCAAATCCCGTCCCCTTGCAACCAGATGTGCCTTGAAAGTCGTAGCGCTGGGTGCTCAGCCAGGGGACACCACGAAACCTCTCTCCTTTTCCTATGGCCAGCTGGCCAAGGATGCAAACAAGCTACGTCAGAAGCAGCTTGCTTCCTCTGAGCCACGCATTTTCCGTCCCCGAAGGGAGGGGTATTGGCATGTGGAAGGTGAGCGGGAAGCTGGGCCGGTCGTTTTTCAGATCACAGCACGGGTGAGGCTTCGGAGCCTCCCTCCAACGAGCGCAGCCTGCCAAAGCTGCTCCGCACGCAGCTCCTTCCTCCCGCTCAGCCAGCTGCGCTCGGACAGGACTCCGAAAGGGCTGTGCTTGGAGGAGATGACAGCATGCAACTGATTAATCCAGTAACTTTCACAGGTGAAAAAGGCATTTCATGCTAGGAGCATCCCAGCCTGCTCCCCGGCCACCGTGGCCACCCGCACCTCCGGCCAGCGGGCAGGAGCACGTCCTGCCCTCAGCTGCTTGGGTCTCTCCCTGTGGGAGCCTGGGGTCTGTCTCCAGGGCACGATTAACGAAGCACGGCTTGCATGAGGCTGATGGGATCGGGTGCTGTGACCCACCGATCGGAGCTGCGTGGAGCAGCACATAAGTGACAGTGCTAGATATCCCTCCCAAGAACACTTTTTGGGCAGGTTCCCATCAAAGCAAAATACACTCCCAAACCAACCAAATAAAAGGAAGGCAACAGGCAGGAGCAGAAAAGACGGCTAATCCGTGCCTTAGAGAGATGGTCAGAAACATCTCCGCTCTTCACATCTGAGACTCCTTTTGCTCCAAGCAGCAAAGACAAGGTTGTCGATCTACACCCCAAAACACATCGGCTCCCCAGCTCCCAAAGACACACGGCTCACACGGACACTTCAGGCAACTGAAGGCAGCCCTAATCCTGCTACATACGGCCACAGCACCATCACAAGAGAAAGGCAGGTCAGGAGGACTGACTGCCTCATTAGTTTAACTAGTAAGCAAGAATTCACTCTCGGTGCTAGCCCAGCACTGTCAGCCAGCCTGGCTGCATGGCCCATGGTGGTGCTTCCATCTTCTGACATAGATGCTATACGTTATACATCGGTAGCATAGAAGCTATATGCTTACATTGCACATTGTATAGCACTATACAGTCATGACATCCTGCAAGGACAGGGCTCTCCAACTGCTACAGCTCTGGCCTCCTATGGACCAGCCAGCCAGGAGCTCTGAAAAAATATTAGAGGTGCAAGAATTTGTTCATTTGGAAGCCAGCTCAAGAGATTTTGGGGACACACCTCTGCTTTCCTCGTCACAGACATACCTGTTTATAAATAAAGATCAAAACGAGGTGGGCTGATCTACCAGCCATTCATAGAATCATAGAATCATTTAGGTTGGAAAAGACCTTTAAGGTCAAGCGAATGGTCACAGCACGCATTGCGAGCCAGAGCCTGCCAGCTCCGTGGGACACGCTCAGCTCCGCAGCAGGTAACATGCACCTTCCAGCAATGGGACAGTCTCCCTGGAGCCAGCACACTGAGAAGGAGAAAGCCCAAAGCAGGAGCTGGGGCACTCCAGGGACCAGCCCACAGCCCGCTGGAAGAATAGAGCAGGTAACCCCACACATCCCTCATCTCAAGATCCCAAGATCCGTTTCCACTCCCAATGCAGGAGGATTTTTATCAGCAGACATGCTGCTATTGTACATTAATTTCTATAAAAGGGCACATCGAACTACACTGATAGGATATTCAAATCAGGTTTTTTGAAAAAGCATGTCAGCTGTCATGGTAAAATCACTTAATAACACCTGTAAGCCTATTTAAGGGTCTAATATGATAATAATGGCAATATTCAGCATCTCAGAGCATGACTTCGAGCCTGCTAAGAAATTCATATGACGCTCGCCCCATTGCACGCAACCGATTCTCCAAACCACTTAAAGATACTGAACGTTGCTGGGACACATTTTCCAAGCAAGAGCACGCGCCGCGAGTAGCTGAGCACAGGCCTAACGAGAGCCAGTGCCTTCCCAATCGCACACGGAGCATAATTAACTGAGCTATGCTAATTCATGCTCTTGAATATTCATTATGCCCATAATGCAATATATCCTGAATATTAAACAAGAGCTACTCAGGGCCGGAATATTAATCTTTTGGCAAAGCTGCTGGTTGTTTCGGTGAGCGGATGGCTCCGGGTGCCAGGTGCCAGGGAGAGGGACAGCGCTTCTCCCTAGAGAGATGCATGCTTGGTGAGCTGAGCTGGTGGCTTCTCATCACCAGCCCTGCACCCCAGGAGCCGCAAGCTCACGCCAAGCAGGGGAGCGCGCAGCCCCACGCCACGCAGGCAGGAGCGCAGCAGGCAAGGGGGCAGCACCCCCCACCGCCCTCAGCGGTGATGCTCGTGGGGCAGCGCTGCCATCCAGCCTCGCCGCAAGAGAGAAAAGCAGGGCTACGCTCTCCAAAACTGCTGGCTAAGCACTTTTTTTTTTAAAAAAAAGAGAAAATAGACTTTCTCTCCCTCAAATGAGGGTGTTCACAAGGCGCCACCTTCCAGTGCAAGCAGCCCAAGACCCGTCTCCCCTTCCCAACGAGCTCTGTCCACCATGGTTTGATTTCAGGCAGGGCTTGTCACCGACACGACTGAAGTCACTGCGCGGTGCCGGGAACAGAAAGAGGGAAAAATCCTAATAAAGGAGAAAATGCAGCAGCCACGAGCTCTCCGGAAACGCAGCCCCCAGACGGAGGAGTATAGAGACTCACACCCTTCTCAGCCTGTGAATGCAAAAGGGTCACCTGCAAGGGAAGGTATTTCTGAATAGGGTCAGGCCAGAGCACTGAACTGCTTAATAACCTACAGCTAAGGGAGGAAAAAGCAAGACAGACAATCAGACCCTGCTGAAGAAACATAAGGACACACTGCAGAAAACATTTTGGGATAGGAGTGTCGCAAGGGAAACACACCTACAAGTCCAAAAAGAACAACTTCCCCCATCCCGTGACCCCTGTGATAAACCTGAGGCCGTGGAGTCAAGGGTGCAGCAGGGAATGATGTGGGGAACCTCAGAGAGCTGGTGGTGCAGGAATCGGGCACGTGGAGCACAAGGCTGCCAGAAAACACTGACGAGAGCTCAGGAGGAGCCATGGGAACACGGCAGACCGCAGGACGTACCAAGTGCAAGCTCCAAGGGATTGGGTTACCAAAGCCACAATGCAAAGAGGAAAATTCAGAGTAAAAGCTCAGAAAAATAAGAAAAAAAAAGAAGAAAAAAAGGCACAGGTAGCATGAGCTTGCTGGAAGCAGGAGCACTGCAGAATAGCTGAGAATAAACAGTCTTAATAGCATCCTGCCCTTGGGCAAGGTTCAGATCTGCAAGGAGCAAAACCGTCTTACAGGAACCCAAGGAAAGGGAGCAAGAAGCAGAAAATGTACCTGAGCACCCCAAAGAAGAGCTCCCGGGGGACAGGCCACAAGGCAACGCTGTGCAGCTGCTGGAGCATCACCTCTCATGCAGGGAATCCTCCACAGCTGGAGACTTTCCATGGGATCTGGAGCTGCACTAATTTTTTAAATTTTTTTTTTTTATTTTAAAAATATCTATTCATGCAGAACTGAAAGAGCTGAAGTTCAGCTCAGGCCCTTAAAAACATCACAAAACAGAAGCCTTGAAAAGATAACGGCTTGCAGTTGTTTCAGGAAACAAAAGTACCTGTTCTGGGAAGGAAACCATGAGCAAGAGGGTAAGTTTTCCCTAAAAGAGTTTATATTGCAGAGAAACAGCAGGAGTATATGGAGAGAAAAATCAGAATTAAATAGAAATTTAGAAACTGCAAAAGATAACACAGATTTGAGGCATCCAGAGAGATGCTGTAAAGAAAACTATTAAATAAAAGTATCTGTATTGTTAACAAATATGTTGACAGAGGGGAAAAAAAAGAAAGACTGTTCAATCACATGTTAAGGCATGGCTAGAACAAAGATCAGGTTTGATGGGAACATAAATTGGCTTGAAAAGCTACAGGGCCATGGCTCAAGGACTGACATAGATTTGTTTATACTGCAAAGTCGTATTAAGTACTAGATGTCAGAGATTATCCCCCTTCTCCAGAAATAGCACTGAAAACTGCTAAACCTGTCACCTCACACATAAGCCCGTTTGATGGACACCACACCAGCTGCAGAAGAGCCCAGTAAAAGCCACAGTTGGACTTTGCAGATGTTTAAGACCTCATTTTCTGCAGTGTTTGAACACGTTATTCCAGGTCCAGAGCAACCGCCACCTGATGGAGTTGTGCAAAACAGCATTAGGAGCAAAACCCATTGGCACAACCAACAGGGCAGCATCTCCCAAACTCAACGCTGAGTTGAGGTTGCCAGACCGTTGTCTGACGGGAACCCCTGGACCAGCCTGCCTCCACCTTCTGCACAAGGCTCCTCTACAACCCGCTTGTCTTCTCACAGCGGGTCCAGGTGACCAAGGCACCAGCACCGCCAGCGCTCTCAGAGGCAGCCATGGCCAGGTCAGAGGCAGCGATGAGGTCCCAGCACAGACCTCGGCCACCACAGAAAGCCCATCTCCCAAGCAGGATGCATGCTGCTGTCTAACATTTTCCTGCTCATTTTCACGTCTCCCTCCTCCCGAAGCCCACGGATAGATCCCTCTCCAAGGAAGGGGGAACCAGAGACTTTTTTCTGCTCATCATTAATTTTTCTTGGCGGTCTTCAAGCCCCAAGGTCTATGACACGAGCAAGAAAACATTCACAAAGGGCCATAAACCCCAGGTTCTTGCTGCAGGGAGAAAGCTCCTTCCCTTGCAATGCACCCCAGCTCCTCCACAAGCCCTTTTAAGCAGGAAATCATGTACCTCCAGCGCCTGCGTTTCCCTGCATGTCCTGCCCAGTGCAGCAGGAGGCACGAGCAGCACCTCCACAGAAATTATTCCCACCCAACTAATCACCGTGTAAGAGTCAATCATCGAAAAGTATAAAGTTAAGCAAGAATTTAATACCTAATGATCTGGAGCTGCTGCACTTGTACAATGTGACATGCTCATAAATTTTTCATTTCTCATTTACTGGTGCAACAGCTTCTGCCAAAAAAATTCCCCGTCCCCCTTTGGTAACTTGGACGCGCTTTCATTTCTGGTTAGCCCTCATAAAAGTGCTGCAGGGCCGCTTGGAGTGGCAACGCTGCATTTCAAGACTGGTTTATTTACAGAGTAATGAAAAAATTACATCTTCAAAGAGCATCCTTGAGCTGGGTACCCAGCAGTGTTGCAAGAAAGCAGAGACCCTACCGCTGCAAAACACGCCGTTGTCCTCCGGGAAAGCAGCACCAGGGGCACAGCAGCCCCTGGACCAGCTGAATGGCCCTTGGCATTGCACGCCGATGCCTTCCAAACCTTGTCTGACCACTGCCCACACCGGCATCTTGCCAGCAGCCCAGAGGGCAGCAGCTAATTCAAATAAAAGCAAACCAGCGCTGCAAATACTACTCATGTGGAGAGCAAGGGATGGCATGGGGACATTAGCAGTCTCGCCACAAGTGATAATGTGGTCTGAGCATCCTCTGGCCTCATCCTTAGGCATGAGTAGAAACGTGGCCCACATGGACTCATCGTGAGCGTGTTGCCGATGTTGATGGCAAAAGGTTCAGGGACCTTCATTCCTCTTCCTTGTGCTTTTGAAAGCATATCTGGTGCTTTTCTGCTGCAACACTGAAGGCCTGGAGAAGCCCTCAAGCCAGGAGAAGCTGTGAGGCTGTGGGTGAGGCTGCAGCAGGCACGGGCACCAGCTGGTTGCAATGTTGCAAAGATGTGGTGTTCAAATCAGTTTCATCCTTTGAAAACCATCCTGAAAGCCAGCACATGGAAGACACTGATGCTTTCGGCAGCCCCATCAAGAGCCGGTGCCTTCCCAAGCAAGACATCTCCCAGAGCAAGGAGCTGAAGGGCCAGGGCTGCTGCCTGGATACCTGGACATCCCCCATCTGCCCTTTCCTTGCTCCTCTGACCTTGCTCTCCTGGGCACGGCTGCTCACCTTGCGCCGTGTCCCTTAACCGATGGATTTGTACCAAGCACCGCCAGGCAGCGGGTCAATGGCACGTTTCCTGTTGGCTTCATCTTCCCAAAACAAATCAACTCTCCAAGCACACCAGCCTCCACGAGCGTCTTCCCCAGCATCATCCCACACCTGTAGCCTCACGTGCTCCTCAGCTTTCACACCCCACCATCTCCATGCTCATACAGCTGATAAGAACCATGAATTTTGGTTTATCAAGCCCAACAAAGGTGAAATTCATTCATATCCTTAACCATCACCTTCATCACTTCCTACTGCTTGAGGCCAATGCAAAAGGTGAACGGATTGACCACCAGCCACTTTCTGAAATTAAGGCATTTTGGGGGGGACTTTAATAAAAGAAGGTGACACCTCCTATTTAAAAATAACTTCATCTGCTTACCATCTTGCTTCTTCCATAGACTTCAGTTCTGACCTGCTGTCCCACAGGACTCGAAGGCTGGAGATTAATCCTTTAGCTTCATCCCAAACACAGTGTCATCGAGTGACTTTTGCACAGCTTTGTGCTTTCATCTTCCAGCTCAAGCTGCTCTTGAGATAGTAACATTGAAACCAGCTTGGATGTGAATGTGGTTTTGGAAAAAGCAAGAGATTAATCTAACCAACACAGTTTCTCAGGTCTGCTATCAAGACCCATAATAGCTCAGTTTAAAAAAAAGAATCCAAACCCTCCCCAAAAAGCAGATTTCTGGAAAAAAAAAAAAAAAAAAATCAAGGATCCCAGCACCCAGTGCTGATTTCTGGTCCCCATGACCTACAAACGATCAGTAATTAAACAGTTACCAATACTTGTGTCCTCCATGCCAATGGGAGACTTAAATTGGGAGCTACATCAGACAACGGGGCACTTTTTGATCCCGCTCCTATCATGGGGCAAAGCAGCCAGGAAAGCGGTGTACTTCTGTATGACTCACGCTCTGCAGGTACATGCTACGGCTGAAGCAGTGCTGTGCTCGCACCCACCCTGGCGTGCGTTACCCACGCACGCTTCCCCGCGGCAGCCGACTGGGTGACGCGCTCCTGCCGCACGCATCAAGTGGGTGTTTTCAGTGAATTTCAAAAGGGTAAGGGCAGCCCAGGCTGCAGCGGGGAGATGACGCCAGCCCCAGACGTGCTCGTGAGCCTCCTCCTGCCTCTTGGGGCTTCTGTGACGCCAGGGCAGCAGCTCGAAGGCGGACAGACCAACATGCAGACTACCTGCATTGCTGATGCTTCCCACTGGCATGCCAAAAAAAAAAAAAAGCTTTATTTTCAGCCTTATTTCTTGCCAGCCTTATTTCCTTGGCTACAACATCCAGTGCATGGAGCTTCCCCGTGTCCGAGCAGCCTCCACGTCCATGGGGAGAGCACGCCAGGTCCCGGGGACTGTCCCCTGCACAGGGTTGAGCATGGCTGCAGGTGCCCTTGGCCCGTGCAGATGTGATGCACCCCCCAGGAGCTTTCGCAATTTCCCATTAAGGGGTCCTCAACTGGTTGCAATTTTGGCATCCAAGCCGTAGCAACGACTGACTCCCGCTGCATGGCATCCAAAGGGCACGCTGAACTGCTAGACAGAGGCCAGGGCAATCATTTGATATGGGAACCTGGCAGAGAACCAAAGGCCTTTATCTCCATCAGGGTTAAGGTGAGATGCTCTTCTGTACATGCTCAACATCAGTTAAGTGCTTGCTGCTTTGCAAGGTGTCTGGTTGTCACCGCAAACAAAGTGATGGGAATGATAACCCTGTGATGGGGACACCGTTTTGGACCACAGGTCTTCCCTGCTCAGAGAGATCTCTTATAACCAGTCACTAGATTACAACTCAACCAGAGATAAACCCCACAGTGTGCTTTTATTGTTTTTTCCCCACCGCCTACCTACCTTAGGAGAAAGAAACCAATGCTAAAAAGCCTCAGGAGCTTGCTAGGGAGTAGAGATGCGTGGACTCGTGCATAGAAAGCAAAAGAAACAGCAGGTAAGGCTGAGGAGCAGGCTGGCAGGTGAAGGCAGGGGCTCTGCTTGCCCTGAAACACCTATCTATAATCCCAGCAGCTGCAACCCCAGCTCTCAGTCCCAAAGCTGAAACAGGTTGCAGTGCAGGCGCCTGGATCTCCAGCACAGCCACGGAGAGGAGGTGGGCAGGATGAAGGGATGGACTTGCCTGCACCGGTACTGCAACCGTTGTAGGTGAGCTTGAATGGTGGTTTAGCCAGGGCTGCCACCAAGGTCGGGGGGG
>NW_008825544.1:332714-346096 GCF_000699105.1 Pygoscelis adeliae
AGCTGGGGCTGCAGCATCCACAGGTGACCATCTGTCTCCCTACCAGGGTCCCCAAAGCAGCAGGGTGGTTGCAACTCCCACCGCTGCAAACCTGGTCTGAAGCAAGTCTCAGCTGGGTTTGCATCTCCTTCTCTAAGGGGGCCTCAAGCAGCAAAAGCATATCTGCTGCTGGTTAAGAGTAAAGGAGCCAATAGCTACAACACAACCAGAGCTTTCTATATTTTTGCTGGTAACAGCCTTCCATGTTCTGTGTAGGCATCACAGCAGTCACAATTGTAACCCTCATTTTCAGCTAACTCTTCTTTGTGTGGGGGAAATATATATATATAAATATATATATTAAAAAAATTCAGTTTAGCCCCATGGGTGTACAGTAAATTATAAATTAAGCAGCAATCTCAATGACTCACACAGCGCAAGTGAGAACACGTTCACAAGTCCCAAGGCGAAGAAGTCCTACGTTGCAGCGTGAAGGAAGTTTTTTTTCTCATTTTTCTGCCCCACCACTCTCAAGAGCCTTGGAATAACTATCAACTTTCTGCATACAATTTGTCTAGCACAGGGACTTTTTTTTTTTTTTAATCTTGAGTCCCACTCACATAAACCCACTGGAGGCAGCACACCTCTCTGAAGCGTAACAGACAACAGGCTTTCCATCTGGCTTATTGCTCTTCCTTTAGCAAAGAGCAGATATAAAAGTGTTACAAAACACTTTTTTTTTTTGTATTTCCAGCCTGTCAATCAACAGAAGCCTCAGCAATGGCAAAGGAAAAGCCTCCTCTGAGCTGGCCCTTATCCGGTTTCTGCAAAGGGAACGGAGCAGACAGAGAAGCAAAAGACAGCAGCAAATAATTAAGGCAAAATCCTTTCTCCGAAAACTCCTTCCACCACAAATCACGGACGGGAGGAGCCAGCCAGAGCTCTTCAATTAAAGCCTTTCTTGCTGTAACCTCTCCCTTGCAGGGAGTCGCTGCAGTGTAACCTCGCGCCCGGCCCTGGCGCAGTGGCAGCCACTGCCGGCGCAGGCAGGGCTCAGGGCAGGGCAGCACTCCGCAGAGAGGATTGTAATTACGAGTTTCAAGCAACCTGAATTTATAATTGGCCGAGATTTTACTCGGCAGATAATGCACTGCTGTCCTAGGCGCTCGCTTTATCTAGGTCAAGCCATTAGTTTTGCTCTTAATCTACATACATTTTTAATTTGATCTTTAATGTTGATTTTCAGCCAGCAAGCCGAGCTGACGGACTTTTTTGCCCCTGATTGCGTTCAGCATCTCGACCCTTCCTGAACAGGCAGAGAGGGAAAACAAGCACCAAAATCCTGATGCACTTTGACTACTCACAGCCAAGCTCATGCATCAGGAGTGCCCACGTTGCCCATCGGGTTGGCATGGGATGCCAACGCTGTCAACGAGCGAGCCTGGTCCATACTGCCGGCAGATGCTTCACCACTGCAAGAAAGGCTGCACAACGCGGCAGGATGAGTAGTCCGAGGCTGAGCAAGGACATGCCAAGCAGCGCACACCCCAAAAGACACACTCAGGTGGCACCCCAGGACCTCCAAGAGCTCATGCCAGGGGGGTCTGGGCAGCCAGTGACCTGTAAGGTGAGCTGCAAGAGGACAAGAGATACGAAGATGCCTTCAAACATGCAACGTTAACTTAGGTCCACTTTCTGAAGGCACCACCTGATTCTTCTCCCAGCTGAACGGGTGCCACCTCAAAGCCGAGCGGGTGCTGCAGCCACCTGCTTGGCACAGATGTAATTATGTCACCAAATGAATCCTCAACCAGGAGCATGCCAAGTCTCTGCCTAAAGAGCCCTGCACGTGCCCTCTCTCAAGGCTCTGGTTGAGCAGGCCAGCGTGAAGCAGGAAGACATGCCCGGACTCTCTTACCAGGGTAAATATTAACGTGAATGCCACCTTGCCTGGCGAGGGAGAAGGGAAGGAACACTTCTTTCTCTACCCATTGCAGCTGTAAATGAATAAAAGGAGGAAGCACAAGGCAAGCACTTCTTCTGGTTGAAGAGAAGTGTCTGTCAGTGCAAGATTACGCATGAATATTTCAGCACGGGTCTCAGCACCACGGGTCATACTGCAGCAGGACCCACTCAAATAGGTCGCTACTAGCAAATGCTGAAATATTCGAAGCAATCAGAAAACACAGGCGGAAATCCAGCCCCTTAAAAGCATTGCACCTCTCGCTTGCCTTCCCTCTGGGTCCCTCTCACATCACCTGCTTGCCAGTCCTCACCCACACTGCTCGCCTGGCAAGATGCTACCGCTAAGTATTGCATCTCCCGTATCCACAGTTCTCCGAGCGCTTAAGCGCAGTGCTGGGAAATAGCCACTCTATTATGAAGCACTTTCCTACCCAAAGAGCTGTTTTTCCCTTCCCTTGTGGTCTCTGTAGCTGACAACCCTTGACGTGGAGCCTTCCCAGAGAAACAGGATGCCGCTGCATCCATCCCAGGCATCCCAGCCTCGGAAAGCTCCCGGACACGCTCCCATGCCACGTGGGTGACCCCAGCGCTTCGACCCCCGCCCCGTCCTGCCTGGCATACTGCACGGTGCCCTCTGAAATTCAGATGCTCCCTGACCCAGGCTCCCATCCCACAACAAGGGCCGGGCTGTGAGTCCCAGCAAAGGGGAGGGGAGCTGGGAAAACCCTCTCTGTCCATCTTAAAAACAGGTGGATGCTTTCGCTGCAGAAAATCTAGCAGCGTCAGATGGCCAGGGCTGCAAATAACTGTGGTTTATCCTGCGTTGTCAGCATCCCTGGTGTTTGCAACATTTTTGCCAGCGGTTGTTTGAGCTGGTAGATGACAGCTGATGTCCGAGGTGCAGTGCACGTCAAACAGAGCCACTTTTATGGACGAGCCAACTCATGGGCTTGAAAGAACTGGGTGCAGAATTATGCGCTGGCAAACAGCAGCAGCATCAGAGCAAGAACTCCTTTATACCAAAGCAATGGGCATTATACAAGCAACCACAGAGCAGGTCCAAAACCTCAGCCCGACAATGTTCACAACTTGGATTTACCGCAGTTCAGGAAAACTGCTCGCACTTACCCATTTTTTTATAATATAAAGAAGTGGAGTTTAAGATGCACAAAATAAAAAGCCATAATATGCGTTAAAAGGGTTAAAGATGGTTCCTAAAACACCTTGAGGTGTACAATATGATATGGACAGATCGTTGCAGAGCCTCCATGGGAAAGCCACGCTGCAGGCACACACTCGAGATTTCTGATGTAAAACAAGCTTGGAGGGGAAGGGGAGCACTGGGAGATGGTTTAGGGTTTAGACACAACAGTATGGTTTTCAGGCATTCAGCTCTTCTAAAGAGGGAAAAAAAAAAAATCCCCCACCAAAGACTTTGTGGAAAGCACAGCCCTTTTGACAAAATGAAATTACTCTGTTCAAAACCCAATTTTCCATCAAAAAAAAAACCAACTTGAAAGGCGTTTCCAGCTCGCTCTAGCTACGGGATCAAAGCCGGAGATTAAGAGCAACTGCTCACTGCTCAATGCCCAAGCGTACTGCGGATCTTCAAGAGCAGGCTGGCTGCAACGTAACTCGCTGATTAATGACTTAAAGAGAGAAAAGGAGGGGGCAGAGCCCTGCCGTGGGGCACAGGGGGGCTCTGGGCAGGCCTGGGGGGCGAGGCAGCTGCGTTAGGCAGCCACCAGCTCCACCAGCCACAGGTTCCCAGGCGGCAGCATCCTGCCAGCGCTCCTATCTCGGCATGTTTTTAATGATTTCAAGTATTTCAGATACTCGCAAGGATTTCAAGTATTGCCAGAGAGAGCGTTGTGGTCGGAACTATAGACTGAGGCTGTACAAGGAAGACAACACAAAATACTAATGCAAATATTGACTCTGCTGGTAAAGCTTGGCATCGATCCCATGCAATTCCTGCAGTGGAGGTAGAGCATTAGGAAAAACGCCATCCAAAAAAAAGCCCAACTGATGCACAGCCAGAGGCAGGGATTACAGACACGTAACCGATGTCCCCTCATGTAGCAGTTGTGCCTAGGAGGAAAGCCACCGGCAGGCAGACTCGGGCAGAGGCATTGCGGTCCCTTCTCCCCTGCTCCCCTATTCAGCTACAGCTCCTGCAGTTGAACAGGGAGCTGGGCAGGACGAATAGCACCAAAAGAACGTTTCTAGCAGAAGAGAGCTTCCCTCCTCATCCAAAATCACTTAAGACTGTTATTTAAAAGAAAAAAAAAAAAAAAAAAGGTTCTGGCAACCTGCAAAATTTGGCTGGTTGAAAAAGCAATTTAGGTGGTCAAGAGTTTTTATCTTCAGATGAATTTGCCTGGCTAGCTGACACGGGCTGGATTAGAGGGAAAATATTAAAAGGGTTTTAATTTCTATCCCCAGGTTTTATTGCGTGCAAACATACACGGTCATTTTTTTCTCAGGTTTCCAATTTGCTAATTGAGACATTTCTTCATGGAAAAAGAATGTCCTGGACTAAGGACTGGGCTGCTGGCACTGCTCTGCACACCAGGGGAAGCTTAGGTGAGGCATGATGCAAAGACGAGACAGGGACATCAAGGTCTGAAGGCAAACATCAGCCACTACAGACTCCAGATGCTTTGCGAGCGCACACTGGCACCAATACCATTTGGCAGCACCTACCAAAAGACAGACCTCGTGGCTGCAACACAGGGGGAGACAGAAATAAAGTACAGGACATCCTACAGCATGTTCTTCCTGCCGCTGCAGACATTTAAGTCACATCACTGGGCAAGTCACACCAGGTTTGGGAGATTTTTGGAGAAGGGCATGTGGGAAACCAGCCCAGGAAACTGGATATCTATCTTTCCAGGCATAAGTTCGTTTAAAAAAAAAAAAAAAAAGAAAAAAAAGGAGGAAAAAACCAATCTGGCCTGCACATGGAAAAGAAAAAAAAAAAGTCTTCTATATTTTTGCTAGAGTGATAGAAGTATTTCTTCTACCCTCAAAAAACACAAGAGCGGACAAATCAATTTTGTTCAAAATATTAACAAGACAAAGAGCCAAAAAAAGCACTTTTGGGTCAAAACAAGCCCAAAACACTAAGGGAGAAAGGACCAAGGAAGAAGCAGCTGGAAACACATGAGAAGGGTTATAATGGGAATATGACTGCTGCCACAGTTACAGCCTCACCCGTGTGACCTCTAATGGGACCAGCTATATTTTTTTTAATATTGAAAAAAAGGAATTAAAACAGTTTTGCAGACTCATGTAGAATGCACGGGGGATGGAGAGGGATTTCCAACTTTATATAGGTCAAACATCATCCATACGGATTCACATAACATTCAGTACAACCACAGCCACTGCATAAAAATTAAGCTTCAAAGTACTCCAGAGGGACGCCTGGGAAGCTTGCTCTCTCCTACCTGAAGAGCAGCAGAACAGTAATTCAGTTCGGATCAATACGTGCTACGAGTGAAGGGGACTGGAGAGTGATTGCCCATTTCTGCCGCTTCAGCTCAGGGGAAATTAGGACACAAAACACAGGCTGTCGCAGAGAAGAGGCTCCCCACTGCTGGAAATGCTGGTCTCGGCAGGAAGCAGGTGGAAGGGAGACCCCAGGCAACAGGACGATGGGGGAGACCTTCAGAAGCCTCCAAATCCTGGTCAGGCTCCAGCCACCTTCTCCACAAGACAGCAGCCGCCCTTGGCACGGTCCCTCTGGGAGACACAGAGGGCCGCTCAGGCCAGCCTCTCCGGGGATGGCATCTGCAAAGAGCCAAAGCGCCGAGATCCCATGGGAGGGCAAAGGACAGAGGAGCTTGGGGCGCTTGTGAAGCGGAGGGGAGCTCCATCACTGTCTCATATAATCACAGAAGGGTTTGGGTTGGGAGGGACCTTCCCAGACCGTCTAGTCCAACCCTCCTGCCACGGGCAGGGACATCTTTCACTAGGTGAGCTTGCTCAAAGCCCCATCCAACCTGACCTTGAACACTTCCAGGGATGGGGCACCCACAGCTTCTCTGGGCAACCTGCTCCAGTGTCTCACCACCCTCATCGAAAAACATTTCTTCCTTATGTCCAGTCTAAACCTGCCCTCTTTCAGTTTAAAACCGTCGCCCCTTGCCCTGTCACTACAGGCCCCAGTAAAAAGTCTCCCTCCATCTTTCTTAGGAACACCTTTTATATATTGAAAGGCTGAAATAAGGTCTTCCCAGAGCCTTCTCTTCTCCAGACTGAACAATCCCAACTTTCTCAGCCTTTCGTCCTAGCAGAGGGGTTCCAGCCCTCGGACCATTTCCGTGGCCTCCCCTGGACCCGCTCCAACAGGTCCATGTCCTCCTTGTGCTGGGCACCCCAGAGCTGGACGCAGTGCTCCAAGATCTCACCAGATCTCCAAGGGTCTCACCAGATCCCCTCCTTCCCCCTGCTGGCCACGCTGCTGGTGATGCACCCAGGACACGGTTGGTCTTCTGGGCTGCAAGTGCACGTGGCCAGCTGATGTCCAGTTTTCCACCCACCAGCATCCCCAAGTCCTTCTCCAGAGGGCTGCTCTCAACCCATTCATCATTCATCACTTCCCAAAGCCTGGCCCCCTCCTCTCTCACAGTGGAGAAGCTTTGAGCAAGCCAGCTCAAGGAGGACATGAAAGCACTCCCTGGAGCACTTCTCAGGGCACAGCGGTCCTCAGGCATGGGTAAAGCCTGCAGGGGAGGTTTTACGGACAGCAGGAGGGTTCCCATGCACCGCAGCCTGCAGGCTGGAAGGCTGCAGAGCAGCTTTCCAAAAGGAAATGCCCACGGCCCAACCTGTCCTGCTCCAATCCTCCAAGAGGGCTGAACAGGCACAGCCTGAGCACGACAGCCTCGGGGGATGATGCTCACAGGTCCCCCAGGCCACTCTTTGCCACCCCAGCTCTCTCACAGGACAGGACAAACCCTGGCAGAAAGCCACACTCCTGGGGCAACAGCCACAGGGCACCTCGGTGCCCGATGATGTTTCGCTGTCCAGCCATTTGGGGAGAAGGTCCAATGCCTGGGCCTGGCACACACACACCAGCAGGAGAAAAATAAAACATCAAAGACTTTGCTCTAATTGTGCAAGCGAGACCCAGCTCAGCCTCCTGGTACCAGGGTCCTGGAAGAACCCACAAGCTCCATCCTGCAGCCCACATGTCTCAGGAGTTGTTTGGCTTAAATAAGAAGTGCCACTTGGGGCATCCAGAACCAGCTTCTGCTCTGACAACTGTCATTCAGCAAACACCAGCCCCTACAGACGACCTTGCCCGCAGGCTTGCTGCGTCCGCGCTGGGTGCTTACCTTCAGCTTTTCAAAGCGATCGCTGAGGGATGCCACTTGATGGTCCCGGTGGCGACCCACCAGTTTACATAAGGCACAGATGAGCTGGTCATCAGCAACACAGTACATATTCACCTTCTCGTTCTCGTGCTCCAAGCACGTGAGTCCTCGGAAGTGTGCGTCAGGCACAGGTTCCACCAGACGGTGGCTGGTGAAGGGCTTCTTGTTGGGGTGGGTGGCCCGCAGGCAGCGGTCGCAGTAGGACACCTCGCAGGTGATGCACGTCTTCACCGCGTCCCGCGGGGGATCCTGCTCGCAGAACTGGCAGGCGATCCTCTCGCCAGCCACAGACATGGTAGGGCTGTTGCGGTATGTCCTCTCGCGGCGGCTCTCGCTGGGGGAGTTGGGGCCGCTCAGGGATGCCTTCTGGAAGCGGTCGATGATGTTTTGCAGGGTCACATTCCTCTTGAGGCCCTCCAGGCCCCGGTGGTTGAGGGAGATGACATAGCGGCACGTGGGGCACTGGAAGGCGGTGATGGGCTCGATGGACTCGCTGGAGGAGCAGCTGGACACCAGGATGCGGTGGGCACAGCTGAAGCAGAGACTGTGGGCACACGGCAGCAAGAGAGGGTCTTCGAATAACTCCAGGCAGATTGGGCAGGTCAATTCTGACTCCAGTGTTTCCATCTTTAGTTAAAACGATCCTGATTCAGCATCAGAAACCAGGGAAGGTGGTCTGGTACCTGGGAGAGAGGAGAGCAGAGACATGAGACAGCGGCTCTCCCAGGCAGCTCCTCTCCACCAGAAACAGGCGCCAAGGGGAGTCACACATCACCCCCGCAACACCCCGACGCTGTTACTACAGACCCACCAGGCTCATGCAAGCACGTTGGCGTGGCTGAAGCATCTCACCATACTGTCCACCTGAGCCAAGCCACCAGCTCGGACCAGTGCCCGGAGATGCTGTGGGACAGGAGAGCTGTTTGGAGGGGAAGGGAGAAGGGGCAGCAGCAAGCTCCTCTCCATCACCTTGCAGCCCAGCCCAGGGAAGAGGACTTGGACAGCAAGGCTGAAGACAAAAACAGGAGAAACCACATGATTTCACGTTTCTTTTAGTGAGCGCTGCCCAAGACAGGAGCGGGGGGCCATGCTGGTTTCCCATGCATAAAGGCTCTGCTGCACAGCAAAGGTAAACCTCTAAATATCCCCTCTAGCAGCTACACAGTCCTGTCTCCTTTTGGTGAAGGGGAAAAGGTGAATCATGTCCTGGAAACTCCGAGCAAAGTGGGCCAGGAGCTCTAACGTACCGTCCTCCTGCTCTGTGTTTCTCCCAGCCGTCACCTTTTAGGAGCAGGGCGGGGAAGGAGGAGCAGTGAAATTACAGTCTGCAAACTTCCATCTCTCAGCTGTCCTCCGCTGCACTCCAGCAACAACCAGGGATGCCCAAATCAACTCCAGCTGGAGGCAAACAAGCTCGTATTTTTAGATCCCCTCCCCTGCGTGAGGCTGGAAACAGGCTCGCTGCAAGCGACCCAACCTGCTGTCGCACTGTTTCCAAGCTCCAGTTTTGCAGAGCACCAAGTTGCACCACGAGCGCTGGCCTGCCTCCACCAGCATCCCGGCACGCTCCCAAATGCCGTCCCCTCCATGCGCCCGACAGCCACGGAGCTCCCTCTCCACCCAGACTGCAGGACAATTCTCCATCCGGGCTGGAGGACAAGCAAGCAGCAGACACTGGGGCAGCACACCAACAGCCCCATCTTAATAAAAACCCCACCGGACCTGCTGCGGGCACAGGCTGTGAACCCACCTCCAGATCTCGCGCCGGCAGGTGCCAAGAAGAGAAACTGCACGATTCCCTCCCCAGATTCACCACAGCCACGCGTGGGGACTAATTAGTGAGGAGGGGGACAGGGTGGGCTTTCGCGGCAGCCCCGCTGCCTCCAGCTCTGCTCTGCGTTGAGGCAAACCAGCAATCAATTAATCGACCCGCTGCTTCCCCATGGGGACCCGGTGGAGCGAAGTGCTTGAAGAGCTGCTCTCTGCTCCAAATTAGCCTGCCGCTGCTCTGGGTTGACACCGGCTGGGAACATCTTCCACAGGGGAGAGGGAGTGTTTAATTATCTGGGAAGGGGGAGTAGGGCAGAGTCCGGCTGCATGGTGCTCGGTGTTGGGAGGTGCTGATGGGAGCTGAGCCCTCCCGGGGGATGCTCCGCACTGGAGGGCGTGTTGGAGGGGACAGCGCAAGCTGGGCAGCAAGAGCCCCCAGCCGAGGAAGCACAGAAGGGGTGGGCTGGGGATTTCTTTCCACATTCATGACGAGATGGCCTCTGGCAAGGGGGATGCCTACGAGGAAAATGGCTTGGGACTTTGGTGCTGGTACCCTAGAGGCAGGAGAGGCGAAGCTGGGTGTTACCACCTGCTAGCCACCATCCCGGAGCAAGGGTGCCCAGCCCCAAGCAGTCACCTTTTTTTCAAGCCCAAAAACCCAGCCCAAAGTGCATTCCTCTCTCCAGCACACATCCCAGCAGTCTTCCCCAGGAATGAGGCTTCACTCTCTTATTAAATCAAAGTCAGGAAGAGACAAACAGCAGCAGCAATCACCCAGGGGAAACCGCACGCTGTCAGCCCCAGGATCCAACTGCCTTGGCTTCTTCGGTTGTTTCATCCCCGTTGCATGTCACCACCTCTGTCCCACCACAGACCAGCAGCCATCATCAGTGACAGCTCCTGGATGCAAAATTCACCTACAGGCCCAGCAATCTCTTGCCAACCTACAGAGCATTTTTCACCTTGTTTGCTCACAAGCAGCATTGCGCTGGGCGTTATTGCATCCCACTCCCGTTAACCGATGAGTTCAGGCTCTGTGTGATAAACATTGCACCAGGTTTGAGAGCTGAACATTGCTCTGCTGCCTACAGACACCAGACAGACACCCAAAGTCAAGGCCTGGGTAGCAGAGCCTCAGTTCATAACCATGCCCTTTCAGTGCACCCCATTAAGAGCATCAGGAGACATAAGCGGGCCCTGTTTGAGGACAACTGCCCATCCCACTGCTTGCTGGGCTGGCAGCATGGCTCTTCTGCACCTGCGCGCTGGTTTCTCCCACCAGAGATGCCCCAGAGCCCAGGAGCAGAGCCTCTCCCTGCCATACCGCAGCCTTCCCAGCCCTACCCCATGCTGCCCTAAAGCAAAGGGAGGCAGCTGATGGCACGCAGCAACACGGGATCGGATTCAGCCTCTCCTTTCTCACCCGTGCTCCGGATCATGCCTGACACCCAAGCGCACACTTGGAGCCTCCAGGTCTCCTTCGGCCCCAGCCCGTCAGCCTCCGAGTGATGCCCACTGTGACACCCACCCCCATATCACAGACACAGGGAAAGCCCCGTTCTGTCACAGCCTGGCAGGAACCCCCGCACCTCGGCGCTGCTGCAGGAGCGGACTCGATGAAGAGCAACACAGTGTCCAGCCCAGCCAAGTTTCTACCCCCAGTTCCCAACTCCAGAAACATCTTGGCACTGTGCATGGGCTCCCGTTTGGGCAGAAGAGGAAAAACACTGTCAAAAGGGGCTGTATGGGATGAACCAGCAGAAGCAGGAAAGGGTCTGGCTGCAGAAAGCCCCAAGAAGTCCCCCTGGGCAGGCAGGGGAGGTGGCAGCGGGGCCAGCCAGCACCTGCAGCTCAGCAGCCCAGGAGCCGGCAGGGCAGGAGCAGTCCCACCTTTTGCAGGTATTTTCCAATCCACCTCCTCCCACCAAGCGGCTTCAGAGCCTCGAGCGATCCCAGCGTTCACAGTGTGCTCTGGGGCTGGCTCCAGCCTCACCTGTAAGCGGTGCTGGCAGCCATCCCCAACCATGGCAGGGGGACTCTGCCTGCCCACCCCGGGCAGACAGCTGCCTTCAGCGCCTGCAAATGGCAAATCGCACAGGTGTCCTGCTGCCTGCACAGGTCCCTGCCTATCACACCATCTCTTCCTAATTGCCTGAAATAGGATTTGCAAGCGCCTGGAGGAGATCTTGAGCTCTTCCCTGCACCAGCTCAACGGGCTTATAAAATTAAGCAATTGGATATTTAGATGCGTTAATGCTGCAGCAACCTTATCAAGGCCTGCCCAAATGCAGCTTTGCACACACACACACACACACTTTTTTTTTTTCTTTCTTTTCTCCTGCAAGAGAGAGAGGGGGAAAGCAGCCGCATCCAAAAAAGCTGAGGAGTGCAAAGGCTCCCAACAGTTTCCTCTCTGTGGCCCCCGGTGCTTTTCTCAAGCCTTGGAGCCCATCTCAGCCATGGGAAAGCGGCAGGGAGGAACCGCTCCTGGCCTCCTGCCCGGGAGCTCTTGCGCAGTCTGCAGCAGCCATGCCCTGCTGCAAGCCGGATCTGCGGGGCTCCCCACCATGCTCCAAGCCTGGCAGGATGAGGGGGCTCCCATTGCACAGCCATAACAGCCCCCATCACCATCACTGCAGCCACGGGCAGCTCCCCGGCACTTCCTTTTGGGCACTCATGCTTTAAAACCTTACAAACTGCCTTTGAATCAGGGCTGGTCCCTTGCTTTGCTGGGACACTCCAGGTAGAGCGGCTGCCTCGCTGTAAGAGCCCGATGCTCCCGGCTGCACATACAACCCCAGCATGGGGAGCAGAGCACCTCTCACCTCCCCAATTCATCCATGGATTCTCCCCAGCCAGCAAAACACAAAGGAGAAAAAAGAAGAGGGAAAAAAAAAAAAAGGGACAAGAACAGGATTTGTTTCCAAGTCTGACCGACATCAGGAAAAAAATTTAAGAATAAGGATTGGTACAAGAAGCTCCCAACTGCCCCAAGCAGGGCAGTGCCAGAGCCGCTCATCGCCGGGCCAATCTCCCATGGAGCAGACACCGCACGCTACTGCGAGCTCTCACCTGCCTTTGAAGCGTCCTGCTTCGCTGCCATCTGAGGCGACAAGATGCAAAAAGTTTAAACAGCCTTTTGCTTTGCTCCTGAGGGCCGTTCTTATGTTAATCTTGTTTTCCTTGCTGGGACAACATCCTTTAGATCTGAGATAACTGAGAGGAGCCTCAAAAACCAGGCTGGAGCAGAAGCAGGGACGAGAAAGCTCTGTCAGAGATGCACCTGGGCAAAGCAGTTGGCACTGCCTTCGAAGCCTTTCATGCCTCTCACTTTGATGTTCATTTTGATGTCCAGGTTTGACGTGGCACGAGGAATAGCTGATTAGATTAAAATCTGCTTTGTTTAGAGTCATTAACTCCTTAAATATAAAAGTTATAAAATATTAACACGGTTTACAAACAGCCCCTTGTCACTTGTAGCCAAGGGTCAGCCGGCCCCGGCCACGCTCGCACCGGCCCCTGGGGAAACTCCCGGCAGCCAGCAGCTGGGCAGGGCTGCGACTAAAAGAAGCAGCGGTTTAACAAAGCAGTAACATAAAACCAAACATTTTTGCCATGGAAATGCCTGGGTGGGATTTCTCCCATTGCGTAACACATGGAGGCACGCAGCGTCCTTCCAGCATGCCCGTGGGGTGCCTTTGCTTGGCACGACGGCCATGACGAGCAGCTTCAGGTGGGTGCCAGTTGGCCAGCAGGCACCCGTGCTGCTGAAGGTCAGTCTGTGCAGCTGGTGAGATGTGGGCAAAGCACAGGGGTTACACTGTGGATGCGTACAGACCCACGGGTGTCGCACATCCCCACGTGCTGCTCCATGCCTCCCTGCTTTCGCTTCCCAGCTGATAGGCAGGGTGAGAGACACAACTCACAGAGAGGACAAACACGAGAGAGATGCACATGGCTGCAGCCCCTGCATCCTTGCTGGGGTCACTGCTCAGGGTGGTGGGAGCCCGCTGGGTGCCACCCGGAGCCCCTGTGCCAGCCCAGCAGCAGGGAATGGCACTTGCACCCCAGCTCTCCCCCCCCGCCAAAGGGACGAACCTCATCAGCAGCACTTGGTGTAAACACTCCCAGCCTCTGCAATCCTCCGACACCGTCAGCAGACGCTGCTCTGCTGGGCATGCACACGTACCGGCACATCAGTCAAGACCGAGCGCCTCCTGCTCGCAGGATAAAAACGACCCTGATGACAAGTTGTTGCTGATGCTGAGGAACAGAATTGGCTGC
>NW_008825544.1:346160-347519 GCF_000699105.1 Pygoscelis adeliae
CCAAAGAAAGAAGGGCAGAGCCAGAAGGGAAGGGGGAAAGCAGCAAGCACCGGGGCAAGCAAAACGATGCTGTGGGTGCTGCGGGGCCGGTGGCAAAGCCAGCCACCAGCTCCACTGGGACACAGAGCGACTGGTGCTTTTACTTCGAGCCTGGCTTTTTTGATGGGCTCTGAAACCCATGTGCTGACTCAGAGCATCACGAGCATGGCGTGCCCCACGGGTGCACAGGATATCCTTAGCAAATTATACCAAGCGTCGTTTGATACAAAGGTTCTCCTACTGCCTCTCGCAAATTATTATTTTTAGAAGATCAAAGCCAAACGTGCTTCACTGCTACCTCGAGCTCAAAGGTTCATCGTGAGTGATGCAGAGGTTTGCCACCAAGGAAAGAAGGGAGGAGAGAGAGAAACAGCAGGAGGAGATGCTGCTCACATCACCCCAGCTATACCTGGGAGGGGACGTCCCAGTGTACATCACCTAAGGCCATGGTCGGCCAGCCCAAAATTCCCCTTGATCCCTCTGACCATCTTCAGGCAGCCCAAAATTCCCCCTGCTCCTTCTGCTTGTGGTTTCCCCTTGGCCCCTGGTGCAAGAAAGCTCCTGCTCACACATCCATGCCATGCAAGCCCTG
This sequence comes from Pygoscelis adeliae, assembly GCF_000699105.1. Taxonomy (NCBI): domain Eukaryota; kingdom Metazoa; phylum Chordata; class Aves; order Sphenisciformes; family Spheniscidae; genus Pygoscelis; species Pygoscelis adeliae. The sequence continues at coordinate 346,792 of NW_008825544.1, forward strand.
TGCGTGGAGTTCAGATACCGAAAAATCCGTATGACGCGTTGTATCTGTGTTTAAAACTAACAGCTGCAATTTCTCTTCATTTCTTGGGCTTGGCCGCAACTACACCTTGAAGTTGGTCCTCCTACCCCTGCCCACGGCCATACACACAGCGCAAGGAGTGCCGTAACTCTTCCCAAGTTATAGGTTTGATTTATTTAGGACGCAATTCTCAGTGCTCTCCAGGCATCAGTGTATAATTATTGTATAACTGTGGAGGGTTTATCAGGCTAAAAAACCCAGTACCACCAGCGCTTGGCTTCACTACCATTTGGTGGTGACAGGTCAATGCACCTTGTGCATGGCGAGCATCAACCTTTGCCAAGCTGGAGACAGCAGCACCTGCTTTCCTAAACGGTTACAGAGAATTTAAAACCCAACAACATATGTCTGCAGGTCACATTTTCCCCTCCAGCACACCCTCCTGACCTCTGCCAGCCCTCACTTTTACCAACATTTGCTAAGTCCACCTGAAGTTCCTCCTGGTCTCCCCCAGCACCAAAACTGGGGAGGGCTTTGCCAGCTTTTCAGATCCCCACATTGCAAACGACCTCTCCTCTCTGGACCTGCTTAGGCAAGTGCTAACTCTTCAGGTTGATATTTTCCACACCAAGTGTGATTTTTTTTTTTTCTTTCTTCTTCTTTTTTTTTTTTTTTTTTTTTTTTTTTTTTTTTTTTTTTTTTTTTTTTTT
>NW_008825544.1:347710-359121 GCF_000699105.1 Pygoscelis adeliae
TTGCTCCACCTGCATGTTAAAAAAAACAAAGAAATAAAATATGGCAACCCTTTCCCTATTGGCTCCACAACAGCAGGATATAAAATCTGGGCAGCAGTTGTCTGTGTGCTTTTTGTTGTCCTTGGGAAAATTAGCTTGAAATTGGATCGCTGTTCAGGGAAAAATAAAAAAACCCATCCAGCAGCCACGTCCCGTCCCCAAAGAGCCCAGGCTGCCCAGCGCAGCCCCCACTCTGGCTGAGCAGGACCCTCCCACAGCAGCAGGGGCCCACTCCCCAATTTGACAGGGGAAAGGGGCTCCCCCTCCATTCCCCCCAGCCCTGCTGATGACACTGCGCTCCTGCAAACATCAGCCTTTCCAATGAACTGCCCTAAATTTGCCCTTGGGACACGTCTGTCCCAAGAGAAACTGAGGTCCTACAAGGAAAAATAGCCCCCGACCGTTTAGTTAGCAACAGCTTCCTACCCAACGAAGATACTCAAGGGAGAGAGAGAGGGGAAGCAATCAGCCTCATGCAGCCAATTTAGACCTAGCATTACCTAATTTTTCTGTGCTTGACTTGCAACCTTGGTAAGCTGGTGCATGTGGAGCTGCTATGCATATTTAACACTAAATTTCAAGCTTAAAGCCCCAGACAGTGAAAAGCATCCTTCGGCCAGGCCATCGCTGAAGCATAAGCCTCTTTGTTTGCTTTTTCCTCCCAGTAAATCTGAAAACATAAAACAGAATTTGGCCTTTTCTCCCACAGCTCCTGCCTTAACAGTTTCCTTAATAACTTAGCGAATTTGTCCGAGGCTTTCTGAAAATCCAAATAATTCACCTCCCAACCGCTCTCTCCAATCACCTTACCACGATACTGAAAAAAGAAGAAAAAAAACCCTGAGTAAACTGGATTTCCTGTACAAAAGCCATGCGTTGTTGTCCTTAATCTATCACACTGAAGCGCAGGCATTTCCACATGAGCTTTAATTATTTTCTCAGCCAATTTGCTTGGTGCTAAAATAAAGCTGGCTGCTCTGTAATTCCCACAGTTCTTCCTGTACCTCTTTAAATTAAGGACAGAGCAGAAGAGGCTGCGCTCCCATGCAGCAGTTGCGTTCAGTGAAAGATTACTTTTTGCTGGCAGTTCAGCTGCTTCATTGTTAAATTCCTTCAGAAGAGCTGACTGGAGCCCACCGGGCACTGGTGATTTGTTGCTCTTTAATTTCTCCGTTTGCACAGTACCTTATTCCCCTGGGGAATTTCATCTTCATCACTGCCTACATTGTCTTGACTGATGGGATGAAACTGTTTCGCTTCATCACAACATTCTCCTTCTCCTGAACTTCTCCCATCAGGCTCTGGTGACGGAGCAGAGCTCCCAGGACTGGGAAGGGCTCCCGCGACCTGCTCCGTGTCCCCGCACGGCTGGTGGGGTGCCCCTTAAACACCTCTGCCCTTGCAGCTTGCACAACTAGTTTTGGTTGGGTTTCTCTCCTGCCACCCCATCCTAAAAAGGGGATTATTCCCAATGTGTAAACTCTGCACAAGCCTCAGTAACCAACACACAGGCACTGCCCCAAGCCAGGGCACTCCAGCCCCCCCGACAAGCATCACCAGTCCAGCACGCCCCACCAGCCACCACTCCCATCCCTGCCACAGCAGCTCCTGGGCTGCCCCTCGAGCTGCTCTGTTTTGGGGCGCTGCATTTTCCACCCCCCTTCTCTCTCTTTTCTTCCTGATAACATCTCTCCATTTGTCAAGCAGCTCCACGAGCTTCCACCACCCGTCATCCCCCAGGGATTTCTATAGTTTCTATATACAGCAGAAGCCTTCGCCCTGGTAGGCTCTCCCCAATACTCCCCCAAATACGCTGCCCCCAGCTCAGCACCTTCTGTGCCCAGCATGCCCCACCATCCTTCCCCTCCTGCCAGTGCTGGAGCTTAATATTTCCCATTGTTTTAAATGGCTAATAATACTTTTACAGCTGTGCAGAAATCAATTGATTACGCTATTTGTTCTGGCGATGCCATGAAACCTTCCCATCTGCAGCTGCCTCCGATTCACCCAGTGTGAAATGAAGAGCCACACTCCTGCGGGCCGGAAAGCATGATGTGAGAAGGGCTCATGACAATAGGAGGGGTTTTTTGGCCTAATGTTAAACCATCAGCTGCTAATGTTGTATTTGTCTAGCCTGATAGGATTGCAGTGTAGGATGAAGCACCATGGCTGTGGTGTTGTTTTAAGTCGGTCGTGACTGCACAAGAATACAAGCCACCACCAAGCCGTGCTCCCCATTCACCGGTATCAGGTGCCAGCCTTGCAGCGGACCGTTCCGTGGAGATCTTGAAAGCACCCCAAACCCACCAGTATCCACGACAGCCCTCCACAGATGGATCTGAATGCTTCACCCATAGAGGCAAAACCTTCGGTGTGAGCCCAGCATCACTCACATTTTGGATGAGCTCACCGGGGAGCAGAAGCAGCTCCAAGGAGCTTGTCTTCGGGTACCCGTGCAGGGCAAGGATGCTCTGGCCAAAGCTCAGGAGGTCTCCACCAGGGAGAGACCTCATTCATCTCAAAGACATCAGAGAGGCAAGCACCAAACAAAGCTCGTCTGTTTTTTCTCCAGTTACGTCCTGGTCAAAGGGAAGATTTTATCTCTTTCCTACAAACGGTGCCCAGCTCAGCAGCGTGCATGAGGCACTGCGGTCTGCCCTGCTCGGTGAGGTGACAGCTCCCCGAGTGCTCCTGTGGGACCTCAGCACAGCACGTGCCCACCAAAGGCTCCCGGGGGATCCAGCGTTTGGAGTTAACGATGTGCAAGGCAGATCAGGGAGAGACTTTCTGCAATTTGCTCACCAGTTCTTGAAGCCGTGCACGCAAGAATCGCGCTGTACGGATTTCTCAGCAGCCGGAGTAGTTCAAAGAAAGCTCATGCAGCAATGATGCACATCACCCTCCGGGAGCCTTGAGGGGTAATTCCCACAGACATGACGTAGAAACCTTCCCCTGCCACCTCCTTCGGTGGCCTGGGGGTTGACAGGACACAAAAAGGTGCAGGGCATCTCTCCGGTCCCCTCTGATTCGGCAGGTCCCTGGAGCACAGCACAGTGCCTTTTGATTCCTATTGAACGCCGCGGCTCCCCAGGGCCCTCTGCGCTCCGGCAATTAGTACAACCAGGGACTGCAGCAGCCAAGCTCACCCTCCTGCAGGCAACAGCCCTCCACAGACCTCCTCTCCACGCACTGTGCCATGTCCGTCTGTCTGTCCCAGCCTCCCCAGCCATGCATTTCCGCCTGGCACTGCCAAAACCCAGCTGCCCCTGCCCCTCTGCCAGCAGCTGCCACCGCAGCTCAGGGGCTGAAGCCCCACAGCCGAAGGGGTCACGGCGATGCCAGGCAGCCCCAGCCCGTGGTGCCAGAGCCAGGGGACATCTGCAGGCGCCCGGCTATGAGGGCTGCAGCGGCGGCAGGAACAGCCCCACCTTCCCAAGACCGGCGCAGATGCGAGCGGGCCCCCTCCAGCCCAGGCCCGGTCACTGAAAAAAGCAGCTGGGTACTTGGCACGCCACCAAACTGGCACGTCCACCGCTCCCACGACCCTGGCACCAGCAGCCCTGCCACCCCCCTGCAAACCCTCCTTCCCCTGCCCACCAAACCCCTCCTCTGCTCCAGATCTTGCCACCTCCCTCCCTCCTTCACCTCTTCTGCAGTTACTTGCTCTCCTGCCACCCTCGTCTAACGGCTTCTCCTCCGCTGCCCAGCACGGTCAGCTGCTGCTGTAAGGCAGGCGAGTGAAACACAGCACTCACGTCAGCACCAGCAGCTCCCAAAAAAAGACCTGTGCCCAGCTGGCTCCTGCCAGACCACACATCGCGGCAGCTTTTTGATCCAAGCCTTTGTCCAAGCACACCCCACAGCTCTGCATCCTTCCCCTCTTCCTCAGCCACCGCCTGCAATGCAGCTCCAGCCCAGCAACGTCCCTGCAAGCAGCCAGAGGCCCCTGGCCCTGCAAGGACGAGGGGAGGGCATGGCTGCAAAAGCAGTGCAGCAGAAGCTGGTGCTTTATGATAAACTTCTGGGCTCAAGAGCAAGTCATGGCTTTTATCCACCAGATGGATGCTGCACAGAGGCATCCAGCCCTGCAAAGAGGCATCCAGCCCTGCAAAGAGCTGCTGCAGGCAAAGACCCTACCGATGTAGCACCACATCAGGCACTGCCAGGACCCACAGCCTTTAGCTACAGAGCGAGCAGAACCCCCCACACCACCACCCCACTTTCTTCCTGCACCAACCATGAAAGCTCGGCTCCTTCACTAAACCAGAAGCAAGGCGAGGCAGCACAGGCGGCTGCACCTAAATCCCCCACTGACCTTGGAGTGGCAGCATGGCTGAGGAGAAGCGTAGTTCAAGGGTGAACCCCTCAGTCTCTCCAGACAGTGGAGAAGCAGCAGCCCACTCCAGCGTTCGCAGCCCCGGCGCCATACTGGGGGATGAGCATCTTTCGGGGACTGTGCCCTGTGAGCCACGCCGGGGTTATCCCTACTCCAGTGTTTGCTACTGGGCCACCAAGTCTCAACGCAGGACACCAGCGCTGCTCACCCACAGGTTTAGAGAGGTGTTGAGAAATGACCGTAGCAAACGCGAGGTTGGGCTCATGGCAAAGTCCACTGCAGGAAAGAGCCAGGAGAAGACACAGACCCAAACCTGGGAAGGTACCGGTGCTGCTGCAACGTGAGCATGACACGGCAAGGAACCGGCCTGTCACCAGTGCTCCCCAGGGACCCTCATGCTGTACAAACATCAAGGCTGCTACTGAAGGGATATTTATTGGGGGACAGAACAAAGAGATCCTCAACCAAAAAAGGGGTTCCTCCTGCACAGTATGGCCCCATTCCAGCAAAGGCGTAGAGCCCAAGCGTGCGAGCCCGGTGCTTGGCATCCCCCCGCCGCGCTCCCCGACCCGCGCCGCAGAGCAGCACCAGGCAGCCCCACAGGGGATGGGAGAAAACTCTGAGGAGCACGTGTGCCACGGCGCTGCGTCAGCCCCACGAGCCCATGAAGAAGCAAGCTGCAGACGATGTCGCTCCAGTCCCACCTTGCTGCTCAGTGCTGCCAGCAGGAAAAAGGCTATTCCAACCTCCCCGCAGAGATCCCAACCTCGTGCGCTACTAACTGGAGGTTGTGCAAGTCAGCCCAGAGCCAGCCGCTGCCGCAGAGCCTCGCCGGGCTGCCCCAGCCAAGCGCCCACTCCAGCCTCCAAACCCCAAAACCACTAAACACAACTGATGCCACGGAGTCGGGAAATTCAAAGGCTATTGTGCTGCTTTGTGCAAGTTTAAATATATCTGCACAGGCTCCTTGGGGTTGCATTCCTGGTGGAAGCGGGTAAGATAAACAAGGCTTCCTGCAGGAACTGAGGACAATGGGGGAATAATTAGCTTTAATCCCCAATGCAGAAACAATGCAGGTAGCAGATATTTTGGACTTTCACACCCGCCCCCCCCCATTCAGGAAGAGGTGCCCAGACTGGTGTAACTTGGCCCACGGGCCTCAGCTAAAAGACACAAACTATTTAAAAGGAGGGAAGCAACACGCCACTGGAGCTGAGGGATCAGCCCAGGGCTTTGCTATTTCAGGCTTCCCCTTGCAAAAGGAGGCTAGCGCACGAGGCACGTGTTTTGAAGACATGTTTTTCCCAGCATAAGCAGCTCTGGGCACCACCCAGGCTCATGCTGGGGGCTGGGGGCACCCACATGCCAAGCATCCCAGCACAGGTTTGGGGATGGAGTTTGCAACCGTGCCCCAGCCCTGCTTCACTTCCAGCATGGTACAGCCAGCGATGCCATATGGGATGAGGGACAAGCAAACTCGGAGGAAAGCTCCCACATTGCTGCAGGGCTCCAGCAGGGAGGGTGCAACCCACTTGCAGACCCCCACTCCTCCCTCCAAAGCCAGGCCAGAGGATGCTGGAGAGCCTCTGCTGCTACAGTTACCACCTCCTCGTTTCGGAGAGGGACAAACCAAGGCTTGTTTTCAAATCATGGCAGTTTTTTTAAACCGTTTTCCTACACCGGCCCCTTGGGAGTGCTCTGTACACGAGCCAGATTTCCCAGTCCTCCTCCCAGCACTACAGAATGACAAAGGGACGTCAGCGCTCCCTGGACGTTTTGCCAGTGCATTAAACAGGTCATTTGAAGCCTTTCAAGACGAAATGCTCCTTCACTCCGAGGTGACTCACAACCATTAGCATCCCTTTGGAGAGGGCTCTCCAGCCCTCAATCACTTCTGCACATAAGCACTTTTACCCTTCATCTCAAAAAAAAAAGGAAAAAAAAAAAGGCACCAATTCAACTTGCTCAGCTTTCTCCCAGCTGTACTCCACCTAACACTGAGATTATTTTGCAATTGTATTTGCTTTGCTGCCACGCTCGGAGCTCACAGCCTGCCCTAAGCACCCTGCTACTGGATCTACCAGAGGCACAGCAGCAGGCACTGCACGCACCCTGCCAGGGCGGCACAGATCTGCTGGCAGGTTCATAGCTCCCTCATCTCCCAAACTGCTGACCACCAGCAAGCAAGCGGTGCTGGCTTTGTAGGAGCTGGATATTTTCAGCTTGTTGCTGCTATCACTGCTGTGTGATGCCCACCCACCTGCAAGCACTAAGCTCTGCTTTCTGCAACTCCAACTGTGCTGGGTTTTATCACCCAGCCTACAGCACTGGCTTGGAAAGATTTGCACCCCGCATCCAGGCAGGATCTGGTCCAGGCAGCAGGGACAGCTCAGCGTTACAGGACAGGCGGGTGCATGGGCACGGCATGACCAGCCCAGGCAGCAGCAATGTGCTTCCAGCTGCTCGCATGAACCCCTCAGTGCTGCCCCGAACACCCTGGGCATTTATCAATGCAGCATCTACAAGGCAATATCCCCGTGCAAAGGAGCTTGTGCTCTACAGCAAGAGCGAGAAGGCTCCAGCACGCAGAGGGGACCAGCATGGCAGAGGCACCGCCTGCCCCCATGTCCCACCCTCTGCTCTGGATGCCATCGAACTCCCACAGCAGTGGTCCTTCACGCTTTGTGTGGCACGTCACAGGATGCTCCGCTAGCAATGCAACGTTCAGCATCCTCCAGGAGCAGCCTGGGCTCGCTCCCCTGCCACTGACGAGAAGTTTTCTGATCAAAGCCAGGCTATCAGCAAGACAGCAGTAAAGCTACGCTGCTGCAGGACACCATCCGCTGCGTCCCATGGCTCGTGCCAGGATGGGGATTAAACATCAAGCAAGCAAGGCAGGTCCTGAGTGCACACAGCTGGGTTAGAAACAAGCAGCTCACCAAGCCATCTAACAGATCAGATTGCGGCGAAAGACCAAGGCATAACCCTTGAAGCCACCACTCTGAAGCCCAGCGCAGGCTGCATCCCAGAGCACACTGAATAATTACACAATCCCTATTTCTGGTGTGGTCGTAATCCTCCAGGTTGCCTCCATCACACCCGGTGCCCGGCACAGCAGCCCGTGCTCCCCAGCCAGCACGGCTCCGCCACGCTGCATCACCCAGAGCACTCCTCCCTGCTCCAAGGAGCAACCAAGATAATTTTGCCGGCATGCGGGGGCTACAGATCTCCCTGCCATCCCTTTCAGCTCTCCTTAGATTAATTCATGAGATGAAGCAGGTAACTACAAAGGTAATTTCCTCCTGCCATCCCTGCTCTCTCCCTGCAGGCTGCCGGAGGGAGGCAGAGGATGGCTTTTAGCGTCAAGAGGCACAGCACGGACAATACCTGCTATACAACACTGAAGTGTTCTTTTAATGTTCTGAAAGAAAAAGCTCTGTATTTTGCATTTGTAATAATCACAGACGCTGCAAGAGGCTCACCAGAGACAGGGTTTTACACGCAGGGGCGCCTTTGCCTCCGAGAGCATCCGACTGCCTTGATTCTCAGCGGGAAGCCTGCTGCGTCTCCGCAAACGGACGGCAAAGCTCATGGCTGGTGAAGAATAATAAATGCACGCAAATCCCAAGGATCCTAAAGGGAGCACAGCACTTCGCAGGTCACACAGGGACTGCACCACTGGCCAGAGGCTTAAGAAAGTATTGGCAGCAGTGAAAGAGTTTAAAAAAAAAAAAAATATATATATATATACACACACACACACAAAAAAAAATCAATTCAGCCTGGCATGCCCAGACCATGGTCTCTCTCAGCCAAGGGCTGGAGTGTTGAGCAGCTTTTCAGGCAGTGGGGGGGAGGAGCCCAAGCCCCCTCTCCTGCCCGCTGTCATCCCCACATGCAGCGAGGACATTGGGGCCAGCATGGGAGCTGGATCCTCTCCCAGGGCAGCGGGCATCACCACCCTGCGCTTTGAGGAGACACCAGCCCTGTGGCACCTCCATCTGTGACTCATGTCACCCTGCCCCTAACGACCCCCACAGACCAACCTGAATCACCTCCCGACAAGAAGGGCCATAACACTGATTGATAATTATTCATGAGATGAAGCGCTGCTAAAGGACTTCAGGAATCGGACAAAAAGGATGAAAAAAGGCTGAAATATTTCATGCCAGAAAAATGCCAACGTGGAGAGACGGGGCCAGGAAGGCAACAGCAGCCAGCACCCAAAAAAGCATCTCTGATGACAACCAGAAGCTGGGCTCCCTCCTTTCAAAGCATAACAAAGTCAAAGAGCAGTGCAATATTCTTCCCAGAAATTAAGTTTCGCACTATACAGAGATTCTGGCAGCTGGCACACCAGCAGCCCAAACACTGGGAGTCCGGGCAGGTGCCTGGGATACCAAAAGCAGAAGCCACAGCATCCCTGCATTTCGCTCGGGTGGCATCAGTGCCCAGGAGTAAGCTAGCAAGGGCATGCAAGAAGATTTAGCAACCTCCTCCTTAGCAGCAGAGCTTGGCACCCCAGTTTTGCATTTCGTGCTCCCCACGTGAACACGCAGGGACTTACTGCCTTCTTGCAGATCCAGTGCCCGGCGAGCTCTGCCTATGCACGCGGCCTCCCGGGCGCTCACTTCAGCGCGCAGCAGGTCAGGGCGAGAGGCAAGTACAGCAGAGCTCAGGACTCATGCCCAGACTTGGGATGGGAGAGGGGGAACAGCAGAGCGGGAAGCATACATAGGGCATGGTGCAGGATGCGGCCCTGGCACAGCAGGAGCAATCGGGAGGCCCTCCGTGTCAGGAGGGCAGCAGAGGCTTGGAAGGAGAAAGGATGGGGAAACCCAGCCTAGGAGCCACCAGTGATGGGGAGAGCAACTGCAACGGGCTTGAAAAGAGATAAGGGAGAGCAAGGACATGGTGGTGGGGAAATGGGAGCGGAGGTGCCAGGAGAGAAGGGAAGAGACACAAGAAGAGCTGAAATAAGCCTGTACTGCAAGCAATGAACAGGAGAGAGCATCTCTAGCAGGGCGTGAGGAAGAAATCCTCCTGGTCTGACCACGAAATGGCTGCAGAGCATTTATCCGAGGCAGCTGTGAGTGCCAGGGAGGGAGGGAGAGCAGCAGAGGGCAGGGAGACAGGATGGAACAGTACGGAACTGGGGCGGTGAGGCAGATGCTTCAAGAAGCAGAGGGAAGGACCACGATTTTGAGGGAGAACAGGGAAGCCAGGAAGCAAGTCTGGATTCGGGGGCTGAGAAGAAAAATCCCGGAGCGGATAAAGAAGAGGAGCCTGTCCCTGGGAGAGGCCAGCCCTCATCAATGAAGAAAGGGGAGATTCCCCAGGAGAAAAGCAAGCCTGAGAGGCAAAGCACAGAAAAGCAGGGGCTCAGGAGAGCCTCATGGCATGGTCCTCTGGGATCTCCGCTGGCCCCACGACATCTCCCACCCACCAGCCATGAAGAAGAAGGAACGCACCAAGCAAGATGATGATTATGGCCAGGATCGTTCATCATAGAAAAGGCCCCGAGTCATGCAGCTCGGCACCTACCATCCTCCTGCAAGACAAAGCCCAGCCCGTTCTTCCTTCCTACAGGCACACAAACACTTCCAGCACCAGGGAGCAAGAGATGGAGCCACCGGCAGCCAGGGAAAACCTCCAAGAAAAAGCAAACAAACAAACAAACAAAACCAGAGCACATTTCTGGGAGGGGAAAAAAGCAACGCAGGCAGACAGAGGCATCAGCGGAGAGAGCCAAGGCCAGGTCCCAGCATGCTGCAAATATACCGTGATGCAAAGCGCAAGCCAGAAGAAATCAGGGCGAATTTGCTAAACAAATGCAATTGAGTTCGGCTCATTCTCCAGCACTCTGCTGCAGCTCAGGATCTTGCAAGCAGAGTTTTAGAGCCAGTCGGGATCCTTGCTCTGAGCTCCAATCCCTTTATAAACTGTTCAGCTCTGGGGGAGCTGCTTGCAGCAATGAGAAGACAACGCAAGTAAAGCAAAGCAATCAACGGAGAAGTCCTTGGCAACACAAGCGCTGCCTAAATGAGCCTGCCGTGTTTACAGACAGGGTTCAGGAGACAGCCTATGTGCGTGCAGGCTGCTCCCGGGACATACTGCTGGAGGAACTCCAGCAGCTCCTGAGAGCCAGCTTTAAGAACACATCGGATGCTTTAACATAAACAAAATGCCTTTGCGTGGCCTGAGCCAATATATTTCTGCAACAATTCAGTTTCTGGATTTCTTCTGCACCTGGTGAATCCCACCGTCACAGCTGGTGCATCCCACCATCCAGCACAGACAGGAGGAACCGGGAAAAGGCAGCACAGCCCTTCTGCCCAGCTTTGGGCGTAATCCACAGGCGACCCTCAGCAGGGCAGGGCAGGGCAGGGCAGCCGTGCTGGGCTTTGCACAAGCTGCAGCTCCACAGCTGGAGGCAGAGACAGCCCGCAGGAACGGATGCCACTGTTGGCAGGTGCTGTGCCTCAGGGACACCCACACTGCCGTCCCTGCGGGCACATCGGTGCTGAGCTGGGGCCTTCCTGGGAGCGTGAGGGGGGCACCACATCACTGCAGCCAGCAGAAGGCTTGTTCCCAGGCAGCAGAAACCCTTGGGTGACCCTGAGATCAGCAGTTTCAAGGCCAAAAGGCCCCTCAAACAGCCTGATCACACACATAACAGAGGCCACTGCATTTTGCCCCCAGCTCCGGTTTGCCTTGGCACTTCCCCCATTGCCCGGACACCTTTGGACCCCAGCAGAGCACATTTCTGGAGCATCACCACCTCCCTTTTTCCAGCCGTTTGTCACGCACACCACTGAAAATCCATGCCTTGCTTCTCATCCGAATTGCCTGGCTATTCTGGGGGAGCTGAGCAGGCAGCAGAGCTAGATAGACCATGCAGAACAACTCCTCTAGACACAACCGCTGCCCTTACGGGCACTAGGCTAAAAGATTAAAATAATTCCTAAATGCAGGATGCTTTCCTTGCTCAGCTCACCTGTAACTGCCTGGAGGAGTTTCTCTCTCCTCTGGCCTA
>NW_008825544.1:359194-366397 GCF_000699105.1 Pygoscelis adeliae
TGCTGCATGGCCACCCAGCGCTGACACCCAGAGCACCCACACCCCCCAGGGCCCCTTCTCTCAGCAACATCCTAGCCCTGAAGTGGTTTATTATTTCCTTCAATCTCTTCCCTCCCCAGCCATAAACCCAGCTGTTTGGGTGACCTCTGGACCTGGGGCATCATCTCACCCTTCCTCTCTGTATTTCAATGATCGTTCTTCCAACCAAATCGCTGACAAACAGCCCCACACTCGCACATGCTGGGCTTACAGGGACAGCTCGTCCCCTCCTTCCTCACCCCAGAGGAGGGGGATCCCAGCAATGCTGTCCCTAAAACGGAGGGTAATCAACTGTCCCTCCTTCGCCGGGAGCACACCCGCCAGCACCTCCCTCCCCCTTTGATGCACATGTCCTCCAGGCTGTGGTCCCCAATATTAAATTCCCTTTTAACAGCCTAGCCAATAGGCCCTTCCTTTCATGTCTGGGCTCCACTTGGTCCAAGCAAATCACTCCAAGGAGAGACATCACCTCTAGTAATAACCACACAGACTAATAGGCTGATGTAGGTCTCTTGCCACTAAATCCTACAAGATGACAGCGCACAGCCATCAGCTCGCCCAAACTTCTGTGTTGCAAGGTGAGCGCTGAATCCACTGATCCCTCCTCCCTGGGGACCACGAGGCACAACACTATGCCTTCAGGCCCACCATGCTCCCAGGGACTCTCGGGTGAGAAACCAATAAGCCACAGAAATGCTGAGGGAGGGGGTCCACAGGGACCTCTGAGGATTGAGACCAACCCCTGCTCACGTGGGGTCACCTGGAGCAGGCTGCCCAGGACCGTGGCCCATTGGGTTTTGAATATCTCCATGGATGGAGACTCCACAGCCTCTCTGGGTAGCCTGTGCCAGCATTTGACCAGTCTCACAGTAAAAAAGAAAAGCGTTTTCTTGTATGATATTTCAGCTGAATGAAAGAAGTAAGGAGAGGTGCAGACACCTCATCCGAAGCTACAGTACCAGGGCAGCGATCACCCAGCAGATACTAGCTCGAGGACAGGTCCGACCAGGATAAATCCCCTTGTGCAGGACTTCCGAAGCCTGGATCTACATCTGCTTCCTTGCATGGGCGGCAGGTCCAATTCCAGAGCTTTGGAAGGGAGGGATGCGAAGCTCCTGTGCTTGTCCTTTCCCCCCTGCACGGGGAGTGCAGACCCCTGCCACCCTTGCCTGCCCCATTCCCTCCCTCCCAAAGCATCTGCTTACAGCCACCACTGGAGAGAAGCTGCTGAGCAAGACAGGTGGACAGCAGGTCCCACACACACACTGGAGCCCCAGACACCCTGGCTGGGTAAAGCAAAGCCCCGGCGGTAGGGCACAGCATCTCAGGCAGCATGACCACAAGCACAGCAGCCACCAGTGCCACCATCACACAGTGTCACAGTGGGGCTTCACGGGGGTGCTCAGCATCAGCACCCGACAGCGGGTGCCACGGGCAGCAGCCTGAGACAGTGCAGCATCCAGCAAAAAGCCCAGCCTGCTCCTTAACCAAGCGTTAAGCCAGGTCGCTCTGCAGCTCAAAGCAGCCCCTCCAAATTCCTCCCTCCCTCGCAGGACACCCAGCCAGGGCAGTGAACCAGAGCTGCTGCTCACAGCCTTACACCAGCGTGCTCAAACATCAGCACTGTGCTCCGCGACCGCCCCAGCCCACCCCCTGCTTCAGGCACTTGAGCATAATTAGATGGCCTTACCCTGCCTAATTTTAATCAGCCCAGTTACACAACCAGATTTAGTAGGGTCTTTCTGACGATTGTCCATGAAACACATTTAACTCACTTTGCGTCTCTTTGAAAAAGCAAAAGCTAATTTATTCCACGTCATTTCTGACTTGCTGCCGAAGGATGCTGCACAGCTCCATTTCAGAGGGGTGTGCATGTACACATCTTCTCTTTACTCCCATACAGATATTCAGCCAGCTTACATTTATTACACTGTGCTTGAATCCTACTTCAGGAAGACCTCTGCCTGCTTTCTGAAGTTAATTTTTTCCCCTTCGGTCAACCAACTCAAAATTGGGTTTGCGTATTAAAATGAAATCTAATTTCTAGGCCATTATCCCACTGTGGTCTAGCTCCTGTGTCTGCAAAATGAGGAATAAACGAGCAGACCTAGCAATTCATTTCCTTCTTAGACATGAATTCCAGTTATAAACAATAGAAATAATATTCTGCAGAGGCACAGAGGCCCTTTCATTTCGGGATCTCAAGCCACATCACAGAAAGCAGGCAAAGCCTTGGGACTCCTGATGTACGCCAAGTCACTCATGTGCAGAGCTGGCACCCAGACCTGCTAAATGTTTTCTTGCATGGCCTGCAAAAAGCATCTCTTGAATTTACCCTCAGTTCCTCACTGATGTAGCAGGTTTCCTATTATTTCTCATGCTGGCTTTTCAAAAGCTACCGGGTTTTCCTTTTCCCTCTCAAGTAGAGAGTCCAGAGAGAGAGATAAATAAAACACACCGTTCTGAGACCTGAGAGCTTGCAGCATCCAACTCTGCAACAGCTGTAAAACAAACAAACAAAACCAAAAAAACAAACCCACCCGCACAACCACCCCACTTTCTATTTAGTCTCTCTACTCTTAAATTTTGAGAGCAAACAATCTGGCATCACTTTTAATCCACACAGGTGAGAGCAAGTATCTCTGTTCATCCACACGGCACTCTGGCTGAAGATCACATTCGAACCAGATCCCATCCGCTCCCTCTTCCTTTCAAAGTGCGGAAATCCCACGGGAAATGCCCAAAAGGAAACAAAACCAGCTGCCAATACCCAGCCAGGGAAGAGCAGGCGTCCGCATATCAGGCCAGGTTGCTTGCAGCAGGCTACCGAGCACACTCCTCCGCTTGGACCCATCCCAGCCAGCACAGTTTTAAATAATAAACTTGGTTTTCAAACACCCTCTGAATCCCCACAAGCCATTCCACTTCAATTTAAAAGACTCCCCTTGTTCAGCACAGCACAAAATGTGCCTGGACCGTCCCAGGGCAGCCCTGGCCGAGGCAGGGAGCAGCCTTGGAGCCGCAGAGCACGTCAGGCTTTTCCCATGGCACCTGGGTGATGGGGAGAAATGATGGCACCTGCGATGGTGCAGCACCTCCTCCCTGGTCCTGGGCTTTCACAGTGGCCACTGGTGTGACACTGGGTGACATTTGGGACAGCCCACATCCCCTACAAACACCCCTGCACAGAAGAAGGGGACATCACGGGGGGAGGGAAAGGGGGACATTGCCAGGGGAGATGACATGAGAGGATGACAGCTTGAGCCCGGCAGTGAGGACGACTCCAAAGGCAAAAGAGAAGCAGGGGAAAGGGGTGGCAGAGGGATGTCCCCTGCCCTTCCAGTGCGTGGAGGCATGTCAGGTTTTTTTGATGGGGGAGGAAGCCATGGCCAGCCTGTGACAGTGGGGACGAGCGAGCTGCACGAAGGCAGACTGGCATCACAGAGTTGAAAGAAGGCACAGAGAGAAGACGAAAAGAGGTCCAAATTCACATGCAGGCATGCCTGACCCCCCACGCCAGGTCTGGGGGCACCCCAGCCCTGTGGGGCAGGCTGTTACCCAGCACAGAGCAAAGGGGTGCAGCACAGCCTGGCTGCGCGGGGCAAAGAGCTTCAGCCCAGCAGGCGAGGGGCAGCCGGGAACGCCAAGCTTTTCATCACCAAGCCCCATCCCCACACTGGAGTGGTCCTGAGGGGCAGCATCCCACTCCTCTCCTCGCTGTGCTGGTGGGCATTGCCGGGGCAGGGGGGGCTGCCTTCCTCCCCCCAGCAGTGAGTCGGGAGCCCCAGCTGAGCAAGGGCAAGGATGTCCCCTTCCTAGCCACTGCCTGCCAGCCACAGGACCCTCTTGGACCTGGCGCTGCCCACAGCAGGCAGGGCTGAGGGCAGCCCACGCGCAGGGACAGAGCGGAGGCAGTGAGCGGAGGCGATGACGGAGCCTGGCTCTGCCAGCGAATACAATAAGCTATTTCCTGAGAAAGGCCAGCGTGTCCAGAGGCACAAAAGGAGCTATTCTGCCGCTGGTGGTGCTCCCAGCCTGCTTGGGGCTGGGATGAGGAGCAGAGGGGGAGAGGGCAGATGCCAAAGCCACCAAGTGCTGCACATCCCACTGATGCTGGCAGGACCCCACCGCCTCCACCCCACAAAGCCGGGGCTGCAGCATGCCCACCTCTAACCCTGTGTCACCTCCAGCCGCAGGCTTGGGGCTCAGCACTGTCCCCCTCTCCGCATGCAGCAGACGAGAGGCAAGTCCTGGGCCACTGGCAAAAAGAGCTAACGTGATGTTTTCTAGCGGCCGCGCGTAAGAAAACAGGAAGGCGGCACAGGATCCGAGGAGCGAGACGCTCCCTCCCCAGCGCCGCTCAGGCTGCCCGAGCCCCGACAGCAGCCACTGTCGGGGCCGCGCAGCCCCGTGCCGCCCTCGCACGGCACAAGGCAGCTTTCAGCAGCACACAGACGCCCCATTCTCCCCGCCAGTGACCTCCTTGCCCTGGCATTTTTGGGACCCCAGGCTCTGCACCAGCAAGCGATCGCACTGGAAGAAGCGGCCGAGGGAGACCAGTCATCGGCTTCCCCACCACGTCCTCGCGTTAATCGGAGAGGCTAACAGGGTTGTTCATTTGCAAAAGATGACAGTAAAGACAGGCACTCATTAAGCTGCAACATGCACTAGTTTTCCATGGGAAGAACATTAAAAACAAGCAAAAGAAGCAGCACAGGTTCAAGCCCTGGCAAGGAGACGAGACCCTGACCCCAAACCTCCCCCAAGGCTGTTTGTCCCTCCTGAGGAGGATGCTCAGGGGAGCATCCTCTGCAGCCACAAACCCTCCTGAAATACTCTGCTAGCTCTCACCGAAGAGGGGAGCACCAGCCTAAGAGAGATTTCAAGCGAGTGAAGGTGGGTATGTTATCGGAAGCAGTAACACCCTCCAGAGGTACAAAATAATCACATCGCTTATTAGCTTTGTTTAAAGAACCGGCTGTGCAGCCTGCAGGGAAAGTCCTAGTTCCAGCATCTCCGATGGGACAGCTGAGAGCCACAGTCTCTCCAGCAACCAGCCTCCAAGATGTGACGACTCCCAGAAGTCAGGACCTGAGAGATAACAGGCTCAAAACTCCCCCACCCTCTACTTCAGACAGTCCAGTGGCCCCAACCACTGACTGCACAGAGACCCACTCAGAGCCAAAATCCAGGGGATTCTGGATGAAAAACCCAAGTGCAGGTTTGGAAACATGCCTCCCCATCCCTAGAGGAAATGATCAAGGGACAAGACAACCCTGATTTTAAAAATAAGTCATACATCCATCTCACATGGTCTCAAGGATGATCCCACCCTGCTTACAAACACACATATATATATGCAATGACATACAAACTGTTAGCACATCCCCCCCCAAGCCGTGTCTGTGCCAACGAGGCCACTGGAGTGCAGCCCGCCTGCAAGCACACACTTCAAGGGAGGGAATTTATCACCCACTGCAGCTTAATTTCTTTTTCTGAAGCAACGTTTACAAAACAGGCAGCACAACTCTCAGGACCCTGGCTACACGCACGCACGACTTTCACCCGATGCCGCAAAAGGCTCCGCAGGGCACAGACCTGTCTCTAATCGCTTGTGAAGCAGCCGGCACACCCAGGGTTCTGTAGCAATAACACCACCTGCCTGAATCGAGGCAACCGCTTCTGTTGCTGACGTTCATTCTTCCTCCTCATATTTCTATCCCACTCGCTGTCTTTTCCCAGGAGCATCCTTGAGGAATAACCCCTTGGGTCTGAGGTTATTGCAACACCACTGGCTGGGGCAAACCGCCACAAACAGCCTCCCCCCATCTCGTGACTAGTTTTATTACCCCTTCGTTAGGGGCAAGAGCCAAGCGAGGAGTTTCAAGTGTGCTCCTAGCAGGCAAAACACAGCAGCAACAACCACAACGCAGAGCCCACAGCACCTGCAGAAGCCAGAGGGCTTCTGCCCGCAGCCTGCCACCCAGCCCTCTGCAGGCGGCTCTGCCACGGCCCCCCTCCAGCACCGAGTGCCGCTGGGCACCACCGCCTCACCGGAGCAGGGGGAGGTAAGGAAGGAAGGACACCGCTGATCTTATTATAAGGGTCAAGGAGCAGCTCAAGCTCCCACTTGACCCCATGCACGCAGGGTGATGGGTTGGCGGCGCTCCCCAGCTTTGCCAGACGCTGGCTGGCAGTAACCTGGCTGCTGAGCCGATGCCACCCGGGAGCCAGCAATGCCCCAGCGCGACGCGCAGTGCTCCAGCGGGTGCCGGCTGCCAGCTTTGGTCTGGCTGCGGCAGCTCCTCAAGCAGAGCCGGTCTCCTTGAAGCCGCCTTCCAACAACAAAGGCTCAGTTGAGGTTTCAGGGCTCGCTCGAGAGCGCAAGGAGGCCTGGGCGAAAGCCAGGCAGGGCAGGCAGAGCCGGAGCCATTAACACCCCAGCATGTCAAGACTTGAGGAAACCATGGAGCAACAAGAGCCATTTGCCCTCTCCAGAAACTCCACAACCCGTTCAGCAGAGCAGCGATTTGCCGCCGGAGCTATGTTACAACCATCTTTAGCAGTGCACATTAGAGCAATAAAATATGCGGTTGATATGTTTTTGGAGGCAAGACACATAAATAAAGCATGAGGACAAGGAAATCCAGCTCTTGCATGTCACTAAGGCACATCTTCTAACAGCTCAACAGATTCTCAGCGCGAGCAAAACATGCTCCGCTTCAAGACTAGCGATAATATCTGTAAGAACACAGGCAATAAAACACCAGAGCGATATCCCAAGAAATACTGCCTAGCCTCTTGGTGCAACGGAGGGGTTTGCATTAGTAGAAACATTACACATGCCCATTTCTTCCCTCTTGCTCTGCAAGAAGCCTGTGTAATTCCTGAAGATGCCAGTCTTGGAAGAACCCGTTACCTTTTAACTTCCATTTAACTAAACTTTATCATGACTAAAGCCATGCCACACTGCTAGGAAGGAAAACGGGAGCAGTTGGAAGGCAGCGGCTCCGCACGGAGCTCCCTGCCGACAGCAGCGGGAGCCTGGAACCAAAAAATGCAGGGATTTAAAATGTCACCGGGCTCAGAGGCAGAAAGGATGCGACACGCTGTACCTGGGAAAATCGGAGAGGGGGGCGGGCGGGGGGGGGGTGCCGGGTCATT
>NW_008825544.1:367340-375580 GCF_000699105.1 Pygoscelis adeliae
CGTAACGTGTTCTGGGGTTACGGAGGACAATGTACGTTCTGATGTCCACGTTGAGACCCGGTTCCTCGGCAGCGAGTCCTTCAACGTGCTCGTTTTTCCACTGGCAGATACGGCTGAAAAATAGGTTAGATGAGGGTTTTTCCTTTCTAGTTCAGCAAAGCGGAGGGATGTCCTGGTGGTGTCCACACAGTGAAAAGGCTGTTGGGTGAGGTTACATTGTGATGTATAAAGTGCACATATACATATATATGTATCCAAGGCAATAACATCAAAGGGAAGCAAGGGAGGGGGAACCCAGGAGTGCAATTTATTCCTCGGTAACATGGATACGTGCTGTACAGATTATTTATATTTGAAGACTGCCCAGAGTGTTAAATGAGCCATCTCTTTAAAATAAACATGAGGAAAAAAATACATCCAGGCTCCTGGTGCTCCTTAAGGTGAGAGAGGGAGAGATTTTTGCAGACGCTGGAGGAGGGGTTTGGTGTGCAGGGACCTGCATCTGTTTTGTTTTCTGCCCTTAACTCGCTGCAATACTGCCATCACTGCACAGGCACACACAAATATGCTGTATTTTTACAGTCAGACACTGAGCACGTGCTAGCTGTCACGCTGTGACTTTCCAGTGGAACAAGACAGCTGTACTCTACCGAGCACTGGAGGTCAACACCACAACCACGGCTAGCCTTGTTCTCACCTAGTTCACCGCGCAGAGGAATTACAAATCCATTTCCCTAGGAGGATCTGACAGCGGGATAGTTAATATGCACCACTTATTCTGCATTAAATCCTATCTCTGCTTTTCTGGCAGCGAAAACAGCCTGCACAGCTGTGGCCAAGTCACGTAATTCATAGCTGTCCTGGGACTGGTCCTTGTCGTTTGCATCTGTGCAAGACTGAGTGAGAGGAGAACAAACAGCCAGATCAGAGCCTGATAGGGCCCGATGCTCCTTCGGTTAGACAGGCAGGAAATTAAAGCCACTTTTCTGAATTCAGTGCTGCTAGCAGGCCGCAGCAGGTAGCCAGGGTCGGATTTTGGCTGCTCAGCGCACCCTGCGTTGGTGGCTGGGGTGAAGCACTGAGGATAATAGCACAGATGTGCAGCCCTGAGACAAGGCACATCAGGCTGCAGGAGAAATGAGGCCACTAACAACTAGCAGGTGACTAGAGATCACAGCAAAGCACCATTACCAAGGACTCCGTGGGTAACAGCCTGGCTGCACAGGGCTCTGCGCAGTTACCAGGGCTGCCAGGGAGCAGCTACCGTAGGAGGCTGGCAGCTCGGCTCAGGCCCGAGCTCAGAGACTCTCAGGCTTCCTCCCTCAGCACGCCAGGGAGGAATAAAGTCCAGACAGCAGGCATTGTGCAGCAGTGGCCAGCTATGTAGCATCACGATGTCACACCAGCTCCCAGCTCTGGTGACAGCCTCACCACAGAGGGTGAGCAAGGTGGCAGGGCTGGGGAGCATGGGGGGGGCTGGAGTAGCTGCTGGGGTGACGCAGTGGAGATCAGCCTCAGTGCCTTCCTCTACCCTCAAGGAATCGGCTGCTGCTGGTACTTACGCTTGCAAGCCAAGGAGCAGTGACGGGTGTGCACAGCTGTGGCTCCATCTGTAGAACAGATCCAATGCTGGGGCCCAAGTGGGCTGGGACCCACCAGACCGCAGCTCAGTGCCAGAAGGTTTTTTTTTTTTTTTTAAGTCCCCCAAACAGTTTTCCTAAGAGATCACCAGCAGATGACAGCCCCACTCACAGCTTGATGAGCGCTGAGATTAGTTGGGCCTCTGCATTAAAAGCTGGAGGTGTCAGAGGTGACCTTGGGCAAATATTTACAATTACAGTGGTGTTGTGTATATGCATGTGTTCAAAACACAGAAGGGATCAGGTTCAAATGGTGCTTTAATTGAGCAAGCAGGGCAGCAGGAGGGTAGAGCTCTTTATGCTAATGTGCTAACCACTCCGGAGTGAGTCACATTCATTAGGGGTGGGGAGATCATCTCCATCTGCCCACGAAGTCATTTTGGAGTGGCAAATGCTCAACAGCCCTTCCAGGAGGACCTGTGCATTTTGAATAGGGACTGTCTTGATTTTTGTAACATGCAGCTGCGAGCATGTTGCTGGGACTAAGGGAATCGTGATTATCCTGCCCAAGGCTGGTATGCATTGGCATCCGCATTTCACAAATGGGGAGACACTAGAGTGAGTTGTACCACGTGCCTGGGATGCCTACTGAATAAATAACACAAGGTTATAAAGCAGGATTCCCCCTTCAAAATTTGTTCTTACAGTGGAAAGCACTGGGGAGAAAAAACATCCTTTTAACTTCTGAATCCCTCTTCCTGCTTCTTCCGAAGAGCAGGTGGGCAGCTGTAGAGATGAGCAGGGATGGATGAATTCCCCAAGAAGAATCTCTTCTCATTTTCTTTTTATATTTTGATGACTTCATTCTTCTAGCTTTCATTAGCACCTCCTTTATCTCCAGTTGTTCCCCAAAGGCATTCAGTTCTTCCTCCTTGCTGCTGCACAGGGAGCAGCAGCTCCTGGTTCATGGATGGGAAGTGGATGCTTTGCACCACCTCATGTTGAGGCCTGGAATTTCAGAGTCTGATCCGAACTCCAGCTCTCTCCCATGGTGAGTAAACCAGAGACCTCACCTGCCCCAAAACAAGCTCTTCTGGCTTAGCATCCACTTGCCCAACGCCTCTTTGTCTCGCAAGGAGTCAGTCACAGTGTCGTGCACTTTGTTAAGGCTTCATTGTTCAACATCCTCCTGCAGAAGCACCAGCAGCAGGGCTGAGCTGCCCCCGCAAGGTTTGAGGGCTGATTTCCAAAGAGGAAAAACTGTTCTCTCAAGTGCATGGTGCATCTCTTCTCTGCACACAAACCAGCCCTCAATGCTTTCTCAGTCCAGCCCAGCTCTTTAAGGAGGGTCAAAGGGCAGGGTTTTGCACCACCTTGTTTGTGAGCAATCCCATCCTTCTGCCTCCCCTGGGACCCCCAGAAGGGAAATTCTCACTTGTGTAAGGAGTCAGGGTTTGATAGGCAAGGACTATCTAGCCAGGTTTCAAGCCATCTTCTGAACATCTTCGTATTTCAGCTGCTTGTTTGCATTCCCCTTACGCCAGAGTTCAGCGATCCCAGTTACTTGCAGGTAAAGTGGTTTTGCTCAAGGCAAACACAAGCATTAGCAAACCAACCCTTGCCAGTGAGGAACCCTCTCTAGGGAGAGCCCTTCTCTCTCTCCTCCTGAGGAAGAAGAGGCCTCCAGGAGGAAGGTGAGGCACTGCAGGGGAAAGCCCAGACCATTCCCACAGCAAGAGAGCAGGAGCAGTCCCCAATTTTGCTTCTGTACTGCTGGGGACCAGCAGTGGGTTGGGACGAGGCGCTGAGATAAGACACCCATTACCTGGGAGCTAGCACAGGGGAGGCAAGACATGAAACTGAGAGCTGGAGGGAAGCAAGAAACTCCCCACAACGACATCTGCAAGAGCTGCTCCTTGGTTTTGGGCAGTGGGTGGGTGGTGGGTGTCTCCAAACCCTCCCCTTGCCATGACAAACCCCAGTCCTCCCCCGTTCCCAGGCGGGGCTGGGCGGGTGCATTGCACAACATGCCCCAGCCGGGTCTCCCCTGCCTTGCCAGGATCACAACGCGGAGCCAAAATGCTGCCATCTCTGTGCTTGCAGAGGGACCTGAAGCAACTCATCCCTGGGGTAAAGACTTGAGCCGGATTTTAAAGACACAGGGGTGGACTCCCACATATCCCCAGTGAGTCACTCCAGCAGCCATGACCCTCGCCACCAAAATAAAGCACAAGTTCTCTGGTCTGTATTTCTTGTTTCATCAAGCCTTCACTAGCCCAGAGAGTCCTGCTGTACAATAACTGCTTCCCCCACAGTGACTCCAAGATGAAACTGCTCCTCAGTTAGCTAAATAGGTTCAGCTTCACAGACTTTCCACTAAAGCAAGCTTTGCAGGGGAGTGGAGAACAGAGAAAGCAGCACCAGTGCCCGCTATTTTTCCTTCCAGCGTATGGACCCGTGCCCAGGAGCTCCCAGCCTGACCATCAAACCCAACAGCCCCCCCCAGCTCTGCTGGGGGGTGGGCAAAGAGAGGGTAACAGCCACCCCAGCCACATCCAGGGCTGGAAGAGCCTCTGCTGCCGCAGCCAAAGGCATCAGTGCTGTGCATCCACAGGATGAATGTGCTGATTATCCACATGGGGCACAGAATAGCTTCACATGACAATTTGATTTTCCCTGTTTAGGCTGGTTTTTAAGCCTAGAAAATGGCACAGGAAAAACACACAGGAGCCCTCAGACTATGAAGTTAGGCACCCGAAAGGGCAGTCTCTGCTCAGCTCCTTCTGCCTGTGCATCGCAACCACCTTTAATTATTCTTTTCTAACTCTGCAGGGCTCTCTCATCTTTGCAGAGGATGGATGCTGCTGAGGGAGGGGGCTGGGTGGTTTAGTGAACCAGGCCGCTCTCTGCAGGGACCTCTTTTGCTTTTTGGTGAAATGGAAAAATGGCTGGTGGCTACAGGCAGAGAAAAACAATGTGATAGGGTATGGACAGTTTAGTGCCATCCTGGAGATTTGGGGGTTTATCTCTGCAACCACTGCAGAGCTCCTATTTGGAAGTGGCTGCGCCTGTATTGCTTGTTCTCTGAGTTCCCATGTTGGTACGGAGCCTGGTGAGCACAACGTGACCGGGGCCATCAGCAGATCTACACACATAAAGTCCTGTCTTGCCAAGCATTTCGAGGGTAGAAAAAAGAGCCCAAGTACCTCAGGTCAGGCATGCAGAGCGATCACACGCCGTCTGTGCTTTTCCCTAGTATCTTTGGGCCATGGGTCTCAGCTTCCAGATATTCACATTGGAAAAACATTCATTATGGTTGCAGAGCACATGGATAAGTTATAAGCTCCAGGAGAAGCACACATGAAGACATCTGTAATTTTGCATTCAGCACAGCATTTCACCAGAGCTCAAGAAAAACCTGGCCAGAGCCTCATTTTGGAGAGCAAACATAGAATTGCTGCATGAAAACCCTGACCAAAGGGTACAGGGTCCCGGGGAAAAAACTGCCAAGAATCATGTAGTTAAAGAGTACCTCGCCATACATATGCATGAGGGGAGTTCGTGTAAGGTGGAAAGCTTCACTTCCTGGTATGTACAAGCTGATCCTTGCGGCCCTGAGAACATGCTTTTAAAGGCAGTGGTAAAACAACCCCCAGTCTAACACTGGCACCAAGGAAGCAGGTAGAAGAGTGAGCCGGGGGTGAGTACAGCCCTCTCACTGTCATACAAGCCAGCTGTAAGGACTCATAGCTGGGGGCAGAAGTTGTTCAATCGCTCCATCAGCATGCTAAAGCACCTGCCATCTAAGAGGTACAACAGTGACTACCAGCTGCAGTGGCAATTGAGGCCTAGTAACTAACTACAACAGGAGATGAGCAGTTCTCAGGCCACAAGCCCATCTGCAGCTGCCCAGCAAACAGATGGATCTCCTCACTCAACCCTGAGTGAGGTCCTCCAGCATGCTGGAACAGGACTAGAGCCGCCCAAGTCACAGCTAGTTTAACTTATTAACCCTAGCCCCCTCCACACCAGTCCTTAGTAAACCTCTTTCAGTGCATGAAGAAGGTGAGAGTCTTCCGCCCACTTTGAACCTTGCTGATCCATCCCACATGCAATGCTAGCATTGGTAGCCTGAGCTGAATCTGTACCAGCCACCCAGATAGGAAAGGTGCCTCAACCCATCTAGCTTTGCACCCAAGGAGACTATTTTCATTTCTAAACTGATCAATTCAGTAGGAAATAAAACAAGAGGAAAGTATAAGAGTTACTCCCAAGGTCAAACGCTACAGAACATGACACTACACTTGGTGGAGGGCTGTACTGTAAGGAGCAGGTCAGTACTACTGAAGCATTTCCCCATGGTCTTGGTTTCAGGCTGTTGGAGCTGCTTTACAGAGCGTGCAAGAGGAACGTTGTCTCCCAAGGCACTGAGATTTCTAAGGATTTTTACTGAGGTTTCTCTTTCCTCTGACACACATCCAAAGCCACATATGAGAAAGCCCCCCTCAGACACACACAAGTCCCAACGCAGGCACAAAGGGAAGGCAAGGTTACACTCTGCTCCTGCATTCCCCAGCTCCATGCCAAGCACAGCTTTAGGCTACCATCATGGGGCTCCTGTAGCACATTATGCTGTCTTCTAGGATGCTTCAGGGTAACCTCTATGCCTTGCAAAAGAGGAACTGGCTCTCAGCAGCCAAAACAGCCTTCCCCCCTCCAGTCAGCCCCTGGCATCACAAGAATTACCCTGACCCTACCATGCTGTGGGAAACATTCCCACACTTCCCAGTTCACTGGTCACACACACTAGGAGCAGCCCTTCAAAATTAACTTGCATCTCTCACTTTCTTCTAGCCTCACATAGCAACAGGTAACACATAACCCAACTGCTAGCTTTTTCACCCTAGCATTAGGTTAACTTAGGAATTAAACAAAGCAAATATACATTTAGCAAGACCTAGGTCAGGCTTATAACCAGAATGAAAGCAATAGACTCATTCCTGAGAACTCAAAACTTAACATTTCCTCATCATCCACGCTCCAAAGACCCTGAAGACCTCCCACCCTTCCAAAAAGCAAAGAACTGCTCCCCCATCTTATATCCTCCCCACCTGCAACACTGGTTTAAATCCTCCTGGAGGGTCCACCTGGGTCTGTCTGGGGCACTCAGCAAGTGATTTCTCCTCCTTGTTCACACCTAATCAGCTGGAAGGTAAGTAGAGGAAATGAATGCTAAGCTTAAGGGAATTTAAGGAGAAACACATCATAGTAGATCTTTTCTTGGAGTTCAAAGTAACACCTTTAGGCAGGAGCAAGCAAGTGCTAGGTAGGGAATTGGAGAGTTGGGGCTGAAGTTTGCCAGCGCAGGGCAAAAATCCCTGTTTCAGCTGAGCAGCTGCCCGTATCTGTGTGTGGTGCGCACAGGGCCATCCTGAGCCTGCTGCCCACCAGCAGAAAATAAGCTGAATTCCTAAACAGCACTGTCTTTGTTAATGAGGTAGATGAGGGAGCAAAAGGCAAGTTGAGGTCATTTACTAAATTAAGATGTGAAATTAGAGGCTGTTGCAAAAGGCAGTGTGGACTCAGAAATCACTGCAGGGGATTGCCATGGGCTGACTTCCCATGGTTTCTTCCCAAGAGGTTGTACAAGGCAGACGGGGCCTCTGCCGAGGTGCAGGCGTGGGGATGAGCAGAGTCTGTGGCGAGTGAAGCTCAGATGTTTATCTGGGGGAGTGGGAAGGTGCTGTGAACAGGCAGGCCTCCCCGGGAGGCAGCGAGTCTTAGGAACAGACACAGTGTATGTCTTATGTGGCTGAAACCTGGAGGAAAGCTGGACACAGACTTGAAATGGGAGGTTGGTTCTTCTCCAGCAGGGAGACAGGCCAACAGCTTTTAAAGAGCCCAGAGAGAGTGAAACTGGCACTCTGATCCCACCGCGCCAAGCAAGTCAGATGAGATATGGGCAGACGCATGGCAGAAAATAACAAAATGCAAATCAGAGCGAGAAAAGCTCATCTCAAAAATAATGTGATATGCTGCCATTCACCAAGAGGCGAATAGGAGAGGCAGTGATGCTGAAAGAAATAGAAGCACAATAATGGAGTCTGCAGTATATGGTGACAAGGAAAATGATGGAAGCAGCTGAGACTGTGCTCAGTCGACAGCGGGTGAGAGTGTGGGGAGGTGATGGTCCCTCTGCCAATGGCTGTGGGGTGACTGTACCTGCACAAAACTATAACAGGGAAGATAATGAGGCTGGAAAGAAGTGAAGGAAGAGCAAAGCAAGAGCACAGGA
Organism: Pygoscelis adeliae; assembly: GCF_000699105.1. Lineage (NCBI taxonomy): Eukaryota > Metazoa > Chordata > Aves > Sphenisciformes > Spheniscidae > Pygoscelis > Pygoscelis adeliae. The sequence continues at coordinate 375,216 of NW_008825544.1, forward strand.
GAAGCAGGTGTTGCTCCAGAGGGAATGCTTTAACCAGAGATGCAGTTTCACTAAATGGTGCTGGAGGACTTGTCTGCAAACTCTTGCAGTACCAAAATGATTTCACACTGGTGGAGTAGTGCAACCATCCTGCGATGAACTCCTCCCCCCTTGCTCTGCATCCTTCTCTGTGTGCTCCCCTTGCACTTGGGGATGCATCGGACAAGGTCACGGATGGGGAAGTGAAAATCTGATCAGAGCCGACAGAGCCTGGAAGGAGGAGACCCTCCCAATGACTGTTGCTGCCACCTTATTACAGGGTGTCAGCCCCCATGTCCCCATCCAAGGTGTGAGTGAAGCCTTCCTGAGCTCCAGCCTCTTCCTGA
>NW_008825544.1:375853-383942 GCF_000699105.1 Pygoscelis adeliae
CAAACATGCACCCTTACCCAGCAGGTCCAACTGGGCGCACTGCCTGCCGCGCCTCCCTTTGCACCACTTGGTGCTCGGTGAATGGAGCAGCTATGTGCTGACTTTTTAAATTAAAGTAATGCTCAATCTTAATAGGAAATTAAAGTCTGGAGGAGGGATATGAAGCTATGCACGGGTATGCACATACATTGACTGTCTAGTCCCTCTCCTTCAATGGACATTGTAGCAAGCACCAACGCCAGTGTGACAGTGCGCAGTCATCCACTGCTCTGCCCTGTGTGGAATGAGTCTTTTCGGAAGCTCATTTCTAAATAGCAAGTTTGAGTTAACTGAATGCAAGAGTTTTGGAGGAGCTGAGGAACTCGCTAGTCACTGGTGGTTGCTTTTCCAGACATCTTGCAATCCCAGAGACTTTTCAGATGATAGGGACAAGGCTCTGCCAGAATATTCTAGAGAGGTCATATTTAAAGGTAAATCAGGTAAATTTAAAGGTAAATAATATAATGAGTAAGTTGATAAAGAGAAGTGAAATAATTAATGACAACCACCGTGCTTATAAAATGGATTTTGTCCACCTTTCTTTTTAAGCACTGCTTCAAGCCTGGTCAGTAATATTCCCAGGTGCACAGTCAGCATGGCCCTGGGGGGGGGGATTAAAACCAGCTCCGGCAGAGTCCACGTTTCCTTCTAGGTTCCCTGGGGTCTGTCTTCCAGGGAGAAGCACCCTCTCAAGTAATGCTGAGCATCAGCCTGGTGGTGAGGAAACCCCTTATCTCCAAGCTCGATGCCAGAACGGAGAGGGACCCGCTCAGCGAACACCATGTGGTTCTGCGTCAGAGTCTCTCCTCCTCTCACTGAAGATGGATCTTGTTTCCCTTCCATTTCTGTCTCCCGTCCCTTGCTTTTGTTCCATACCTGTTCTCATAGCGTTTATCTTGTAGCTAGATAGCTTTGATAATTCACGCTTTATTACTAAGTTTTGGCTTTTCACCCAATTGCCAGATGCAGTGCAACTCCCATACTCGCAGTTTCTACATTGGCTTTTGTGGTTGGGCTGTTAGGACCAGAAGTGGAGGTTATGGAGGAGGAGAGGTGTACCAGGAGGAGCAGAGAGCATGGAGGATGCCTATGCTGCTGAAATCCCTTCTGGGTTGTTATGACACTGTAAGACTGTGTGCATCCTCCTCTGGATCATATGCCATAAGAAATGTTCATTCCACAGACATTTTAGGAATATGCTTTAGCATACACTTCTGCAGAAACCTCAGAGGACACGTTAATACCACAGCTGAGTTTGGTATTGATGTGCTGAACCTGAGCTCTGGCATCATGCCAAGCTGAAAGGACTACTGCCACCCTGGGCATGGGGAGAGGAATTGGGAGGCATCGCCGGGACCTTGCTCTGGTGCTGGTGTTCTGGTGGTGGACCTCGCTGCTGCGGCTGCCTGGGCCCCAAAGGGAGGCTGGTAAAGCAAAGGAGCACCCTGGACAAGAGCTGAAACTATGCAGAAGAGGCTTAAAAGCAGTCATGAGACTCCAAAATCTCAGTCACTCACCGAAGCAGAGGTTATGGGTGACTCCAGTCCAGCCCATGAAAATCTGTGTGGGGAGCTGACACTGGATGGGAAAAGATTCTTTCATCTAATACAGGTCTAACAGGAGACCAGAGCTGGAAGTTTCACCCAGAAATTCAGATAAGAAATACAACGCACACTGCTCATTATGAAGGCGATTAGCTATTCAAACAATTTACTGAGGGATGTGGTGGAATCTCCATCATCAGAGATTTGAAAGCCAGCCAGATTGCTCTCCTTTCCCAGTTAAATGGGACCCAAAGCAGAACTGATCTGTGCGATGGAGCACCCAGGTCATCCCGGCTGCCCTCAGACCCTGGGAAAGGTTGATGGTCCATTCAGCTGACATGGCAAAACAAAAATATTTTTAACTTGGATGGAGATAAAAGGTAAAAACTTCACATCTAAGAGCTCTGAAGTATTATAGTTGAGGTGGTTTATCTCCTTGTTTTCCTGAGGGGCTCCTACTAGAGCTAAACCAATGTGCAGCTATCCAAGGATCTTAGTCTCCAGCCAGCGCCAAATTCCTGCAGAGCAGGAGGCTGTCTCACATTATTTTTTTTTTTTTTTCTTTAAAGCTCCAGTTCCTGGAGCCATGGGAGTATTTTCATACCTCACCTTCTACTTACAAAGTCAAGCAAGTTTCTAGTCTCCCCAGCAGCTCACAAATGAATGCAGTTTTTAAAGAGAAAAATGACCCAAATCCAGGCAGCCACTGGCAGCACTGTGAGTGTCGGCAGGCAGAGGCAGCACTGCCAGGGTGCTCTCCAGTGGCAGCAGCTCTTCTGGGTGGAGAAGCGAGGCCGGCACTGGCAGCCTTCAGCTCTTCCAGGCATGGTCCAGCATGGCACTGCTGAGCATGTGTCATGGGGAGGATGGCTGGACGGCACCGGTGATGCTGCCCGCAGAGTCCCGCCTGTCTGGACGTGAGCCCTGCTGACCGCAGGACGTTGGAGGAAGGAAGACGGTGGTGCTGATTTGATGAAACAGTGATGTTTCCGTAGGCATGCTCTCATGCCGGTCATATCCCAGGGTTTGTGGAGGTGCTTTGCTACTCACAAGACCTGCTGTTTGAAAAGTTGGTCTCACTCTCGTGCAGCTTATTATTGTAATTGCACCTCAGAGGGAGAAGGGAAATGAGCTGCTGAAGAGGCACATCCATTTTAATGGATTCTGCTTCGCTGCTGAGAATAAACAATCACAAATCACGGATTACAAGGACCTTTAGAGAACCCTTCTGGTTCAGATATTTTTTTCACTTTGTCAGTGAAAGAGCACTTCTAAATACCTATCAGCCAGCCAAGATTTACCATTTGGGTAGCACATGGCTTAACAGAGGGAGAAAAAAAAATATCTTTATTTTCAATTTATTTGCTTATCGGAAAGAATGCTCCCTAACTGCACTGCATAACAGCTTCCCACAGCAGGCAGCTACCATGGAAGTACCTGGATCCAGCCCTTGCAGATGATGCAGTAGCTTGGGTGCATTGATTCAACTTTACATCCACCCACAAAGTTTTATAGGCTTGAAAAAAATATTTCCAGTAACTCAGGAGGAAGTGAGAGCTAGCTTACGGTGCGGGATGCTGTTTCCGCAGGCAGGCTCCTGCTATCAGAAGGCAGTCAGTGCTTGGTGGGCTTGGTAGCAGGCAGAGCTCAGCACCTTTCCAGGGCATTTTGCAGGGAGGCAGGAGGTTGGGACCTGCCTGGGTCCTCAGGGTGCTGCTTGGTGGGCTGCAGTAGGCAAGGGAGCACTGGGGCTGTCTGTAGCCTTTGCAGAGCATTGCCACATGCTCCCAGGTCTTGTCTGTCCTGATGGGAGCAGCGGTACAATCCAGAGAGGTCCTGAGGCATTGAGTGCATGCTGGGCCTAAGCACAGACCACGGGCTAGGAGACAGAAGGGCAGAGTGCCACTGAGATGAAAGTAGCTGAAGCTGAGCCGAGGAGCACATGTGCTTCATTCTCAGCTTTCATCCCCAGCCATGTGTGCAAAGGTATGGGACTGTGGTGGGGCAGAGCACAGGGGTCACCTCTGGAGGAGCCGTGTCCAAGCGGGGACCCTAGCCCCGTGCTGAGGACAGCAGGGATGGGGTAGAGGAACCACTCAAGCCCCTTCCTGCATGACAGGCTTTTGCAAGGTGCATACACATTGCAGTACACAGGGAAGGCCTGGCTGAGGTTGGCCTCCAACGCCTCCCTCCAGGTCGCTGGTGGGATGTGCATCACCAGCAACCCCCCTCTGAAGGCAGCAGTGCTGCAGTAGGGACGTGGGTGGGCACACACAGAGAAGCACTACACAGCCCTGGTTACTCCCTGCCCCAGCATCAGCTCCTGTTTGGTTCCTACACTATGCTCCTGCTATCTCAGGGTGGGATCAGGCGATGCCAAGCCCTTTCTTGGGAGAGAGGCAGCTTTCCCGGCCCTGCCCCATGGCAGGAGCCGGGGCTGGAAGCCATCTGGGGCCCTTGCTGCTCCCGGCTGGAGGGCGGAGGTGCAGTGCAGTGGCGCGGCTCACTGCCAGCCCCTTACCGTGTAATTAGGCAGCTGCGCACGCCGAGCCTGCTCCAACTGGATCGCATTGCTGCGGCCTGAATCACCCGCATGCAAGACCATCTAAGGCCAGCCCATCCACGGGCTTTATCTTCGCAGGCTCTTGCTTTCCCCGTGTTTGGAGCAGAGGCTCTCTCCCCTGCACGCATTAAAGGTGAAAGTCATGGAGATGGCACTCTCAATGCACACCAGAAGGGTTAGCACCAGTGTTTCCAGGTCTCAGGCAATAACCGACATGAGTGGCACTGCTGCACAACGCTGTAAAGGTGTCTAAAGTGGGTCCCCAAGCACCGTTCCCCCTTGACAAGTCATCCCCAAAGACTTGTCTTGTCCAAAGCCTAAACGATACCCAGGCAAATCTGGGAATCTAAAGAGGAGCAGAAACATAGCCCAGATTTTTTTTTTCTTTTCTTCTCTCTCTACAGTGGAAAGCAAACTTTCCTCTGGGAGTACCAGATCTGCTGTCAGTGTTCGCACCCAGGACGCAGCGGTGGGCACTGCTCTGTGGGAACCAGGAACTGAAACTTTCTGGAGGGTTAATGGGGTGCAAAAAAATTCACAGCGTGGAAGTCGGCAATAACTTCACACTGCTGTCATGTAGTGATGAAAGGGCCAGAGCTCGTCTTTCCCACTGACTCATTTCCCTAGCTGCGGACAGCTTCTGAGTCCTTCCAAATTTAGCTAAATTCATGGTGATTTTTTTAAAACATTCATCAAATAACTTCTGCAGATAATTATGAATTTGTTGCTCATTTATTAGCACTGGTCTATAATTATTCAGTATCCAGATGATTTGCTAACATGGATGATGTGGTGTTGAGTAGGTCAGATGAGTACAAGGCTCACAATTAGGATTTTAAAGTGTGTTTTCCTGGGAAAGTCTGCAATGCATCCTTAAACTCTGCTGTGTTGTCAACAGTGTGTTATCAGGAAAGCAGAGGCAGAGAAGGTGAATTTGGACATAAATGTGGATAAGCCTTTATAGTTAATTTTGCTCATGTTTTCCCCACCGCCAGCTAAAGCAATGCAGGTGCAAGGACTTTGTTCTGTGTTTTCCAGGTGTGCAATGCGATGGAGTCTCTGTGCATCAATGTGACAATTCTCCTGTCTCCAGCTGGTGCCTTTTCCAGGGCATTTTGCTTTTTAGTGTCCAGATCCAGCATGTAAATGGCAGTGTGAAAGCACTTAGCAAAAGCTTTTCTCCTGTGAAGTCACAGCTGACCCTGTGGCAACAACACCTTCAGCCGTGTTTCTGTTTCTGTCTCTGCGACCAGCCCTGTGGCTGGGAGCTCCCTGAGGCTAGAGAGATGCTGGCAGTGTTTGTGCCATCGGGACATGCAGGCAATGCTCCCCATTTTTAGGGGGAGAAGGATGCCATGATACTGGTAGCGTCCAGGACACAGGGAGCAGATCCTTTTGGCAAGGGTTGCAAGAGGAACAGTTGTCCTTTGCAGCTCCATTTTGACACCATGATTGCCATAAGGAGCATATTTTGCTGCGGTGACACACCACGCAGCAGAGGCATAGCAGGGGCAGGCTCTCCATCTCACACAGGGAAAACTGAGGCCCCGAGAAGTAACAGGGCTTTTAGGAGATCACACGCATATGGCAATTAAACCTCAGCATTCCCTTCCCCGGGCAGCGCTCGTGGCAGGAGCCTTGCTGCCGCTTCGTGTCCCCCAGGCGTTGGCTTGCTGACGGTACCAACAGAGGCAGAAAGCCCAGGCAGCACGAGGCAGGACACGGCGTGTCAGAGCTATATGGGGCCCACCTCCTCATCGTGGGGGTGGGCAATGCCATCCACTCTATGTGTCAGGGAGGAAGCTGATGGCTTCCTGGAAGTCCATCTGCATTGACTTGGCTGTGCTAGCTGGGCTTTGCTGCCCGGTCCTTCCCGTTACCAGAGCAAAAGAGGGACTTTCTCATACCCTGTATCTGCAGAATCAAAGGGGATTGTGGGCAGGCTTTGAAGCACTGGCTTATCTTTCCTTTCTGCACCCAGTGGGGGAGTTGGATGTCCCATGGATCCCAGACCAAAGGTTGTTTGAGGGGGACCAAGGTGGGGAGGGGGGAGCTGTTGGGGCGGTGGATAGCCTGGTTCATGTGGGGCGAGTTAGGCTGAGCTCCAGCACCTCCCAGACCCAGAAACTGGCCTCGCCCTGCATCCCACATGGAGTTTCGCTCCCTGGAAACCATCCCCATGGCTGGCCACAGCCACCCCAGGCACCTCCGATCCCCAGCACAGTCTGGTCCCGCTGTGGTGAGCCCTGTGCATCACCTTCCCTCTCAACACCTTGCTCTGGTTGTGCGGGGGGAGGCGATGTGGGGTTCAGAGAGCCCCCGAGCAGACCCACACCGTAAACAACCATGGCTCTGCTTTGCCTCCAGCTGAGCGGGGTGTTGGATGTGGCCTGCTGAAGGGCACATTAACCTCTGTAAATGAATCAAGGAAATTAAGAGTAAACCACATGTCCCAGTGTAGGAGTTGACTTCAGTGTCTGTGTCTCCATCAGGGCTCATCACCCTGCTCTCCACAGCAGTACCCTCCTCCTCCCCTCTGGGCAGGGGATGCTCTACAGCCACTTTTCCAGAAGGCAGCACACATGACCACATCAATTGCTCTGGTATGTCACAGTTTCCTCTCACTTGTGTAGGTGCCCAGCAAGGAGCTGTGGCCCATTTTGGATGACTTGCCTTGAGCAGTCAAAATGCTTTGGCCAAAATCCTCAACACCTCAAAACCCTGGAGGGCAGCTGTGAAATCCCCTGAGGAGACCCAGCATGCACAGGACCTGGGAGCGATGCCACAAGACCAGCTGCAGGCAACAGGAACCCATGTGCTCAACAGCTCAGAGCAATCAGCTTAGCCACTCGAAAATGGAGACCAGAAGAGAAGACCTCTTCCCACAGCTCCTGGATGAAGTCCCTGAAGGCATCTCCTCTGCCTGTTGGATAACCGGGAACGTTGCCACTCCTCACTCTTGCAATCACATCGTATCTGTGTGTCACTGACGCACTGGCTCTGTGCAGGGTGGAAGGTGTCTATTTTGTTGGGTACTTTTCAAAAACATAGTGAAGAAGAACTGATGCTAAGAGCTCATTGTAACTACCTGTGCCCAGAATTATGTGGGAAGGTGGTATCCTTCCCCCATGGTGCCTGAGCAGGTAGCTATCTGGGAGACACTTGTCCTGGTTCTCTTCTGCTGGCAGACAGGATGTTGGCTCCCTGGCCAGGTCCTCCTGCCTCCCAACAGATACAAAAGCCCCATGCATCTCCCTGCACAGGAGAGGAGCCTGTGCATCCAGAGCAGCACAGCTGGCCCAGGTCTGTCCCAGAACCATCCGTGGGAGTTTTATTACCAACTTAAAAGTGAGCAAAGCTAGACCGACACCAAAGGCGCTTGAACACCCCACCCATAAGAGGCTTTGGGCTCCTCTAGGGTGAAATATGAGCTACAGTTGTTAATAATCATCTGCTCTTTCCATGCCAATTATGTGCAGCCCTTGGGTTCCTGGCAGACTGCAGGCATCTCCCGCGGTGGAGCCCAGCCCAGCTCCCCCTTGGGCAGCCACCGGCAGTGGGGCATTTGCAGCCCGGCATGCCGGCGCCCGCTGGAAGCACTCCCTGGGGCAGCGGGTGTCCCCAGGTGCTCCTCCGTGGCAGAGCATGGAAGGGCTCACAGGGAGATCCTCTCCCTTAGGAGAGCCTTAGCCTTAGTCATGGGGCAGCTCCCAATCAGGGGCCACCTCTGTGCCCAGTGAGGCAAAGGGGGTCTGTGCCTTTCTGCAGGGAAGGACCGTCAGCCGTCCAGCTTGGGGTCCCTGGCTTCATAAGGGGACAGGGCAGACTCGGTGTGGCAAAGAAACTGCAACCAATCTCTTTTTTTTTTTTTTTTTAAATACATCTTCCATTATTTATTGAGCATCCCCATTTCCAAGTGGCTGCTGCCTTGGAAAGGGAAACG
>NW_008825544.1:383969-420940 GCF_000699105.1 Pygoscelis adeliae
ATTTCGCTTTCAGCTTTTCATCCAGATTTCTGGTTTTTGACATGAACCAACAGGCCGCAGAAGATGGCACCTGCACACCTGGGCACCTGCACACATGCACACATGCACACATGCACACATGCATCTTTCCAGCTGCCTGGGCCTGGTTGGCAGTGCCCAAAATGAGCAACCACAAGTTTTTACTCCTTACTTCCAGTGCTTAAACAAAGCATCCCAGAGCAGAGAGTGCTGGGAGTGATGCGAACCTCCTGCCGTACGACCAGACGCTAGAGGGCAACGCGATCACGCAGGCTATTAAGCGGTAAACCATGAGTGGTAATGGATTTGCTCATGTGCACAGCGAGTGCTTTCGGACCTGCATGCCTGTTTCCAGTGCACCGTATGCTGTTCTGCTGGGACTCATGGATGCAACATGAGACTGTTGGGTCTGCCCCCGTAGCAATGTCCCAAGATGCAAAAGGCTCTAGACTGATTTTCTGCAAGTTTTGCAGAAAGGTTTTCAGTTGCCTTTTGATCAAAACATATTTTTAGGCTAGCGTAGTCCTCCAAGGGAATGTGAAAGGGGCATAAAATAAGCCCACTTGCAATCTGGAGAGCTGTCAGTGCTCATCGTGCAACCCCCATGCTGATTGTGCCTGAAAAACCATTGGAAGGGAAAGACATGAGCAGGGACATGGCTGATGCCTTCACGCTAATTCATGCATGCCAGGATGGCAAAGACCCCACCAGCTTAAACATCGCACTCTGAAAACAGGATCACAGCTGCCTTTGGCCTGCGTCGGCTGCTTTACATGGAGCACTATGGTAGTCAAATCTCAGTCTGGTTGAATCCACCGCTAACCACAAACAATTCTGTAAGTCAGAGTTAACACTGTTAAAAAGAGAAAATGTTTACCTGTCTCAGCAAACAGCTGGGGAGAAGAGAGGGTGGAAGAGCTAGGAGGTATATGTGGTCTCTGGGCTTGGGCTGCACTGGGTCTCGATGGAGTCCTGGCTGTGTCCCGCTGTCCCCTCCTGCTGGTGGCTGTCAGCCCTCGAGTGCCGAAATACAGAGATGTCTGGGCTGACAACTCAGTTGGAGATAGGAACCTGTCAAGAAATGAAACAGGAGGATTGCCAGCTTGATTGGTTGCCTCGGGGAATCTTCCATTAGCGGCTTTAAAAGACACGTGTCATTTATTCTTTCCCTGTCTCTCTATTTTTCTCTCTTCTCTTTTGGAAAGAACTGAAACCTTCCCGGGTTGAAATTCCTGCAAAGATCGCCTTCCCGCTCCTCAGCGTTAAAGCTTATCTGTCTGTACAAATTCCTCCCTGCATTACACATAGAGCCTAACCTAATTTTTTTAGAATCATATTTATGGTTTCCTAATTAGGGGAAGAGTCATTGCAGAGAAGAGGAAAAAACAGATCCAGATCAGGGAAAGTTGGTGTCCTGGGGGTGTGCATGGAGGGTGAATTCATTAGACACGAATGCCCGGAGTGAAACACTCTCAGAAATCCTTTGTACCGTGGACTCAGGGGAGTCCACCCCCTCCGAACCGGGCACGCATCCTTAAAGAAATTACTATTACCATTCTGGCTCTGTAAATTGCAGGATTTTGAGTTTGAAAAGTCAATTTGAGGAGCTTTTTGTCTGCAGCTCTGGCGCACAGTCCGTGTCCCCAGATCAGCCCAGCTAGCACTAATCCTGCGCAATCAGGTGCCTGCGTGCGGAGAAATGCCAAGTGCTTTTCATGCTTTCCACCCAGACTGGGTTTTAAGCAAAAAAAAAGATGCAATACTGGGAGTAAAACCTTGCTAAATCCCTGTGATGCACAGAGAGCTAACAATCCTCAAAGCTACCTCTGCTCCTCTGGGCTTGAAAGGGAGTGTGCTAAGGCTGCGCACCACCACTTTCCCTGCGAAACCCACAGATCTATCCGCATGCCGGCACCAGGGCCAGCTGGCCATGGGGTCCATTTGGCCTCATCTCTCCAGGGAACAATCAGCTCTTCTTCTGTTTGAGGCGGCCGCTGTCCAAACTGTGGGAAAAACTCCCAGGGTGCTGTTATTCTCTCAGGCCAGCGCGCTCAGGCCATTTTTGGGTCTGGGGTCTGTCGGATTGGTGGTCCATGGCTTGGGACCAGCTGTGGAGCGACAACTCAAAGGCAGGAAGTTTTTTTTTCTCCTGTGAAGTTTGCAAAATGTGGGACAGACCACGATTCCCTGGCCCTGAAGGTATGCATCGAAGCTTTGCTCAGGCACAGCATGCAGGACCGCTGCTCGAGCTGCAAGAGGGACTGAGCCTCTGGTGCGATGGGGCAGTCACTGGCTGCATCCTGGCGGATCTGAGATGTGGGGGAGATACAGGCCCCCAGAAGCCTGGACAAGCAGGTTTTGTGCACACAGATTTTGGTTTCTAAAATAACCAATTTGAGGCTCCTGACTCCCGTTGAACTCTCCCTCACTCATGTCGTCCCAGGCCAGTGAGGCTCCTAGGTGACCCCAAAGTGGTGGACACAGAGTTGCCACTGTCAACTGCTTTCCAGTTCCTTTTTTCTGGAAGAAATTGCTGCCTGACCTCCAGTCAGCAAAAAACCCTGGAGCTTGGGAACTGATTTGACCCCTGCTAACATAGTCGCTGCTTCCATGCTTTTCCTCCACAAACTGCCTTCCCTTCATGTTGTGTGTGCGCCTCAGGTTAACTGGCCTTTCTAGAATTAAATGAATATTTAGTTTTATTTCTTGCCCTCCTGAAAACTCTTTTAGGTTTGCAGTATGGGAGAGATTAAATAATAATACTTCTTGGTTTTCTTGGCACTGGGCATCACTTTGTAAAGCTGTGCTATATCTTCCCTCCCTCCTAGAGCCCAGTTAAAACTCTCAGAAATGCTGATGTGCTGCTGGAGCCCTATTTCTTAGGGGGCTGCGTGGTCACAGGAGGAGCACACATGGTGGCAAGTACCAGGGGTGAGTTCCTGCACAGCAGGCCAGGAGGTGGCTGTAACTCAAGCATGTTGCTGAGCACAGATGTGGAGCGAACAGTGCAGTGCTGGGAAGGGAGGGTCCTCCAGTGCTTTGAATACTCCTAGTTCAGTTCTGTCATTTGGAAAAGGAGAGCAACATGGAAGGTGTTATCAGGGTTATATGCCCTGCTCCATGACCTTTCTGCTGAAGAAAGGTCCCTTCTGTTTAACTTTTGTCCCTGTGGAAAAGGTTCAAATAATTAATCTGTCTTCTTCTTAAAGAAAAGTGTCCCGTTGGAGGGTTATTGGGGATAACTGCACTGCTTTCCTCCAGCTCACTCTGTAGTGAGTACCATACTCCAGCCTGTATAAAGATACAGGCTTTCCTTCCCAGAGAAGAGCCTGTCCTTGGAGTAGGCAGGTCTGTTGGCCTTAGACAAACCCAGTGTGCTCTTTACCCTTAACATTACAGTAGATGCAGGGGCTCAGGAGTAGATGAGCGCGTGAAGAAACGGGTACAAGAGGTTCCCACCCTGAGTGTTTCTGTCCCTCTGCTGCAGATGCAAGAAAGCAGAATATATTCCCTCTGTTTTTCATCATAGGCAAAATCTGTGCAAAGTGAGCTGAGTGACTCGGTCTGGTACCATCTCACTGCTTTTCTGTCCTGCTGCTCTTCCCCATGCAGGGAAGTGGCTGCATTCCCCCTGTCCCATATCAGAGCAGAAAAGGGGACCATGAGGAGCCTGGAGCAGAAGTGGGACCAGGATTCAGGCATGCTACGTCCTCCACACGTGCTTTAGCCACAAGACTGGCCCTCGCCATTGATTAAAGCACATTGGAGCTGGACATGCTGATCCTGCTCGAAACTGCGTGGGGCACCCGTGCAAACAAGACCAATGCCACAGGGAGGGGCTGATCACGGCAGGGTATACTCAGCAGACAACTCGTTTATCTGGTGGCAGGAGGTTTGGATGCTACTTGGTGACATTTAGCAAAGCATGTCTCTTCCAAACACTTCAATTCCCCTGCTGTAAAACAACAATAATAATGTTTACGTACCTTGTAAAACTCCTCATCCATAGAGATAAAAGTGTGAGGCAGCAGCAGTTCTCCAGCCCCTTGTTAATGGCTGGAGATATGTCTCCTTTACGGTTCACGTTAGCTTGTACTCTCTTTGCTTGGATTCCCAAATGATACCTTACAAGCATTAAATCCAGCCCTTGTTTACTTCTCTTTTAGACACACAGGCCCCAGAACATTTCCAGCAGGGACAATTTCCGCCCCCCCCCTCCCCCCAGTATATTTCATCTTTCCATTAGATACGAAAAGTTTGTGCTTTGCACCTCTGGCATGGCTGTCTCAAGCTGCAGCCCCCCTACATGGGGCTGTTGCATTCCCAACTCAGATCTTGCAGAAGTTTGCAAGAAATTTGCAGCATCTGCTGCAAGCAAACACGCATATCTATGAGGTGCTGAGCACTCAATGTAACTGTGATCTATCACAACGTTACTCAGCACATTTGCTAGGTAAGCCTACCACACTGCTCACATGCATGCTCACATGCACCTTCAGGAGGCTCTGCACAGAGCTATTTGTACTGTACAGTATATTTCTTAATGCTTACAATCATACAAGGTATGGGAGTGAACAGGGTTTTCAGGATATGGAGCAGCTGGCACTGCCATTTGCAAAAAGCACATTGGCATTAGGATTAGCAGAATCAGACATAAATTTTCATTAGTTCTCATTTGGTGTATTTAGTAAAGTGGTGTGTTTATCGCCCCTCCTGTCCCAGCTCAGCTGTCCGCTGCGGCCAGTCTGTCCGTAGGTGCAGTACAGGCCAGAAGAAACACAGACTACTGAATGAAGCAGCCCCATACTATGTGGACCAAGCAATTGCTGTCCTCTGTGGAGTGCTGCTGCCTGCTACGGTGTGAGGGCCCCAAGGGCTGGAGCTTCCACTCATACCTTCTGCCCATGGGCCTTCAGTCCCTGCCTGAGTTACGCTGTAGGTTTACCTGCGGCCAGGTGAGGTCTCAGGCTCGACTTCCTAGATGGACCTTGGACCTATACTGTCTTCTGAATGGGCCTCTTGGATGTGTGTTGTAGCTTTGACCCCATCCTGTCTCCTGGATGGACTTTGGACCCATGTTGTTTTAGCTGTGTCGCGATTTCTGCATCTGGCTCCATCTCCTGCTGCTCTTAGGTAGACCTGGGACCTGATTCATCACCTTGCCTCATCTGGGACTGCCAAGGGACCTTGCTCTGGAAAAGGGAGTTTCCAAGTGGTTAAGGACTGTGTCCTGGCTGGTGAAGGTACTGCCTGTGCTGGGGTGGCTCCTGGCTCAGCAGCCCTCAGGCAGCAACCAGCCTTTTCTGCTCCCTGACATACTGTCCTGGGCTGTCCTCGGAGGCTTGGGGGCAAAATGGCAACAGGTCCACTGCCGCTGTCACCAGAGTGATGGAGGAGGCTGCTCATACTTGTGCCCAGACGCAACGTGCCTTTCAATAATGCATCTAGATACCTTCTTCCACATTGCCCCGCTGTGTCATCTGGGGTTGGGACTGGAGTGTGGGCAACACTGAGTGGTTCCCTTCACCCTGCGCCAGATACGTCCCTAACCAGACACAATTTGGCTTGGTGCTGCTGGTACTTGTGTGAACCTTTCTGGGAGGTTTTGGAGCAGCTCTGCCCTGTTGGGCTGTTGTTAGAAAAGGCCTTATTTGGGTGCGCGGTGAGGAGAGGAGGCATCAGGGAGGTCTGTCCGCACTGCTGCTGCACACTTGGAGCCTGGCCCATGTCTCTGCAATGGACCACAGGGCTGATGCCTGGGGGATCATCCTCACAGAGATCAGGGCTTGCCTCTTCAGCCGACCAGAGGCAGCACCAAGCCAAGCTCAGCCTGTGGCAGCAGAGCCACGCCTGGGGGAAGGAAGAGAAGCAAGAAGGGAGTTGGGCAAGAATGAAAGGGAGACACCAGCATCTGCTCCTCATTTTGGGAGTCCCTGCTAAAAGCAGAGGCTTGGCAGTGGTCTCACGCCCCAGCAGAGCTGCGGGCTCTGCACTGAGCGAGGAGCAGGGCGGGCATGTGTCTGCACGGGATGCTGCTCACTCATTTCCATGCCCAGAAGCCAGTGCTCTGCAAAATTCACTTACATTTCAGGGCACCATATCCTGAGCCCCTGCCTTCTTGCTTGTTGCTCTCCTATACGCTCTGTATGCAGCTGGGTTCACCTTTGTATTCCCTTCACCTCTCCCTCCCTGGACAAGGCCTGCTGGTGTGAAAACTGTTGGTCAGCCTGTAGCTCTGTAAGGGCTGGTCCCGCGATCCTCCCCCTGTGCTGGACTCCACGTGGCAACCCAGAGAAATGACTGAAAACCTAAAGCCTCTGGTCTTTCATCAGCACCAGGCTGCACCACCTTCCATCAGGTTTATCAGCCCCAACCTGTTCCCCAGCCTTGACCTTCAGCTCCTTCTGTTCCCTGCAAACTGATTGCCCAGGAGAGGACAGACCTTCTCCTATTTAGGGGCTAGCTTGCTGGAGCCTGGGAGATGCTTCTGCAGAGCCCCCTGCTTGCCCCTGTTCCACCACCTCCGCCACACACACACCTGGATTTCCTCTCTCCCCTTGGCATCTCCTTTCAGTGCTGGATACTGAAGCCCCCAGGATGGTCTCCTTCATTCGGTTGATGCATGAAGCAACAAGAAGGCCACTATCAATCTCATGCCAGCCCTTTGAGCTGCAACTTGCCTTGGGCTTGCAGAGCAAATCCTCTCTGAAAGAGGGCTGGATGGGGAAAGTGAGGCAGAGGAGGCTGAGATGCTGAAGAAGAATGCAAAGCATAATAAACCAGCAATAAACACCCCACCAGATGGGTGTTTAGCTTTGACTAGTTTTACTTTATATCTGTTTTATTGCCTCTGCTTAGGGTTCCCCATAATTTTCCTGCACCCCACAACCAGACAGCCTGGGGCAGGAGCTACCCACGTACCATCTGGCCTGGAGAGCAAGGGGCTACACTCTCCTCTGTCCCTTCTCTGCTCTTGTCCTGGCTCCCCTGGCCCCAGCCCTCTCCATTCCCCTCCACTGGCTAGCGCTCCCCAGCCATCACCCATGTCTCTGCAGCTCCTGCCAGACGAGCTCCTACTGTCTTTCTGCACAGCCTCTGTGATCCTGGGTCTTTGGGGTTCAATGCTTTTCCTTATTACTGAAGAAGTGGCAGTTTGAAAAAAGACCAAACGGTTGATTTCAACTCATTTTAGGGGAAAAAATGGTGAAAAGTTTTAAACGGCTCAAAATCAACATGGAATTTGTCAGACAGATAAAATGTAAGTGGTTCAGGCTGAGTTCTTCCTGGGCAATCAGTGATGGTGAGGTTCCAAAACTTTTCATCCTGCTTTGGGAGAGAAAAATGTTTCCCAGAAGGTTCTTGCAGAGGGGAAAAGCCATCCCCATTCAGCACCGCTCCTGGCATTCTGGGCTGAAGCCCAACGAGCCCCTGCTCCCCCACTGCGCTCTGCTAATGGCAGGTAGCGCAGAAAGCCCCCTGAGAGCTGCGCTGCCATCCTGAACAGCATTAGCACAACGTGAGTGACGGATCCGAGACAGAGCTTGTCAGCTCCCTCATCCACCAGGTTCTGGAAGTCTAAATATATGGAGATCATAATCGTTGAAAGCCGTGGTTTAGAAGAAGCTTTCAACACCTCTGCTTGAAACTGGCTAACCAGACTATAAAACCCCTTTGTCTCTCTTGCAGATTACCTGCCATTCCCGCTCTGATTAATGTCGCAGGCAGACATCTGGCAGCTGCCACTTCCCTACCTGGGACCACAGGCCATGTCGCAAATGTGATGGAGGCAGAAGAGCTTGAGAGAGGTCCAGGCACACAAAGTCACTGAAGTTGCTAAACAGACTGTCCTTGTTGCACAGGAGCGCGTGGGACTGCTAGCCGGAGGGAAAGGGCACAGGAGGAGCAGCGATGGGATGAAGTCAAGGGAGGGGAGTCAGACTGGTGCAGCCCCAAGCTAAAGCCCCTTTGATGCCAGAGGAAAGACTCTCACTGCCTTTTGTGAGCTCTGAATTAGACCTGTAAGTGGGAACTGTTCCTGCTCAGGGTGACCACGGATGGCTGAGCTCTTGCTGCATGACCTGGGCAGGGGCAGGGTGAGCATGGAAGAGATGGCATGTTCCCACTCTGAATGATGGAAACCGGGTTCCTCTGCCACCTTTGGGAAACAGTTCCCAGGCACAGGGTTTAGGGGCTTCTCCCCTCTACAGGAGAGGGGAAACAACATTTCTACCTCAAACGAAGCGTTTCCCTTGAGCAGCACTGCCCGGGCAACCCAGGACAGGGATGTGCTTCATATTGCATGCACAGGGCTAGCTCTCTGCTCTCTGTGGTGGGAGCATGACCCTGCTGGGTCCCACAGCCAGTGTCCAGAAATAAGGTCTTAATAAGATTCCCATAAGGCCAGGAGAGGACAGAGTGAAAAACAGAGCCATCAAAGCAGGAAAAGCCAAACACACTGAGCCCTCAACCTTTTCACTTCAGATTAATGTAATGGTGCCCTTGAGGGGTGGGCATCTGAGTTCATCCTGCTGCGTTTACGCCGGTTGCGGGTTTGGCAGTGCACTGGTCAGGAAGGCCTTTGGCTGCACACTTGCACTGCTCTGCCCAAAGCGGTGGCCACCCAGCAGTCCTGGAGGGACCGCGGTTGAGGGTAATTTCCTGGGCCTGTGGCACTCCATTGCTTTCCAACGGTGCACAGCTTGAGGGACACTGAGGCCAAATAAAACTTGCTTTCTTGAGCCCTTTCCCTCCCACGCAGGCAATAGGACAAAGACCAGCCCCTCGTGGAGGTGAATAGAGTTTAGGGGACAGCTGGGTGACAGTTCCTGAGGCACATGAGCTTGGGGCTGCTTGCTGCTCTGCGTCCTGTTCTCCCCCAGTTAGCAGATCCCTTTTCTAGGATGCACTGGCTGCTAGGGGACAACAGGACCCCCTTTGGCTGGTGTGTCACCCAGGTTACTACTGGAGATGCTGATGACCGTGGGGGCCAGGGGACGTGTTGGGCTGGGCTGCCTGTGACACAGAGCACAGCTCTGCCAGACATGCTCCCCTGTGCTGCTAGCTGAAATAACCAGAGTCTGGCAGTGAGTGTGTGCCAGACCTTGCCCCTGACCTTCACAGGAGAAAACAGCATGCAGTCATGCCATTGCAGGCTGCCCAGTGCTGCCGTCACACTCCGGGACTGAGCTGAAGCTGCCTGGGTGAAATGTTTTGGCAGGAAATATCGTGACGGCTGGAGCAGCAGGATGGGAAAGCTGCTGCACCCCTGCCACCCCTCTGGCCCCTCAGGAGCTCACCGTCACGTCTCCAGCCCGGGGCCCTGCTGTCAGGCAGAGCTCGTGGCTAGAGAGGGATATTCATCAGCCATCAAGAAGGGCACACCACAGCCAGGGCTCGATGCGTAGGGTCTGCACGCCCTCCCCTCTGCCGCAGCTCCACTGGGCTCAGCATGCATCGCTCCTGGAAGAGCAAAGTACCTGCTGCCTCTCTGAGTTACATGGGGCTGTGCTTACTGACAGGCAGATTTATGAATGAAGCATGGGACATAATAGTGCCAGTGGTGGCCCTGGCAAGCAGCATGCTTTGTTTAAATTACCGCCCTGCACAGATGGTTTTGGGAAGAATCCTGTTATCAGAGACAGGAAGGATTCAGGCCATATGGTTCAGCCAGCTCTGGCCTGGAGCAACAGCCCCTGCTAGCCCAGACTGGGGGTTTTCCCTCCTTGTAAATATTCACAGGCTTTTACTACCTCTGCCTATTCCTGGCTCTAGGACACGGACTGCCAGACTAAGTGCTGTCACCTCCCCCCTTGGTTGCTGAGCGGAGCAGGGGGCAAGCAGCCCCCAACCCATGGAGCGAAGGCTGGATGAGACAGCTGTCTGCACACCAGCTTTGAGATCATCTGGTGAATAGCAGGCAGAAAACCTCAATGTTAGAAATCTGGGCTGCAGAGCTGTTAGGACGCATCCTGGAGAGCATCTTGTGATGGCAGAGAGGATGGGTGTTGCAGGAGAAGGCTCTGCAGACCTCCCTGCTCCAGAGCAGAGCTGCTAGAGGATGGGGCGCAGAGCCCTCCTGAGCTGCAGTGCTCATCAGGAGAGAGGGGTGAGTCCCCAGCTGTTGCCCTGAGACAAGCCATGGGTCTGTATGGTTGGTATCGGGCTACTGTGCCGTCATTCCTGGTGGTGGTGGAAGGAAACCTGGGCCAGCACTGTTGCAACATGCTCTTGGGCTGTGGGTGGGGATGGGGAGTCTTTCACAAATTCCTTGCGCTTCCCAAATTAATGCTGGCCTGGGTTCCCACTCCCTTTCCCTGACTCAGATTGCCCATGTTTAGCACCCTGTGTGCTCACTCTTTAGTGCCCAGAGAGCAATTACGTTTCCCACACTGCTGGGTGGGGATATGAGGCAGTGCCCAAGCTTAATAAGAACCTGGAGTACCTATGTTACTGCTAACAAGCGCCTGCCAGACGGGCTCCGCCAGTCCTGGCATGTTCTGCATGTGGCGTGAGGATCAGAGACCTGCATGCTCCTTGGTCCACATTACCGGCTCCAGGGCACACGGAAAATACCCGAGCAGACTTGTTTCAGTTCACAGTGTTGCAACGTACTGGAGGAAAAGCCCAAGATGGGCCCCAAAGCGGTGAATGCAGCAGGCATAGCCTCACACCATGCTGGGAACAGCGTGCAAGCAATGATGCTAACTGGTAACCCCAGGCAAGGAGTCCTCCAGTGACCACCAGTGCCTTCCATCCTTCCACACATTGTGGCCCACGCTGCAGAGACCTGTGGGCCACCAACTGTAGAATAAGGTGTCTCCTTTCCATGTGGCAAGACACAAATGCATCCATCCCAGCAGGCAGGGCAAGCACAGCCTGCTTGCAGGGCAAGACCAGCCATGGTGACCAGGTACTGACAGAAGAGGATCCCTGTGTCACCATTGTTCCTGGCTGACAGCAGGATTTAACACACCCTTGCTAGTGTTGTAACACCATTGCTGGTGCAACCTGGTGTGACACAACCCCATTTGACCACCATGGTCTGCTAGGGCTGGTGCGTGTTGGGGACAAGAGGGATTCCTGAAAGCAATGCCTCCAGCTTTTGGAGAGCAAGCTATGGACCTGTCTGCACGAAGGAAAGACCTTCGAGGATGGGTAAAGGCAGGCAGCTCCTGGTACTGCTGAGTGCCCCAGCGTGGCGCAGGGCAGGTGGAGCACACAGCTTTCCTGGAGAATGCCTTACAGACCCAGCACACAGCTGTAGCACTTTGTAATCTGGATTCAGCTTGTGCTGAAGCCATTTCATCCCTGTGCATGTCTAATTCCAGCCTGTTTGTATCTGTAGACAGCGAGTGAGTTGGGTTTTTAATGAATGTGAAATTCTCACTCTTGCTGCAGTACTTTGCCAGGGACCATGTTATTTCATGTATCTAGGTCAAGCTTATTCTTTCTTTTGTAGCATATTTCAGGGAGCTTGAAGTGCTGCCCTTCCCTGCCATCTAGCCATGCTTCAGGACTTGTCATCTTCCTTCCAGGATGATTCATTGGGCCAAAACTGTCTGTGGATCATTTCCTTCCCAAACAGGGGCTCCTCTTCAGTCTCACAATGGGAATTTCGCCCAGCACACCTAAGCTCAAACCTTGAGTCAAAGGCAAAAGCGAGTCAGCAGAGAGACCAAATGCATCCATGAATCCCTCGGTCTGGTGGGCTCTCTGCCGCAGCTGGGCTGGCCCAACAGGACAATGCTATCCAGGAACCAACAGTTCTCAGTCCCCTCCCAACCTCTTTGGCAGACTTGAACTTCTTGTTCATAGCAAGGAGACCGACAGCTTTCCTAGGCCTACTGCTCGCTGCTGCCTGTTTGGGGCATTGCACTGCTCCTTTGCTAGAGGTGGGAGAGACCCCAGCATGGGCTGCTGGTAAACCTCTCTGAGCACAGCTTGTTTGCAGGAACGATGGGAGGTTCGGAATATGATAACCTTCCTCATCAACATGCTGTTCCTCTCGCCTGCTCATGCGGCTTGTTATGGGGAAACTAAAAATAGAGCAGTGAGCTGGCTTTCATTTTGCACACAGAAATTAAAAGAAAATGTTGAGGTTTATTTTCATGGAAAAGCATTTCCAAATGTTCTTGTGTCTGTGTCAAAAACTATAAATAACGATTGGTCTTCAAAAGAAGGTTTTGACAATCAGGAAAGATGTGTGGGGCAAGTGGGGCAGGCTTGAGCCATGTGGGGCAGATAGCTTGGCCTGGCCATGTTAAAATTAGTGCCTGTGAGCCACTTTCCCCAGCGCTGTGAATAACCCTTGGCTGCAGGGTATGTATTAGTGAAATCTCTGCAAAACAAAGTAAAAATGATGCCGGGACCTCATACACTAGGCGGAGATGGATGCCTAGGAGGGAGACAGAGGTGGGTGCTACGGTGCCAGCCTCCGAGGCTGCCCCTGGCTCCATCTAGCAATGGAGAATGGCAGAGACAGTTGTGATCCAAAGCCACGCTACTGACATGTGGCTTGGGAATGGTGATGATCACATTGCATATTTTCTTCTGTTTTCTTACAAATCCCTTAATCCATGCCTGCTAAGTCTGTAGCTAGCAGCTTTTATTGGACTAACCAGTGGAGCTAGGGGGAAAAAAAAGCTCCCAGGTAGACCTACCCTGCTTTCCCAGCTTGCTAGCTAATCTCCTTCACAAGGTGTGAAAATATTTGTAAAAGCAGGTTTTCCCACTTCAGAAAGCCATCATAGCTTGTCATTTGGGGCAATCACAGGCACTCAGCTCCTCAGCCATTTGTCACACACATGGCCCACCGGTCACACCTTCTTCGTGTGAGAAAACCCCAAAGGAAAGCTCTGCAGCCAGTATGAAATCCTGTTGATTTGCTTCTAGCTGCTGCTGAAGTTTTAGGCAGAAATCACGGCGCAGAGACCATGTCATGCAATGACCTGAGACCCTGCAATGCAAATAGCACAAAGGCCACCATCACAGCAAACGATTTGCAAACTGCCCATCAGCAGAAGTGCTGATGTAGCAAGATGTTCTCTGAATAATTGAGAATTATGAAGAAATTTCTCCAAATCAAAGCCTCTTCACTGACAATCTGCAAACAGAATTGCTGCCTGAATTCATCGAATGAATCACCGGCCCAGACGAGCTTGCTCAGCTCTAATCCTCTTATTGAACCAGAATAAAAACTGGTTTAAAGAAACTTCCCCCTTTCAAACACTGGCACAAAGATGCCACAGATGCCTCCTGCTTAAGAGGTTAACTTTCCACGGTATGCTCATATGCTGTCTCAACTGTTCATTCCTATCAAGACTGAAAGCATCCTTTCCACTCCCGTGGATACCCAGCCCTCTGTCTGAAGCTTGTTCTCACAAACACTGACTGCTTTGCCATACAGCCTGATCTCACACGGACCCTTCCTCTTACACCCATTGGATGTTGGTGTTTCTGTTAAACGTCTGACATATTCTGCCCTCTAGGAACTTCTCCACGGAAGTGACAACGGTGCTGCGACGAGCAGATCTATTACAGCGTGGGGAGACAGTTTAGGGCTCACGTGTCTTGTTAGGAAACAACAGGCAGGCTATTCCAACACGTCCTTGGGATTTCTCCAGCTTCTGAGTTGCATAAGCCCTGAAAATGATGCTTTGGCCAACCGAGCTGAAACGCGCAGGAGAATCATGGGTAGCTGGGCATGCAAAGGGAAATATCACAGGAGTGATAGAAGTAGGCAGCTGTGCCTCACCGGTCACGCTGCATTCTCCTGTGGATGGGTGACGGCAGGTGGGGAGCTTCAAGAGGAGAACCCAGGCTGTGTATTTCCAAGGTGACATTAATTTTGGCGGCTGACATCACTGGTTTGCTAGCAGAGGGTGTCATGAATAGGAAAAGTCCCTGGAGTGTCTCAGCTGGAAATATGCTTGGGTGAGGAGGAGATCCATGAGCGTGTTTGTGCTGGGGACCGGTGGCATGTGGTGGCCACCAATATGCTGCTTCAGTACAATTGAAAACAGCCTCTCTCTCAAAACTGCTTCTGGGTGGGGGTCTGCAGCCCACATTCATGGGGCAAATCCATGGCAGATCAGGTGGGGAGAGGGCTCGAGTGACAAATCCCTTCCAAGCAGCAGCCTAAGAGGCTGTGTCCTCAGCCAGGCATGTGGGTGGGCAGGGGCTGGTGTTGCTCTAATTGCCTTCTCGCTCTGCTGGCCCCCAGTGCTGAGGTGTTTGCTCTTTAATGAGGAGATTTCGTAAAAAATTCGTTAAAGCATTAGTGGGTGCGCCAGCTAATTGGTGGGGGAGTGTGTGATCGATTAGGGGAGGCCTTTTCATCCTCGGACAGAGGAGCGGCACTTTGAAACCTCCCCTGCTTAATGACGGTGTGGTGGAGGGGCCTCAGCAGGGGACCCACACCAAGCGTGCTTCGCTCTGGGGTGGGGGTTTGCTGCCTGCCATGCTGGGGGGATGCTGGGGTGAGTCCCTGTCCCTGCCAGCTCATGTGCTCTATCTCACATGCAGTACATCTGGGGTAGTCCATCCCAGGCCAGGCAGAGCCCACCATGCCCAGGAGCAGGTCAAAGAAGCATCAGGAATGTGCATGTGTAACAGACTTGGACCTTCAGACGGGAGAGAATCTGCACCCAGCACTGAGAAAGGGGACACAAGGGAGAAGGTGGAGGTGTCATTTCTCCACCCTGGTCTCAGCGTGGCCAGCAGCCTGTTTGCACTCACCGCTGGGACATTGGGCTCTGCTGTAAGCACAGCTGGGAGGCTCAGGAATGGATGTTTGAAAGTCTCCCAGTTGTTGAACCCTGTAGCAATGGAAAGGTTAGTCTTTGTTTTGGTGCTTAGCTGATCTTTCATCAGTCACTTTGTGATTATTTGGGCTCCATGAGCACTTTCAGCTAAGGGAACCTGTTGAAAGCTTGGGATACCCCAGTGAGGTATTGCTACCTGGATTGTCTGTCTCCGTACGCTTGCTGAAATGCAGACAGGGTTCCAGCAGGTAAGAGAAGAACAACTTTTGCTTTTCAACAGCTGTGCTGAGCTTTCCCTGCCGCATGGTGCCCATCACTTCTATGGTCCTATTTTTACTTCGCTCAACCTGAGCCAGTACCAGATAGGGCTGTCCAAGTCCTGGCTCCAGATCAGCCCTGCTGTTTGTCTTGGTTCCTATTTGCTGACTTCTGCTTAATTTGTCCAATGCTCCTCACTGAGGTCTGCCAAAGTATTTCAGTCTACAGCAAATGCTGCTATTGCTATTCTGGATCTTCAGCTTGCTCTGACGATGAACCTTCTTTCCACTCTTCAGCAGTCCCTGCTGCTCCTATCCTGGGTACTCAAGTCAGCTTTTATTTAGAAGATATCCCTGAAAGTGGATGCTAAGTGGGCCTGGGACTGGGATGAGCTGTTGTGTTCTCTAATGTCAACGAGTTCTCCGGGACATGGGTTAACATGGGTTATTGACATGACAGAGCTGGTCAATGTAGCTGCCACACAAGTACACAGCTTTGTAAGTTGAAAAGCCTCAGGGGAATTGGAAAAAAGAAAAAAAAAAAAGAACATGCATACAAAATAATTCTCTAACTTTCACATCATGTCCCTCTAGCCCCAAAGTCTGTTCTGCACTATGAACTAATAGCTTGATGTTTTTCATCCTAAAGTTGAAACAGTTTGGAGTCAAAGCCTCAACAGAAATGTGTCTGAAATAATAATGTGTGTCCAGCTCATCGTCTCCTCCTCTGTTGTTTGGTTACAAAACACTTTCTGTTCCAGTTGCCTGCTCCGCTCTGCCAGATGCTAACTCTAAGACATGCATGTGAGGAGCTGGACTTTGCAGGCTGTCTCTGCCTGTGGGGGCACCTCTTTGATACACAGCAGATCCTCATCACATTATCAGCCCCGACACATGCTCACAGTCATGGCAATTCCAGGATGTGTGCCTCAGTTTGACTCGACTCTAAAGCACGGACCAAACCAGATGCTGCTGCTTAATCATGCATGACAGGCATGGGTTGTGGGTTTGGGGGACTAGGCAGAACCAGGTACTAAAAATCTCTGCTAGGCACATGATCTCCAAAAGTCCTTGCCTTCCCCATACCTCCAGGGGACAAAGCACTCCCCATTCCTTGGGAGTTACAGGAAGGGACCAACGATGCAAGTCTGCTGGCACTCTCCTGCACCCAGAGTTTCTGCCTGTGTGTGTTTACCAGAGGACTGGACTTAGCTAGGTGTCATGAGTCAGAAGGAAAATGGCAGGGAGCCTTCCAAAGGCTTTACCAGTTGGTTCCCAGCCTAGATTCCCCCACTTACCCTGATTTCCCATAAGTAAAAGTAAGAAGTCCAGCTAGACCTCAGGGACTGGATCCTGTGAAAGCAACAGCTTAACTGGGCATGGTTAATGGCCAACTGGGCTTGGCCAAGCCTTCTCTGAGTCACGCCAGAGATCACCCTAAGGTCATCTAGGATCTCATCCCAGCTCTGGGAAAAAAATCCTTGTGGGATCTGGCCACAGAGCCAACATCTCCAGACAGTATAAACAAAACAGTCGCTTTGGCAATATCTCGTTTGCTAAACTTTGCAATCACGCTTCAGCTAATGCGTTGGTAGGGCTAGGTCATTTCTGTTTGTCTTGCAGCTTTGCCTGGCTGCGCTGACTTGTGTGAGGCTCCCTGTTACCTCCCAGTGCCAGGAACCTCAGGGTGGGCAGATTGACTTTGGTCAATGCAGACCAGGCTGGGAGCTCTCAAGCGTTAAAATGCACCATCTCTGTGTGTGGTAAGGGCTGCGATCACCTTTCCCTTGAGGCAGCTGAGAGGAGCAAAATCCCACCTGGGATTTCTGAGTGGGGAGAGGGAGAAATAGGTCAGCTCACACTTGAACCTGGGCTATGGAAAGCATGGCTAAATTGTGGGCTCATCACATCTCCCTTTGCTCCAACCCAGCCAGACCAAGTATGTCTGCAGGCAAGTTAGATGTGACAAAATCTTCAGCAGAGCTGAATAAATTGCAGCCTGTTGCTGCGTGGGCAATGAAAGGGGTAAGCAGAGTGAAGGGGGAGAGGTCAGCCAGCCTCAACGCTGGTGGCATTGCAGCCTCTTCAGGATGATGGGAGTGCTGGAGGTGCATTCAGCATGTCAGGTCCTGGCTGCTGTCTCCACAGACCCTGGGGAGCTGGAGAAAGTAAGGCCAGAGCAGAGGTAGTGTGGAGACATTGTCAGCTGGGGCTAGGTGGCAAGGACCTGCAGTGGGGACTGAGGACAGTAGGTGACTCAAATGACTGCTTTTGCACAAGATTTCACGCAACCCAGAGTCACCTGAGGAAAAGATTAGAGGGAGGCACATCACCGAGAGCTCTTGTTGTGGCTCCGAGACACTTAGAGCAGGAATTGTCCTTGAACTGCTGCCTCTGGAGGGAGAGGGCTCTGGCGATGGAGCCATGCATGCTGGCAGCAGGCTGGGTGCCACGCTGGCAAGGGGCACGTCCTCCCGATATGCTGTGTCTCTGCCTGGCCCACGCTGTCTTCAGCCCAGCTTTGCTGGCTCCAGCTATGCAACAGACTGCTGAGAAGGCAAAAATTGCTGCAGGTGGGAAGCCTAATATCAGAACAGCTGCATATGTGAGTGTGGGTGAATTCTGGTGACATCCCCCCTTGTTACTTGTCTGGCCAGTGGCTTCGCAGAGCTGGGCCAGGCACTGGAGCATAGAGGAGGCCAGGTCCCACGCTGGGGTCTGACAAACAAGATTTGGCCCTTTTTCAAAGCTTTGTGCTCTGCTTTGCATTTAAGCTTTGTGCCAAAAGGGCTGTGGGGTACGGAGGGCACTCCTTCCTTCTCAGCAGGTACCGATGCCTGGCCAAGCCCCAGGACATGCTCCCCCAAAGGGAACTGGGGCCAGCCCTTGCCATGGAAATGAAAGGGCCTCATGAAAGGCCCTTCCTCATGAAAGACCAGGAGACTCCTCTGAGATCTCGGAGACCTCTAGACCCATTATAGGATTTGTGTCTTCTTCACACCATCCCTCGCCAAACCCTTGCAGCATTCAACACCCTTG
This sequence comes from Pygoscelis adeliae, assembly GCF_000699105.1. Taxonomy (NCBI): domain Eukaryota; kingdom Metazoa; phylum Chordata; class Aves; order Sphenisciformes; family Spheniscidae; genus Pygoscelis; species Pygoscelis adeliae. Next base: position 402,046 of record NW_008825544.1, read on the forward strand.
CCCTTGTGCTCCACCGCAGCTTTGGACCCCAATGCATACACATCTGCCTGGACGCGGGGTGTCCTGCCACCCTGCCCAAGGGGACGAACACACAGGGGTCCCTCCTTGCAGTCACCGCACTGAGCATCAGGGTGCACAACAAGCACCTTGAGGCTGTCTGCACACACAGCCTCACAGCCCCCAGGACTTGGTGCAGCTGCCCCAGACACGTACAGCAAACACCCCTCTGCCCCCCTTCCTGCCCACGACAGTCCCCATACGCTTAGGGACGTCCACCTGCATCTTCCTGAGCCTGCTGCCAGCAGTTGCAAGGCACTGGTGCTCGCTGCTCACCAGCGACCGGTGCAAGCATCACCCCTTGTCCCCAGGGGCTGAGGGAGAGTCGCATGTCAGCAAGCAGCTCAGTGTGATTTATAAGCATCAACCGGGTCTTCCAGCAGTGCACCACAGTTTGGCACAGCAGGGAGAGCCGAGGGGAATCTGTGTTTAGAGCAAATTACTGTTTTGGAGGGTTTGTAATGAGCTGCCCAAGTTGCTGAGCGGCCTCAGCCGGGATGACAAAACACTTCAGCCTGGTGGTAAAAACTTTTTAATTGGCAAATGGCTTGCTTTGACACTTCCCAAACATTTTGTTTCCAGGCACTGGTGAGAGCCCCGGAGAACTGAAGGAGGCAGGGGTCCTCTCCGTACCCCCGAGGAGAGAGCGTTCACCTCGGTGGAGAGCGCCGAAGTGCACGCCCTGGGCTTCAGCACTGTCTGGGGAGGTGAGGGATGCTGTGTCAGAGGCAACAAGGCTTGGAGGGAGGGGGTGGAGTCACATAAGCTTTACAGTGGAGCAAAAATCCGTGGGGACATCAAAGTGGTTTGCAAGGAAACCCTGCCCTGGCTGGCCACTGTAAGTACAGACCCTGCCTCATTGACTTCAAGCACCTGAAGGTGAAATAGTCCTCAGGACAAATGAGACCTGTTGCTGTTCAGCTGGAACTGAGATTTTAATGGAGAAAACTGGAACCTTTCTTTTTTTTTCAGTTGTGACAACCCAGTTAATTTCTATTTTTCAGTTCAGCCCCAGGCCCCCAAGTCCCCTGTTTGTGCCATCTTGCCTGTGCCTTATCTCCTGGCCCCATTGCCTCTCCCCACTGCTCAGTCCCCAGGGAGGGCAGGGCAGTGCGTGCATGGCGCGGGCAGCCCTCTGCAGCAGCTTCACACAGGGTGGGAGCCCCGTACAGCACCCAAACCCCCAGGGAGAGGAGGGAGCCAGAGTGGTGGCAGTGGGGAAAGAGGGGAAGGAGAGAGGAAAGCATTGGGAAAGCTGGGGGGAACCTCTAGGGTCCTTCAGGACGCGCCAGCCCTGCCTCACGGAGAGCTGTCATCACTCCACGGGGCGAGCAAGATACTGTTAACACCAGCATGAAGCTGCTTATTACACCCAGGATTTAACTAGCTGAGAAAATTCCCCTCTTGTTAATTAAGGGAGCTGAGCACAAGCTCCTCTGCAGCTCAGACACGTGCATTAATAACTGGAAAACAGCCGAGGTTAAGAACAATCAAACGCCTTTATGGACACCATGTCGAAATTGCTGCACATCACACCAGCGCTCCTCAGCGTGAATCAGCTCTCCCGGCACCACAGACGCTGCTCTCCCTGATGCATTCATGGTGTCAGGGCTCAGAGGGACACTTGGCCCCCGAGGCCAAACCAGGAGAGAACTTGGCCCCTGGAACAGGGTCTAGGAGCCTCTGCTAGATGCCCCGGCTGCCTGTACTGTATCTCAGTGCTCCCATAAACCATGCAGGCAGCTGGGACACCTAGCACAAGCTCCAAACTTGCTCTTATGTTTGACCTGCTCTTATGTTTGTCCAAGAGTAATTGCACAGAAACAGGTTTTAAAGCCATGCATTTCCCCCACCTTCCCTAACTCATCTATGCCCAGATCAGGGAGCAGAGCTGTGAAGACCATCTTCCCCTTCAGCCCTATGTCAGAAGAGAGGGAAACCCAGGGCAGAAGGGACCCTGCAGAAGGGACATGTGATGGAGGCGGGCTGGGGCACGGGGCTGCAGGCGACGATGGTCATGGCTCTCCACCTCAGAGCTGCTAACAAGAAGAGTCGTTTCCAGCAGGCAGCTGTTCAGTGGCATCCCCACATCCCTGTGACATGTGCTGGAGGCAGTGACACCTTCAATGCTAACTCCAGCAGCGGCTGAGCCTCCTGGAGGTTCAGTGCTAAATGGCCCATAGATAACAGGCTGCTTTCCAGCTCTCCTGGTGTGGCATGTTAAATCATGGCCAAGAAGATGGAGTCTGAGGGAGGAAAAAGCCTGCACCTTCAGGTTGTACTTTCTGCATGACGGGTGGAGCCTCACCAGTTAACCAGTTCAGGGTGCTGGCTGTGCATGTGCTTCCCAGGAAGCACCAGCCTGTGCTGGGTAAAAACTTTCCCATGTTGCAGCAATGCCAGGGTCCTACACCGTGGAGCTGTACATCGCTGCCAGGTCTGTGACGCCCAGGCACGGCTGCAAATACCCACCCTGAGCTCATCTGCTTGCAGAGACACGTGGTCCTAATGACCATTTCAACTCAAAGCTCCTCTCTTTTAAAACAATGGGGAAAGCACTGAGTTTACGGAAGTTTCGGTCCAGTCTTCACACATTTGTGCCGTCCACCACCAGCAGTAGAAAAGCTCCTCTGGCCCCTGGCCCCTTGTCTCTCACCCCAGCAATTTTGGTGCTTCCTCTGCCAATGTCTCTATCACACAAGCCTCCGTAAGCATCACTCGCTCTGTTCCCCATCATGACCCGAGCACCCACCCCGCAGCGCAGCTCCCAAACAAGTCAGAGAAAACCCACTTTTGGAAAGAACCTCCAAAAGCATGAACCGTGCAGGGAGATCTGGGGGCGAGGCGGAGTGTCTGGCACTGAATTTCTGCAGGACGTTGCAGCTCTGCACCACGCTGCACTCTGACAGCCAGGAGGAGACTCTGATGGTATTTGATACCACCTCTTCAGCAATTAACCCCCCACTTTTTTTTTCACAGCTTATGTAGTCAGTCAGTGAAAAGGGTGGAGGAGAGAAAAACGGAAAGAGAAGTTCCCGTTTTTTAATTTTTTTTTCCCAAACTTTACCCATTCTGGGCATATGGCCAGAAAGTAATAAAAATCTGTTATGTTTAGAAACAGCTTAGAAACATATAAATAACAGCAGTTTGGTGTTGCAAGAGCTACAAATAAAGTGAGTTGTAAGTTCTTGAGTTTATTAACATCTGAAGGGGATAACAGGAGTTTTATAATGTCTAATTTAATTAAATGCAGTACACTCCAATTTGGGGATATAAAATTTGCAATCATGAGGTATAATTAAATACCTTTCTGGCGCTGTTGTTGTTTTTTCTCTACAAGCTAAAAAATAAAATGAAGTGGATTTTTAATTGATGTAATATGTGAATTCATGCCCATTGCTAAATGGGCTGGATTTATAAGTCTGGGGAGGGGAACTGTAACAAGTGTGGCTGGGAGGTATCAATATAACACCCATGACCGTACATGGCCCTCCTTTCCCAGCAGAAGTGGAATGGAGGGGACTGCTCAGGCCAGCGGTGGGTGCATGAAGAGAAGGGGGAGGTTCCCCAACACACCCCCGCTCCGCTGCTTTCTTGGTGCAGCAGGCAAGGCCTTGAGCTGCCTTCAGCTTCAGTGAAGACTCAGGCCGGATCAAGGCTGCGTTGCATCTCTCTGCTGATAATTGGAAAAAGATCTAATTTTTAATTGCACTGGGGGAAAAGTCCTCATTAGCGGGTTGCAAATGTGTCAAACCCTTGGAAGCCCTTGCAAGAGCGTGGAGAGGCAGGGGGCCAGCCCCAGGGGAGGAAAAAAATATAAGAATATTTGCAAGGAGGAGGAAGGGGGAGGTAATGCCAACCAGAGCTGAAAGATCTCAGCCATATGTGCCCGAAGAGAGCTCCCATTGCCATGACTAAACATGGAGCTGGGATGGCATGTTGTTCAGGGAACCAGAGCAGGATCCAGCTGAGCGAGGATGCTTGCTGCAGAGGAAGGATGCGGGAGAAGGAGGAACATTTCCCACTGCCTACGAGGGGAGGCTCTGCAGGGAGGTGTTTATCTCCAGTGGAGGCACCAGGGGAGCCTGGCACTAGCTCCTGGCACATCTCTCTGCATAGTCAACACCCCGCAGGAGAGCTCGGTTTCCTCCCACTCCCCTTTGGTTTGCTTTCTGCTGTCATCCCATGGGGAAACAGAGGGGAGTGGTGGAATCGCTGCTTGTGGTATGTTGATCTGGAAAATGAACATTGCAAAGCTTCTTACCAGGGCTCCAAACACTTGGAAAAAAGTGAGGTCTTCTGGGATGAAGGTAACAAAATCATAAAGTCCCCCGTTAGAAATGGCATACCCAAGTGAGAACTAACAGAGCGAGAGGCACCGGTGGGCTTCGGGCTTTGTCTACCTACAGGGGCTGACAAGGTGTAAGGGGAGGGGGTCTGTGCAGGGGGATCTGTGCCTGGTCCAGCCACCCTCACCATCAGGTTGAGGCACAACACCACAGAGATCGCCGATGGTCTCAAAAGTGTTGACCTGCTCATTTAGGGAGGATGCCAAGACCATCTTAATGTTCTGATCCAAATAGGTCCTTGAAGACTTCTACCTCCCCACAAGAATTAACAAAAGAGGAGCGTCAGTTCAGGCAGGGAAGAAAGTTTTAGCCTGAGTCCCTGAGTGTGAAAAGCTTTGTGTCTCCACAGGAGAGGCCAAAGCCATCACAGAGAAGCTGATTTTGTAAATAGGAAATGTTGCGAGTTTAACTCACACAGACATCAGTACAGCATCTGGTTTGGCACCGCTCAGGGAATGAGCTGTTGGAGCTGGGACAGTCAAGGACAAGGACAAGGACAACAACACTAGGGTCATGGCTGCAGGGCTCAGGCTGGATAGGAGAGCGTTGGCTTAGGACCAAGTCAGTCGTGGAGACCATCTCATTTTCTGTTTCTCTTCCCAGCCCTTCCACAAAAGGCAGTAGTGTGCTAACGAGAACAAGGATGGTCCAAATTTTGGAAGCACTGTCAGTGTCAGGGAGATGAAGGAGGGAGTGGAGGGTTGCGGGGGCCGGTGTAGGAGAAACGGGGTGCATACGAGAATGCTTATTGCAAAGTGCACTGCAGGTCTTGTAAGGAGACTTGCAGGATGAGGTGGGACCAAGCCAGAGCTTGCTGAAGCTGCTGTCCATAAACATAGCAGGTGAGGAGGTGGAGGAGAAAGCGGATGTTTGTTTAAAAGCAATGTTGGCACAAAAACAAACGAGGCTATCCCCATTAGGGATCAGTACGGCTGCGTTTCCAACCATGAGAACAGGGAGGGCTGGGAACTGCCCGGTCTCAGTCAGGAGGTGGTCTCTGCCTGTGTCCCCGTGGAGAACTGCACTCCCTTAGCCAGAGACACGGCTGTGTGACTGGGACAGCAGCCTGGTTTCAAAGCACACCCAGCACCAAACTCCTGTGTTCACTTCCCTCTGTGCCATTGGTTTATGTGAGTTTGGTGCAACCACCTATCCTGGTGGTAAGATGTGAAATGGTGCCCAAGAAGGGAGCTGATAGATCAGCGTTTGCAGAGTGCGGAGCAGCTCTGAGGAACTCAGCTGGTGATGTGCTTGGTCCTACACTTCTCAGCTTGCAAGACAGGGTGCTGCTGTCTGATTATGGCTGGGATTTGGGATTGCTCAGCTTTTATGGTGCATTTGATGGGGGAGACCAGCAGGTTGCAGGGAATGGAGAGGAGATTATGGCTATGCCGAGGCTGAAGCAGCGAGAAAACGTGGTCCGCAGCAGTTTTGCGGATCCTATTCCCACGCAGAGGAGCTGGAGGCAGATGTGTTCACCACCTGGGCCGCCTTTGATCACAGCAGGCAAACTGCAGAATTGCAACAGTCTAGATGAAAGGGAAAAACAAAGAGGAGAAGAAAGAAAAAATGCTCTTATCTGCTACGGGCAGTGGTGTCACATGCTCCAGATGGCACATGCAAGAGTGGTAGCTCTCTCAGCAACAGCTTCCAACAGCTTCCGAGGGCAAAAATAGCTTCTGGTTTGTTGGAGGCAGACTCCTCCTGAAGAGAAAGGAGGTCTAATATCCTGGATTGCATTTTCCATAGCTCACAGCTTCTGCAGCCCCGAGGACAGGCTGCTGAAAACACAGCACCGAGGTATGGATGTGATCCACGAGAAAGGTCAGTGGGAGCAGCTGGCCGCTAACACAGAGCAGATGTGCAACACTGAATACACAGCACTTGACCAAACACACGATCCCATGGAAGAACTTTAGAAAGCAACAACCAAGTCATTATCTTTGGAAGTTGATCGACATCCTGAACGTGGCAAGGATTAGTGAGATACAGGGAAACAAAGCAGCAGAGGGAGACAGAGGAAATCCTGATCACTGTTAGCAGCAAAGCAGGGATGTAGCTGTGGTGACCTTCACAGACCAGCTGTGGAGCACTTCAGTGAGGACAATATCCCCGCAGCTGGCATGTCAGTTTATTCCCAGCTTATTTCTGAAAGAAGGGCTCAGACACTCCACATAGGCTCAGCCTCTGCTGTGAGAAGTTCGCAGAACCAACGTGAAACACAGTGCAAGTCAGCCTCGGGTGGAGAGCGGGTCCCATAGTGGGGTGGATGGGCATTGCCCAGCATGGAGGGACGCCGTCATGCCCAACAGCCCGGTGCTATGATAGTGAAAAGCAGTGGAAGGGATAAGCAAAAAGAGACAGAGGCCTGAACCTCGTGCTTCTAACGGGCAGTGGGGAGGGATGGGCAGGAAAACACTTCTGAAAAACATTTCTTATCTGAAGATACCTGTCTGCTGAAGTCAACACAGTTTGCCAAAATGGCCTGGGTTTACCCAATTTGCAATGGAAAGCACCTGTCTGGCTTGCAGAGTTTGTTTGAAAAGAAAAAAAAATAATGGTGCTTCGTTCTCTGTAGAAGCACGCAGAGCACGGGATGGCTGAGGGGCATTTTGCGTGCTGTGCCTCCTCCCCTCCTCTAATGATGCTGCACCAAAGCCTGCAAATTTACTGGGCTTAAGAAATATAAAAGAGTTATGAGTCCAAAAGGGAACCTGCATGAAAAGATCAAGTCTCTCTCTCTCCCAGTGCCAGCAACACCAGAAAAACGCAGACCCAATGCAGTTAAAAAGATTTTCTCCTCTGCCCAGGTTTTTTATTTGAATCCAGATTCTTTGGAAATAAACACACATCAAAGCTTAAAATCAGGAATCCTGGCTTCACCTCTGTGTTGTTTATCCACGCTGTCTTTGTTTCCCTGTAAACTAGCACCTGGCGTACTGAGATGATAAGATGCAGAGCAGCCATCAAATACAAAGCTGCTGTGTCAGGCTGAAAATCCCATGCACTCCTCCAGTATGAAAACACCCAGCAATTCAGCCGGAGCTGGAGCAGCCCCTCGCTGGGAGGAGAACCTCAGGGAACGGCTCTCCCACACACAGAGAGCCCACTAGGAATGCTGCCCCAGTCTCAAAATTACAGTTCTTTGCATGTCCCTGATTTAGCAGGAACACTTGATATCAGTGAAGCGGGAGGAGAGTCTAAAAACTGAACTTCTTCACTGGTGTTGCCGTTTTCTTGGCAGTGCTTCCCCTCCATTCAGATATGGGAGAGCTGACTCCTTGTTTCCCATGGGCACAGCAGCTGCTTTGCAACATAGTGCCAATCCACAGGGTTGGAAAAAAAAAAAGATTTGCGTTTAATTCTAGTGTCTTGTTTATGATTATGTTTCTGCTGACTCCTTTTAAATCACCATTCCGGTAACACTTCCCTTTTCCAAGGCAGACCCATTTTTCACACCTAACCCCCTCCTCGAATTCTCTAAAAAATAAAAACATTGGAAACATGCCAGAAACCACACAGCTTCACAGGCGGGAAGGGGGTTTCCAGGGTCTCCAGTCTGGCCACCCTCTCAGAGCGGGACTGTCGGCAGCTCTAGGTCAAGGCAGCCGGGCTCTGTCCCTCCAAGGGTTGGAAACCTCCTCGGGTGGAGACACGCCCTTGACTGGGTAACAAACCAAACTGCTTTATATCCAGTTGAATGGAATGCTTTATTTAACTAACAAAATGACTTCTTGTCATTTGACTTTTTGAGGTCAACGATTGTGCAGCCCTGGGCTTAACCCGCTGGACTAATTTAGGGCAGACTCTGTTCTGTGGAGGGAAGGGATAATGCTGACTACTCTGCCCCGAACCTTCACCAGCCTTGACTGAGTCTTTGGACCTGCAAAAGCTGACGGAAAAGTAAACCTCACACGGATTATTTCAGCCCATAAAATATAACAGTATTTAGATGAACAAAATACACTGTTGGAGTCACTCTGAGACGCCAAGCCGGTGACTGGTGACTCACGAGCCAAGGGCAATCAGGGGAAAGATGCTGCCATTAACAAATCGTGTACACTTAAATTCCCCCCTGTTTCCAGGCTGGCTGTTAAACAAGGCAGACAGCCGTACCCCTGGGTCCCAATGCTCCCTGGGCTGTGCCCGTCAGCCGGGGGGACGGTGCTGGCTTTGCCTGCAGCCCGGAGCACTCCTGTCCCTTCCCGGCCTCTCTGATGAGTTCCCACACTGTCTGAAAGACGCACTGGATGTCAGTCTGGCTGGGAAATGCTGGGGGATGATCACGCTGGCCACCAGCCAGTGCCCCCAGCCCTCCTGGCACAGCTTGGCACAGACCTCCTGTGGCCTCAGGGACAGTTTGAGGAGTTTGTTCTGTCTTTGATCATTTGTCCTCCGCTGCAGGGGCAAGCATTGTGAACCAGAGCAGAGAACAAATCCAACTGAGAAATAACCCCCCCAAAAAATAAGAAAAGAAAAAGGGATTATTTTTCAGCTGTCTCATTTCTTCAGTCTGGTTCATTCAGTGCTGGCTCAGTGCAAGGGCAGGGGTGAGCTAAGGCAGAGAAGGAGATAAGGACTGTGATCGGGACTTGCTGCTGGGCTGACCCCATCATCTCCCCTGTCCTGGACCATTTGCAGTCCTGAGCTCCAGGGGAGCGCAGAGTTTGGAGCTGCCCAAGGGTTGGAGCCAAGCTAGGGGCCAGCCTTAAGCACAGGTCCTGAGCAAAGGGATACGTCTGTCACTGTCCTTAGGAAGAAGGCAGCCATGAAGACACTCAGTTATCTGGGCAGTTCATGGCTGCTTTTGTCCTGCGTGTTTGTAACCCTCTTTCCGTCACATCTGCTTGTCATCCAGGCAGTTGGTCATTCTGGTGCACGAGCTGCAAACAATTGTGCTTGTGTACTTCTGCAGGGAGAGACAATTTTGGTATTGACAGATACTTAATGGCCCCTCACAAGAGATGTCTGCTCCTCTCTCTGTGAACAAAGGCCATTGGACTTTGTGCAGTGTGTTAGGGCAACACTTTATCCATCAAGGTCCACAGCTGTCATGCTCAGCAAGAGCAGAGGTTTGCTGAAGACTGGTGGCGTGATTTAACCCACAAGAGGCCAATGTGAGGCTTCCCCTTCATTCTGTCCCCTTTGCTCTTGCCTTCACCTGGCAATTGAAGTTGCTTACTGCTCACTGAAGCTGGACAGACAATGCCAGAGGCCGCAGACAGCGGAGCCTGGCAGCACAGGCTGTGTAGCATAGCAACCCCATCCTTCCCACCCCAGCAGTTTGCCCAAACCTTTCCATTTTCTCCTTGCCAGTGGCTCTGGTGATAGGGACTTGCTTTGAAAGAGCAGCAGGAGGCCGAGATCATTTGTGCTTCCAGCACTCCCGCTGTTGCTGGCACCCAGAAACACAGCCTAGGGCCCCACATCTGCAGCCTCCATGCTGCAGAAGATTCTCCTGCCTGCTCTGTTGCGGCAGCTGTCTTTGCCCTCAGCAGCTTGACTGCCCACATTGCTACCCTGGCATCAGTGGCACTCAGTCCCGCCAAGGACACCCCAGGCTGCCTCCCCGGACAGTGGGGTGAGCTGCCCAGCTCTGCATCTCTAAATAAAAGGTCTTAAAGACCTTTGTGGGAGAATTGTTGGGGGCTAGAGGTGCTCTTTTCATGTGTCATCCCCTTCACAGACATGGCAGGACCTTTCTCCCTGTGCTAAGGTTGCATGGGCTGCTTGCTCCTTCCTCCTGGGTGTGATTTCTTGGAGCAGCGAGCAGTTCTGCCCCATGTGCAGATCTCGTGTTTCAGAGGATGGGTTTCTAGGGAGTCCTGCAGTCCTTGAGCATGGGTATGTGCTCCTCCAGCCAAGATGACCCCCTCAGGGCCTCTGCCCATGGTGCTTCAGTGAGGAAAGATAATTAAGGAGGCGAGTCTGATAGCACGGGTAGAAGCAATGGCAAAAATGCCAACGGATGCAAAATGGAAGTGATGATGCAGCCAGTCAGCACAGCGGCAAGCTGCAGCCATGCCCTGTCACATTAATCTTGCCACGTGCTTCTGTGCTTTTGCAGACTGAAATGACTTCTTCTGACAAGGCCCACCCTCCCTGCGATCAGCTTTTAAGCCTCTTCCAACACCTCGGCCTTCTGCCTGCACACAAGGCACACACATCCCGGCTCCTGAGCAAAGGCAGGAGCAGCTGGAAGCCCGCTGCAGAGAGCAGAGCCTACAACCACACCACCCAGCAAGCCCAGCTTACCTCCGGCTCTCAACCATGCTGTAAACCTGATTTGTTTATATCAATATTTAAAACTCTGGCGGTCTGAAACCATCCCAGAAAATACCTCTATTTCTCCTCTGATGGAGCATTTGGGTAGCACTGAGTCAAGGAGGGAGACCTGCAGCACCCCCTTGCAATATCCCCACAGTGCAATGATCTCTGACTCACAGGCGAGCTCTATCAGCCAGGAAAGATCTAATCTATTTGGTCTATGATTTTACAGAGCAGTAACTTTTGAATTAGTTGTGAACACTAAGTCAAACCCTCACAAGAGGTAAAGTGAGCATGAGGACATTTGTTAACCCAGCTTGCCACCCCATTGCAAATGATCTCAGCCCTGTTTGACAGGGCTGTGGTATAGTTAACTTTACATTTAAATTAAATTTACATTTACCGTGGTGACTTGCAAACAAGCCTTCAAGTCTCCAGCTCCATGGGGGCAGAGCTGGGAAGCATGGCCTGCCAAGGTTGTTGGCATGATGGTAGCACTGGGCTGGAAGCACAGCTCTGGGCATATGGAAGGGAGCCGCTGGCATTGGTAGGAGTCCCTTTCTCCTTCCCCCCTGCCTGGAGAGGCCAAGTCCCTTCAGTGAGCTCCCTGGGTGCCTTATGACAGGCGGCTGCAGCTACCTGTGTGGCAGGCTGGCTCTTTGCAATGCCAGTGCCAGCTGGTCTGCACCAACCGCCTCTGAGGGGCTCGGTGGGGAGCACCTGCTTCCCTCCTCTCCGGGTTTCCAGAGGCTGAAGGACCTGTGTTTGTCTTCTTATTAATGCTTTAGCAACAGAGACGCTGTTGTCGCACATTCGCAAGGTGCCAGAGCGCTCCATGGGCACCCTGGTCCCCGAGGCAGGGACGTGTAGGACAGTATTGCCCCAGACGTGCCATACTGCACATCCCAGTGCCACCATGCCATTAATCAATGTCACACCATCTCGAGCACATCCTCTGGTCACTGCTCTGGCCCAAGGGCTCTGCTGCACTGTACACGCAGGAGATCTGGTCGCCCATGGGTGCAATGCCGTTTGCCTCCTGCCTCTCGTTGATATGAACATGCTGCCAACCAGAGTGCAGAAGGGATCTGGGCTAGAAAAAAAGCTACACTGATTTATTTATTAACCCAGATCCTGCAAAAGTGGGAGAAGCTGCAAAAGCCTGCCCTTCCTCCCAGCTTCCCTGTGGTGAAGCTCAAATGCTGAAGCAAACTCAAAGACCTTGGTTCTGGCCAGAGGTTTCCTTTCAAGGCATCATCACTGATGCAAAAATGATTTCCTGCCTTGTCCCTTCCCCAGCTCCCCCTGTCCCCCTTGTTGTAAAATGGATGTGCAGCTGTGTTGCAAACCAGACTTGGGGAGGATTTGGGTTAAATCTAACCAGGCCAAGCAGAAAGGCAAGTTTTAATGCCAGCATCTCCTGTCATTTGTTCCTTACAAGGCCACAGAAGCATTTCCATGGGATTAGGGGGGAGGCAGCACCACATCTTTTGGCAGTCAAGCTTTGCAGCATTCGGGGCTTTACAAGGCTCAGACCTCATGTAGCTGCACGGGGCTGACTGGATGGAGCTGCCGCAGCCGTGCCCCTGCCCTTGTCCTGTCCCTGGGCTTGCTGTGCCTTTCGTGGGCCCTTTCAGACAGAAATCCTGCCGAAAGCATAGCCCAGCAAAGCAAAGCGGCTGCCGTGCCGGCAGGTTAGCACACTGGGATGCTCACACAGGCCTGATGAAGAGTTAGAGCTGGGGTAAGACAGCGGGACTGGGGCGATGGGGGCTGGCTGGGGGTTACAGGGGTAGCAAGGGCCAGAGACTGGAAATTAAACCCTCTCAGAAAGTGGCTATACAGAAAGAGGTGATCTATCTCTGAGCCAAACTTCCCAATTTGACAAGAAATGCAAACAAACCATCCAGACACAGTCCTGGGCAGCCAGCTCGGGGTGCCCCTGCTTGGGCAGGGGCCTGGACGAGGTGACCTCCTGAGGTCCCTTCCAACCTCAACCACCCTGTGAACTATTACTTCAAAACCAAAGCTGGGCATTTGCTCTATAGATAAATGTCTTTCCCCCTTTATGCCTGTCCCTCAGTGACAGCATCTCGAGTTTGGTTTTCAACGTCAAAGGAGTAGACATAATCCCGTCATTTATGGAGCAACTCCTGTTATTTGAGGAACTGTAAGGATGTTATTTATTTCCTTCTCAAAGCCTGTTGTTCTCTAGAAATGATGTGCATGACATGGCATCAGGAAGAAAAGGAATCCCAGAGGCCAAATATTCGGGGAACAGAGAGTTCAGAAATATTAAACGCATTTTTCAGAAAGGAGGATTACTGTTAAGATCTGTGTAGCACAGGGGAACAAAATATTTAAAAGAATCCAAGAAATACATTCGACACCGGCACTGCCTACTGCGTATTGGCAAAAGCAACAGAGAAATTGAAACCTAATCCAAAAGCCCATTTGACAACGATCCATTAGAAACCTTCCCCAGAGGCCCTGAGCAGGGCATAGGGGTTGAGGGACGGCATGAATGACCATGGTGGGGTCTGCAGGAAACCCACAGAAGCTGCAAGAATGCCAGACCCATGGGCTGGTTGCATGGCCAGACCCTTTGCCACAGCAGGGCTAGCAGCCTGCCAAGAAGCTGTGAGATTCACTGCAGCCATCGCATCGCTCTGTCAATCCTGGAATAGACGTAGCTGAAACTGATCCTGTTGAGCGAACACACTTTCCAGTGGGACCGCAAGGCAGGAGGGTACGGACTGCGACGGGCTAATGCTATACGCATGTTTCCTCCTTTGTAAGCTCAAATAAAGCTAGCCTAAGGGAACATCAAATGCTAACTTAAAGCAAATGCTTTTGATGTTTTAAACTAATCCCTTTCAAACAGGGACTGGGGAGGGGAAAGCAACACAGCCATCGGAGTGCCTGCAGACAAGCCCCCTCCCCACCCCCCCGAGAATGACTTCAAATGTGATAAACATATTCGAGAGGCCAAATAACTGAAAACTGATGGCTTATAAATAAATGCATGAGGCAGCCTTCCTTGTACTGTCCTTCTATAATGCTGTTGGACCAAGAGAGGCGTGTGCTCTCCCCGCCTCCAGCCTCTTACATTCATGCCCTGGGCAGGTTCCCATCACTCGCTGTCGTCCGGAGGTGGGCTGGGATGCACAAGGACAGGGATCCCTGCTAGTGTGTAGCACACTGCCATGCGCTCTTCAGATCCCACCAAGCAGAGCTGGTCTCATATAGCAAGTGTCCATGACAGAGCTTGTTCTTTGGGATCCCCATACGGCCACTGCAGAGCATGGCCCCATTTAGCCCTGGGCTATCAGACATCTGCAGGGGCCAGGCAGAGGTGAGGCAGGAGGGATGGGACCCTTCAGGCAATCATGCTGCCAGTCCCAAGTGACGGGAACCAACTGCCCCACACCAAGGCTAACCTGCAGCCTGCACCGCCCGCTCCCGGGCAGCCGAGAGAGACTCTTGAATCACTTTGAGCAGTAAAACCAGTGATACTCAGAGGCAATGAATTCTCCCACTGGCTGTGTAAAACTCCCCATCTCATGCAAAGAAAGTACGACAGACTTAATATTAATAATTCACACTCTTCAGTCCCTATAAAAGGGCCTGTCCTTGTTAATACTGTTCAGATCTTGCCAATAGTTTTCATCCATTTTGACTGTATATTGACAAGGTCATTTCTTGGAGCTCAGCTGTAGTATATAATTGGTGCTTTGCAAATTTATAAACATGACCCATGCTGTGGTTCTTGTGCAATCAGCTAATAATGAGCAAGGGGCTTGGTCTTCTGCCCTGAGGGATGCTCGTTCAGCCTCCACTGCAGCCCAGACTGCTGCAATCTCACTTGCAGCAGAGTGGCAGAGCAGGAGGCAGGGCAAGTTTGGCTTTCACCCTGTTGGCCCTCAGAGAGGCTATGCCTTCCCAGGGTCTGTGTTTTCTGGGTCCACATATTGCTATATATAAGCTCACGGGACTGTGGGTAGGTCTTGACACATGAACACAGGAGGAACCTCTGACCAAATGCTCACGTATATGTCTGTGACCATTTCTGTTGGGGAGCTGCAGGTACCAGATGTGCAGATGCTCATGCATGTTGGAGCCACGCATTTTGAGCATATCCATGTCACAGGTGCTGCGTGTCACCCATGGCCACGTGGCTTGTGAGAGTGTGCAGGAAAGGGCCTGTCTGTGTGCAATTTTTGCTTCCAAAAACCCCGTCCCGTTGCTCCAATGAGGTGCTCTGGCAGCACATGTTCTTGGTGATGCTAACGCCAGCCTGTTATGGGATGTCAGAGATGCAGCCTGCAATTCCTCCAGAGATGACAGCAACATTTTACGAGTCCAGGTGTGGTCAGCAGGCAGGGAGTGCCTTCTGGGGCCCCAGCCACCCCTTGTAATGCCAGAGAGAAGGAGCACAAGTGCTGGGAACTGCCTGGGTGGGCGTAAGTTGCTGTCAGGTGATGGGTTATTTTGGTGAGCGCACACTGGGGCAGGGCTGTGCCATGCACACATCAGTGGGGCAGGCTGGCTCCCTGCCCCAACAGCTGCTTTGAGGCTTTTAAAACTCATGCACCAAACAGGCCGTGCTCTGCCTTCTGGGCTCCCAGGAGAGCTTTGCTCTGGAAAGCGCTGGGGCAAAAGCACCGGCTCTTAGCATCTCTCTCCCTTTTACTGCAGCAGTGGATGTGAAACTCAGACTTGCGCCAAGATACAGAAGATTTCCTTCAGTCCTGGGAACACATCAGCACATCAACTCTCCATGTCCTCACCGCATGCTTGGCCACAAGACCGAAACACAAGTAAAAAGCCAGTATGGGGCTGGGACAGCGAGGCTGCAGCCCCTGCTGCTGCCCCTGCCAGCCAGCAGCACATCCAGAGCTGACTGCAAGCACAAACGCACCAACTCAGTAATAGCTCTGAGTTATTGGCTCCCACTTTCCAGTGTGCTCCTCTCTGCTCTTCATGTGGGCTTCGTCACTGGGCAGAGACATGCTCAGTGCTTGTGGATGATAAATCCCTGTCCAAGGAGGGATTAGGTGACGGTCAATGCTATCTCTTGCTGCAGGGCATTGCTCATTTCTCCAGGAACAGCCGGCCGCCCACTTCCAACTTTAAAACATATGGCAGCTGGGTTAATTTTATAGCTCTCAACAACTCGCCTGTGACTGAGCTCTGCAGAGAGCAAATACCAGAGGGACCCAGGGCTATGCCCTTTCCAGAGAGCTGCTGGGGGACCACCAGCTGTGGGCATACTGGGCTGCATCTATGAGGCAGGGTGACCCTCTCACATGGGCAAGGACTGGGGAGAATAACTAGACTTTGTGCGACTGAGGAGCCTCAAACTGGACCCACTGCCCACACTTGGTCTCTCCAATGCCCAACAGAAGGGAATAATCCATGTGAGTCCCTTTAAACCAGAAATTTCACAAAAACAGGGCTCTTCCACAAGATTTCTGGACTTTGGCTGGATGAGAAATAACAAGGACAAAGCCTTTTCAGGGAGAGGGAAACTGAAAGGCACAGAGATGGCTCCAGTAGGGACCTGGAGTGTCTAGCTGGGCCTGGAGGCTCAGCCTGGAGGTATGAGCCAGTTTGGGGCAGAGGATAGGGCCAGGAACCAGTCATCAGCTGCCATGTTCCCAGCTGTCCCCTAATTGGCACCTTTGGCTCGCTAAGATGCAGCCATCCAGTCAGCGCAAACTTTACTCATACTGCAAACACCATCCTCAGTGCTCACCTTGCCCAGTGATCATCAGCAGGAGGAAACTCTGGGCTTTAACCATCCTGAATCAGCTGCTTTTAACTTGTGATGGGGGTGTTCCCCTGAAGGTACTTTAATCCTTGCTGGTTATTAAATGCTGTTTCTCTGAACCACTTTCGGGGAGCAACGAGAGAGCAGCTCTCTGCCTCAAGCTCTGCCAGGGGAACCAAGACCTTTTCTGAATCTAGTTTGACTACATCTGGACAGATTAATGGGAGGTAACTCTTCCTT
Organism: Pygoscelis adeliae; assembly: GCF_000699105.1. NCBI lineage: Eukaryota > Metazoa > Chordata > Aves > Sphenisciformes > Spheniscidae > Pygoscelis > Pygoscelis adeliae. The sequence goes on from NW_008825544.1 coordinate 418,732, forward strand.
CCCTTTGGAGAAAGGAGACCTTTGGACTGGCTGTTCAGGGTGGACGTGACTTTCTGAGCCCTTAAGCCCAGCACTATAATACCTAAATCTAAACATACCTGGAAGCTTCAGAGCCTGGCATTTTTCCATCACAAATTGTCCAGGACTTCAAAGTCTTTGTCAACTCTCTCATGCTCTCACTTGGAGGAGCTGTCAGCAGTAATTGCATCGAGCCAGCTAGCCTTTCTGCTCCGCTTCACTCCAGAGCTTGCATTTTTTAACATGGCTCTCCAGCAGCAGCTCCAGCTTGATGTGCCCACGATTGCCAGGGAACAGTGGGCTGGAGGGTTTGCTCGCATCAGCCCACCTCAATAAAATGTCGCACAGCTGCTGCAGGGACCACAGCCGGCATGGTACAGGCAGCAAAAGGGGAAAAAGGAGATGAAATTGCTGGCTCTGGTCTTCCATCTCCTGGCAGGTACAGGCAGGGGAGGGGACCCACCTCCAGGCACCACCGTGTGCAGTCGTGCAGAGCCTCACAGCCCCTCCATGTGCTGGCCCCCTTCTACCACACACCCCCTGTGCACAGGAGCATGCCCCCTCCCCAGCACACTCCTTGGCTTTTCCTAACTTTCCATTTCCCTGTGCACAGTCCAGGCCTCTGGCTCTCCCTGTCTAGAAACTCTTTTTTCTTATCACTGCCATCTCCCCATCTCTCTGTCCTCTCCATGCTGGAAACAGTCTGGACCTTCTCGGTATGTCTCCATGGAAGAAGTTCTCCTGGCATCTCCCCAGGCCTGCCCCTGTCTCTGCAGGACCTCTCTCCCTTCCTCCCATGTGGCACAAGGCATTGTCTGGGCCAAGCTTGCCTCCTACTTTGCACAAGAGCAGGCAGTCATTCTCCTGCTGCCCTTCTGCTTCAGTCTCACTCTTGCTTTTGCTGTACTGTGGCAAAATAAGCTGGAGCCTTTACTGGAAAGGTCCCAGGTTTAAATGACAACCTGGATAGAAATTATTTATATGCAATAAACAAGCCATCAGCCCTGCGTGGGAACAGTCCTGCACCCTGCTCCAATCCCTTCTGTGGGGGGCAAGAGGCTGCCAGTCCTGGTGTGTGTGAGAAGGAGGACACGTGCAAGTGCAGAATTGCGAAAACTGCTCCCGCTGCAGAGATGGTTCAAGACTGATTCTGGGAAGGGCTAACTCTTCGGGCATATTGGTGGCTTTCATTTTTCCTGCTAATCCTTTCTTGCAAGAAGCTGAGAGTAGGATGCATGCTTCCCAGGAGCTTGGATACTTCAGTGCAAGTCCTTCTCTTGGACCACCCTTCAGGATGCTGAGCTGCCTGCAGATCAGAAGAAGGTGCAGTATGGTACCTGAATGTGGCTCTAGGAGCTGTTCCCAGGTGAGAGACCTTAAAATGACACTTCTACGCTGCTCCTTGCCCCAGGCTCTGGGACACTGTAGCAGGGTGCGCCCTGACTGGACCATGGCTGGACAGACAGGGTGCAGAGCAGGCAAGGAAAGATTCAGGCTGGGCCCTCTGGGCTCACTGTTCTCCTCTGTCTTTCCTCTTATGCTGGGCTCAGGGCAGAGCTGCAGATTTTGAGAGGTCCCAGGGGTTTTCCAAGAATGAGAAGAAGGTGGCAAAGCTGGTGGCATTCCCTGAAATGTAGCTCATGCCTGAGAGAAGCCAGAGCAGAGAGAAGGGATTTAGCAACTTAGATTCTGGGGAGTCTTTTGGTAGGAGAGGCAGGAAAGCTTAGCTGGCACCAGAGAAGTCCTGGGGAGGGGGGGGTTTAAACTAGAGGTCATGGGAAGGCAGCAAGAAGGGCACTTGGTCCAGACCAATCTGATTTAGGGGTGGATGCAGCCAGAGCTCAGTGTGCCTCTGGAAAGCCTGGAGGGAGACATTCCATCACAATAAATAAGCAAGGCAAATGAGGCTCCCTGCGGGGGAGGAAAATCCAAGACTGTAATAATGATAGTGTTGATGTGGAAAAGTTAACTAGGATTAGAGAAACTGCAAATTTCAAGTGGAAGATGACAGCAGGAGACTTCAGCTACCCTGTATAGATCTGACTGCTCTCTTGTCAGGATAGACAGGTGGAGATAGAGGCAGAGATAACATTCTTGGACACAAATGATGATCCCTGAACAAAATTGCCTAAAACCCCCAAGAAAAGATGCTGTTCTGGACTTAGTGTGGAGTGCTGCACAGGACCTGCTT
>NW_008825544.1:421025-435655 GCF_000699105.1 Pygoscelis adeliae
TGAAGCAGAAGGAGAGTGCAAGCCAAAGAAATCCAGTGTACATATACTCAATTTTAGGAAAGGAAACTATGTAAAAATGAGACAAGTTGTCAAAAAAAAGAAAGAAACAGCATCAAAGAGAGGAAATCCACCAAAAGCAAGAGGTGTTGAAATTGGTGGGACCAGCTTCATGGTTAAGGGGGTAACAGGTGCTTGGGGATGCTGAGGCCACAGCAGAGAAGGTCAGTGATTCCTTTGTGTTGGTCTTTACTGTTAAAGGTGCTGGGGACACATGGTTTTCTGTAGCAGATCGATCAGAGGAGGCGAATCAAGCTGAAGTAACTGTGTGGGTCATATTAGACCAGATGCCCTGGCTGGCATCCCTAAATGTACCCAGAGAAAAAAAATCTAAGTCAGGTCTATACGATGCTGAACTCAGAGCTGGTGGTTACAGATCAGGCACGACCTTGGAGCCATCTCTGACATCTCTAAAATCAGTGTTCAGCAGCAGCCAGAAAAAAAACTGGCTTGGGCTCTGATATCACCTGAGAGGGTGCTGGGAGCAAGACAGAGGGTGTCAGTTTGCCTGTGTAGCTGGAGAGCTGTGCACAGTTCTGGACACCCATCTCCAGAGGGAGGTGGTGAAGATCCAGAGGACAAGGCCAGGGCTCCATCAGTTGGAGAGAAGGCTGACGGACAACCAGATCAAGGCTTGCAAGACATTAGGGTGATGGACAAGGCAGATGGAGAACATCTGCTCATCACCTCCTGCAGGAGGGCTAGCTGGCAGACGTGCTCCCTGCACAAGCCCCCATCTGCAGAGGACCTGGGGGTGAGACTGACTCTTCACCACCACATTTACACCAAAGCCTAGGCTGGTGATCTACCAGGGCAGAGTCCGAGGTGAGAGATTTGTTTCTTCCTTGGGAGGACTCCAGAGCACATATTTCATATATTTTGATGTGAAATGCTGTTTTGGACCAAAATAATCCTTCCAGAAAATTTGAGGCAGGATATTCTGTTCATCTTGAGCTGCTCTTGTGAAAGCTTAGGAGAAGCAGCGTCACCCATGGTACCGAGGTAGAGACCTGGTCCGTATGGGGCCACCTCACCAGGGGTGCTGCACACCCGCCAAAGCCCCACGTGGGCCGTGATGGGGTCAGTGGGAGGTGGGGGCCCAGCTGACAAATGGCTCCCTTGGCCACCCCATGGCCCTCATGCCCCAGGAGCCAGCGATTGCCACTGACAGTGTTCTTTATGAGAAAATTAAGTAGAGTAGCAGTCTTATCCCCACATCATAATAGCTTTTCCTAATGCCAAAATAAAAAAAAAAAAAAAAGCTATTTCATGCTGTAATTACAAGTCATAAAAAGAGCTGTGCTGACAGATATATAACACCCCAGTAACTGCCTCTGGCAGCCAGGCCCCACTAACACTAATCACGATAACAATCCCAACAATAATTAGAGATAAGACTCTCCCCGCGAGCCTTCGCTTCACATCTGTCTCTGTCGCAGCCCCAGGAGGTTTGCCGGAGGAGGCATGCACTGCTGGGGCAGGGGATGCAGGGAGCCCTGCCGTCCCAGGCAGGCGGTCTGTCCCCCCAGCTCCAGCACCTTTCACAGCTCTGAAGCTTTCGAACCAAACCTATGCTGGTGCAGACACCTCAGCAGCTCGGTGGTCACAACAAGGAGTTTTGCATTGACCCCGCAGTATGGGTATTTGCACCGTTACCGCTCTCATGTTTTAATCTTGTTTTCAGCACATCAACAGCAGTCTTTTTGATTGAATGGTAGAACCATGTGGGGTGGCTTTACTGAGAGTGGGAGGGACTCCCCTGGGCCTGAAGCCTGGCTCCTCACTTAAGAGATGCAGAAGTCCAGATGTGATGACTTAAGATCAGTTCAGAGGATGTGTTTGGACTAAGAGCTCCTGTGCCTGCAGTCTGCTCTCCCTGCACCCTTCTCCTTTAACCCCTGTGATGGCTGACCTCCAAATTGCCATCGGATGCCTGGGCAGCCCTGAAGAAGCAAGAACTGCCCAAAGTTTGTGGGGAGTCTTGAGGGCTGGTGCTGGCAGGGGGTGGATTGACCAAAGGGGGTGATGACCCCCTTTGTCAGTGTGAGTTGTTTGAATCCGATTGGTGCCTTGGGGCTTTTTGGTCTGTTTGACAAAGTTCCTCAAGCTGCAGGTCAGGGATGCTGCTGGGTCTGAAGCTGCATCTTGCAGCAAGGCCTTGAACTGGAAGATGTTGGGGCGGCTGGGCTTTTAGGACTTGTGGCCTCCACTGGCTGTCGGTGACCTGGGGCATCTCTGGAGCTCTTTTAGAGATCATGTCCTAGAGGGGGTACTGGAAAATATATTCTGGGAAAAGAGGAAATTCCTAAATGTTTCCTCACTTCTTGCCATGAGGAACCAGCCCATCTTGCACAGTGCAAGCACACTTGCACTTTGCAGAGACATGTGCCTCCAGGTCTCACCAACGTGCACACACATGACCCCAAATGTGCATGCTGCCAGCTCCAGGTTATTTCCTGCAGTTCCATAGCTCCTTTTGTTCATCGTCCCATCGTCCCATTGCACCAGACTGCAGGGGCAAGTGGGTCCCCAAGGAGCAGGAGCTGCTGGTTCCAGCTCTGCCTCCCACTGTCTGCCTTCCTCCTGTGTTTGTCCCTACGCCCTGTCTCACTGCTTGCTCCCTCTTGCATTTGCATATCATGCATATTCATGAAAGATGTGGCTAATTAAATATTCATGTACACAGTCATTGAACTTGCAATTAATCTGAAACTTGCAGTACTTCTTATATTCCCCCACCCTGAGAGGAGTTATGAGCCAGCTCTGGCTGCCAGAGGATGCTGGGCTTGCTGGCTGCTGTGGGCTGCAGCCCAGAAAGAGAGGTACCAGCACATACTGACCCACTTTTCCTAGATCCACACTGTTTTGCAAAAGGGAGCATGATGAGAATTGTGAGCTACCCTTTCTGGTCCAGGGGAGGCTGTGGTGCATGACGGGACCACATAAATACAGCAGCAAAAATTCTCAGCGCTGCAGGGTGCAAAAGCTTTGCCTCCAGGTGGGGCTGATCTTATGGCAAAGCTGCCCCCCCATCTGCCACCAGCGCCACAAAGAGGGGGGGTATGGCAGGGCGAGGGCTCCCACCACAGCAGTGTGGCTCTCCCTGGGTCCTGCAGAGAGGACAGTGTTGGGGGTTTGCTGGATGCTGTGGCCCCTCCACGTACCCCAGCCCAGCCTCTCTGCACCCTCAGTGCTTGGATCCTGCTCCAGGGTGCCCAAGGGGGATGGATGGGCTGGAGCGCTCACACAGAGCCCTTTCCTTGCTCCCAAGTGCTCCTGCCCCCGCTGCCTGCTTGAAAGCTGCTTGTCGCAGCATCACTCTGCAGCTCCCACGGCTCCGGCAAACTTCCTCTCATCTCTGCGTACTAATAGTGTGTCAGGAGCTTCTGCTTCAAACCACATCTAGTCTGACAACCCACCCTGGAAAAGCCAGCTTCAAACAACACCGAGACTGACAGAATCAGAGCAGAGATGGGACAGGGTGGCGGGGAAGGGTGGGGAAAGCAGGCACAGGGCTGCAGAGGTCCCCAAAGCGCACAGCAGGACTGCACTGCCAGCTCCCTGGGACCACAGAGCCCAGCCTAGCTGGTTCTGCTGCCCACATCCCCCGAGCAATGCACAGCACTCATCCCTGGCCATGTACGGCCCTGTGGAGCCCTTGCAGCCATCTCCAGCACACTGGGGTGTCACGCACGCAGCTCCGGACCTCCCTTTCCATCACAGCCCCAGATTAGAGAGATGCAAGTGACTCTGGTGTGAAAATAACACTTAGAGTCACTTGCAGTCTCTGGCTGTTTTATTAGTAGTGGCCAACAAAAAATGTGGGTCACGTTGCTTGAATCTATTTGCTCTGGCCAGGACATGGTCTGATGTACTGGCTATGCTGGGTATATCAGACAGCAAACATTTGTTAAAACCATCAAAAGTGTTTGTTAAAACTCTCTCTAGTAACTCCCCCAGTTTGTTTGGGGAGTCTGGGCAGAAATTGAGACGTTCAGGGCTGAAACAGCTGACCCAGAGCATCCTCCCAGATAAGCAGAAGCTGCCTTCAAAACGCAGTCAGAGCAATCCAGAGCATTTGCTCGCCTAAAAAACCTTCCCAGCAACATTCTCACCCTCCCCCATCCTTTTTGTACTGTCAGCGATATCCCTGTCTGTTATTCTTCACTTTTCAAGTGGGTTTTGAAACCCATCTTCTTTGAAAACCCCTTGTTTAAAGTAGGAGAAAATATCCGGCAGGGTTGCAGTTTGTCAGCTCGGCAGCATTGACTGCGGATTGAAGTTTGAAGGAAGTTTGACTGAAAGGGAGCAAGATGTTTTGAAATGCTTTGTGGGGAGCTCAGGCACAGCTCCAGCCCCGCTCCACTCCCCACATGAGCGGGCAATGGCTCCCATCCACTGCTGCCTTCTCCCGCGCAGGTTTTCAGTCCATGGCTCGCTCTTTGCAGATGCCCGTGTGGTCTGCATCAGAAGTGTGGAGGGTTGGTGGTTTTTTAAGGCAATAAAGTTGTTTCCTTCCCCATCACTCACTTAAAATCATGCAGGGAGCTGGTAGGTTTTATATCAGTGTCTACGCAGGAGACCTTCCTGGTATTGTGGGAAGAAAGACTTCCAAACATATCACAGCTCCCAGACATAGCAGTGGAGGGTACCGGTCTTTTGCTGCAGTTCATGTTTTAGCTCTAATTATCCCATCGATGTTTGCTGCCACTGGGTAAAAGACACTCGTTACAAACCCAGCATGTTGGGAACAGCCAGGCTGGTTTGCAGAACCCCCAGGGGAGCCGTGCTCCACAGTTGGACACACTCGTCCCTGTGCCTGGCGGCACATGCTTGTCCCCTGGCACCAGACATGGTAGGTCACAACACAAATCACTCGTGTGTGTGTGTGGCGGGGGGGGGATGTGGGTGCAAATCCCTCCCTGTTCCCAGTTCTGGCTGGTGACTAATACCCCAGTATTAACCTCAAAAGTGCCCAGTCATCCCCAGGGCAGCAACAAGAGCAGGGTGCTCCCCATCTCCCTCCTGGGATACAGATGGAGAGGTAGCCCAGACCCCAAGGAAGGACTGGGTGGTGGTTCCTAGCTCTCCCTGCAAACACTAGCAGGACTGAAGTGGCTCAGGGGTACCAGGCAGGCCGTAGTGGAAAGTTCTGGCAGCCAATTTAATGGCATTTTGGAGATGACAACCCCTATTGTCCATCCCTCCCAGTGCTTGTGGCCTGAAGCCAGTAAAAGGTAACGTCCAGCCCAGCTCACTGGGGCTGTGCGGGGATACTGGGCTGTGGGGAAGAGATCACAGCCTGGTTTGCTGCGGGAAAAGTAGGTAGCTGGGGACATAGCATCTTAGCCAGCCCTCTCTGGAGCTTCTCCACTGAGCCCTGAGCCTTGTTCAGAGCTGAGAGTAGTTTGGTCACTCCACAACCTTCAAGCAACGATGGACACAGTCACAGCAGTGCATGGAGATGGACCACCAGCATCCTGGTGGACTCCATAGCTCTCCTTTGTCCAGCAACAAGCTGATACGGCCAGGTTGTAAGGCAGTGAAATCCCTACTTCAGTACCCTCTGGAAGCCCAGATGGGGGCCCTGGGGCCACATCTACATGTGGAAAAGTTGAGCTGGGGGACATGTCCCGCAATAGCTGTGCAGCAGCGCAAACCTTCTCTGCAGCCCAGGCTGTAAGCGGCTTCATCTGGCATCCCGGGGCAGGGGTACAAACCATCCTTAATGATCTTTTCTGCCGGCATTACTGCATCCATTTTGCAAGTGTAATTGCTGAGTGCATTTCTGAGGCACTGCTCTGCTGAGCTATCTTGAAGACATGAATGCAAATAAACCTGCTCTGAGAGGAGGCTGAGGGGCAGGAGGTTCAGGCCTGGGTTTTCTTCCTCCCCATCAACATCTGGCTCCAGTTGCAGTATCTACTGCCCTGATCTGCTCCACATTTCTTCCTTGCATCACTCAGATGCTAAAGGCAGCTCAGAATATCTTTCTGGGTGAATACATTGCACTATTTGCCAGTGACTTCTCACTCCTTTCTTGTAGGCTCTGTCAATGTTGACCCAAGGGTCGGTGGATGCAAGGTAACTCTCTGGGAACCTTCTGTAAATACCAGCAAGGCATTACAAGTAAATGGCACAAATATCACGGATGGGGTTGCTCCCAGGAGCTGGGCAGGGCAGCTTGAGCCCCGAGCGAGGCAAAGCCTTGGTGCTGGGGCAGGACTGCAGGAGCTCGTTTCTCACCTGCTGGGGCAGGAGGAGCACACCCTGGGCAGCTTTACCCGGAGGAAAATCTTGTTGCTGATGTGACAAGGAACAGCAACAGTGCCACAGCCATGGTGACGTTAACAACCCGATGTGGTCCTCCATCTCTCCCAATACTCTGGAAAGAAATTTGCAAGTGGTATTTGCATGGATTTACCGTGACGCGCAAGTGCCCAGGCTCTTTGCAAGCAGTGTGTTTCCACTACAACCCCCTGATGAGGACAGCATGAGTCCCAACCCTCCCTTGTTACACAGAGGCATGGGGAAGAAGAGAGATGGCTCATGGCCACAGCAAACCCAGATCTGGTCAGGATGGCGACTCTGAGTGCCTACATCTCACTCCTGAAGCGTGTGCTATCCAGAGGACCCCTAACTCACCTCGGTTCAGGCTGTGCCCAGCGCCTGGTGCTTCAGAAGGGATACAAGCATTAACCTACCCCTTGCCCAAACTTCAGTACACTACAGAGCAGTGTATTGCATCTATCAATGTTTTGCTGTACAAGGCCTGAAGCACAAACCGGTCTTCTGTGGCCTCTGTGTTTGCTCCTTGTTCATCCCACCCAGCTGGCATGGTGGGGGAGCGCATGATCCCCACTGAAAGAGTCTGTTTGCTGCCAGCCAGCCCCCAAAGTGGCCTGGTCCCCCACCTCCTGCCGGACAAGGCTGGCCTTGGCAAGATTTTATCAGAGCCAAAGCAAGCTCAGTTTACAGAATTATAATCCTGCTCTTGTGGGTGTCTAGACACTTTCAGGATTACTGTGACTTAAAAATAAATATTTATGATTAATTTTATTCCCTCCCTGGTGCCAGGGTGCACAAGATAAATCATTGCCGCTCTGTGATAAAGGGTCCAGGAGCCAATCTTTAGCCTTGCCTGAGATTTATGCCCCTTTAAAAACAACGATCCTGACAAAGAGAGAGATTTCCTGGCACAGAATAACTCTGTTTAATTAGAGAGATGATTCATGTTTTCAATCACAGTTTAATACCAGGCCCTTTACAGTCAGCAGTAAAGCAGGAACCTGCAGGTCTGACAGGCCCTTGAAAACAAGCCCATCTTGGGTTCCTCTGGTGGGGGCTCCATTGGCACAATGCTCTGCAGGGATAGGGTCGCAGTGCTGAGAGGCTCAGCTGGACCCCAGCACCTGCAGATCTTCACCAGAGCCGCCCATAACGCTTTCCCGGGGATCTGGTGCACGGGAGAGACAGAGCCCCCCCATGCCCCAGAGGCAGTGTCAGCTCCAGCAGGGAAATCTCCCTCTTCCCCAATCCAACCAACACACTTCAGTCCTGGGCTGTTCCAGGCAAGAGCTTTGCTCTCCACATCCCATGCTTTGGTTGCCAGCGTCCCCGCAGCAAGTGGCCAGGGGCTGTGCCATGGGCCACTGCCCTCTCATGGCAGCCCCTGGGCTATAGGAGCAGGTGGAGGCTGGCTCCCATGCTGGTGCTCTCCCGACTGGGGCCAGCATTAGCAACATCCCGGGGATTGGAAGGCCAGGGTAGACTGGTCTGAGCATCCCCATGCTGAGCGGATGCTGCCGAAAAAGCTCCACCAAGTTTCCATGGCCGTGGGGGTCTTTGCAGTGGAGCTGGGTGTATCGTGGAGGCCAGCACTGGAAAGCAAAGCTTTGTCCCTAGTTCTGCTCCAAAGTGGGGGAACAAGGTCCTTGCAAGGGGGGCAAACTCATGAAGAGGCAATTTCATGCTGAGCTGGTCCCTGAGAAACAGGGACACCACTGTGGAGCAGACCCCGTTCCTGGCTCGTGGTGCTTGGACTTGGGTTCAGCCGGTGCAGGACCAGGGCACAACCCAGCCAGGACAGGGGCCCAACCCAACATCTTTCTCTTTTCCCCACTGCTCAACTGGGCGTCTCACTGGAGGAATGAGAGCGAGCCTGGTGAGGAAGTTAAGCTACCAGCCTCGCACACGGCTACCAGCCACATTTACGAGCTGTGACTGTCTAGACAGTTTCCAAGAGTTGGTGGCTGTCTTGCTCACTGCACTCCCTACCATCACATCCCAGACATCAATTCAGAAATAAAACAGACACGGCAAAGGCCCATAAAATTAATTAGCTCTCACTTTAAATTAAGCATCTCAAATGGGTGTTTCATGGAGATTTAATTAAAAGCCTGAAAGTTATACTGTAAGCAATGGCTGGAGCTGAGCCGGAGAGGATGGGGTGTAGGCACGGGGCTGGAAGCTGGCACCATGTCCCTGGCTGTGCCGAGCAGTCAGACAGGCAGCGTGCACAGCAGTGGCTGCTGGGTGTGATGAGTGTGGATAAACTGGTATGTCCCTCCCAGTGTCACTGTCCCCCGCCTTCCTAAGCCTGTCCTTTGTGGGGGCATCTGCACCCAGAGTGGGGGCACAGCTGGGGCACAGAGGTGTGCAGGAGGGAGACCTGAGGTGGGTGGCACTCTGCTAATAGGGAGGGACTTCTCTGAGGCAGAGGGGATTTGCGATCTGTGCCCACGCTTGTGCATGGCCCTGGCGACCCTGCCTCAGCACTTGAGGATGTGGCACCTAGAAGAGCAGGGGAGGAGTCCCAGGTCGGGGCAGGGTATGCTCAAAGCATGCGTTAACATCCCCAAGGTTGAGAGGGATCAAGCTGGGTTTAGCTCAACATGAGACATGTTAGGTCCATCAGTCATCTCCTGAGGTCTCCCCGGGTGGGAAATCTAATGCTGGGCGTGCCTTGGTTATGCGCTGGCAATTAATGGGCAAAACACCCCATGCTGAACAAACATTGGCCAAGGGCAGCCCTCACCCCAGCAAGACATGGGCTGTCAAACCATGTCCCCCTCCTTGCGTTCTGCCAGCAGGTCCCCTCCAGGTTTGCCTTGGCAGGGCTCCCTGTGGCCACGGTAGTGTCCCAGACTGCAGCAGGCTAATGTTCATGGTCCCAGCACACTGCTCAAGCTTGATGCTAATGAAGAGGAAGAACTGGAGAAGGAAAAGAAGGTTATTTCCATCCCTGAAGAGCCCTGAGGTTGCTTAGCAGTGTATCCAAGCAACACCCCTTTCTGATTATAGAGTTGACTTCTGCCCTTCTCCACCACTCCTGCCTCTAGGTCCCCGGTGAATTCAGGACAGGATACTGGGAGCACACAGCAGCAGAAACACACTGCAGAAAAAAAACATTTTCATTTCCTAGCCAGGCACACTTCTCCCCAGGTACCCCCCACCAAACACTCACAGATATGCTAATGACTGGAGTGCCAAAGAATTTCCTTCTGCTGGTGAATGAGCAGGTCTTAAAATCCAGCAGGTGTGAAGCATGAGAGCAAAGAGTCCCTCTCTGAACCTCACCAGCTCTGCCACCTTCACTATAGCCTGGCAGTCCCTGGGGGCAGGGGCATTCTTGTTCAGCTTGCTCCTGTTGGAGATAGCAGTGCTAGGTCCAGACCAAACCCCAGGATAACCACAGCCCTGGTATCAGCCTGGGACTGGACACTTCATCATCCTGTGGAGAGGACCATCCACTTACAAGGCAGTCCTGTTTCATGCTGTCCTTGGAAGCCACGCTCCAGAGGAGCCTCTCAAGGGCAGCCCCAGGGAGGTAGGCGCATCACTGGAGGGCTGCACAGCCCGGCTCAGCTGTGGTTTTTCCTTTGCTTTGGTGTCATATTCTGATTTGAGGTCCCTCATTGTTTGAATTGAAGCCCTGCAAGATGTCAAGTAAAAACCAGGCTGCAGAAGGCAGCCAGGGATATTTACCCTGGGGAGCAAACAGGGACCAGGCAGGCTGTCCTTCCCTGGTCATGCTGAGCACCACTGGCTCATGTCCCAAAGCAGTGCCCAAGGAAAGCAACCCTTTGGGGAAAGAAAGGACCTCTCCCAGCCTCTTGAGGCTGCCCAGCTGGGTGCTGGCAGCACCTTGAGGGTGCACCGCCTTGGCCAAGCACCATTGCATTACTCTGGCCAGCCTGGCAAACAGCAGCACAGAAGCAAGGGAGCTTGTTACACAGAATCCCAAATGGAAAGGCTTGATCAGTCTTTCACGATGTGCTGCTAACACCAAAACTGCCCCTCCAAGGCCTCCCAGCTCCCCCAACTTCCAAGGGGCTCTCTCTGCCACCTGGGGTTTGGCTCCTTAGATGAAACCCCACGTTGGGTGAAGAGATTTGAGCTGGGGGGGAGAGGCCCCTTTGAAGTCTGCCTGGGGACTCCAGTCAAAGCCCAAACGACCACAAGGCTTTCCTGTATTACATAAACGTGATGCTTAAGATACCACTTTTAACATTCCTCTCAGGAGAGTGCTGATGCTGGAGTCTTGCTGTTTCTTGACATACTGTTTTCTGGAGAGGGAAGAGGAGCTTGAATTTGAATAATGAGGCTTTGACAGGAAAGCATTCTGCCTTGCTTTCTTGCTTTGTGCTGAAGACTATTCCTTCCCCCAAGGAGCAGGGAGACCCAGCCTGGCTGCCAGAGGCTAGGGAAGACGAGCTAGAGAGACTGCGCTCAGGAACACAAGTACAACAGGTTGCGGTGCGAGTGATCTCCCCCTGCTCCCCACCTTCCTACACCCACCTGCGCTGCAGATGTGATCCCAGCAGCTCCTACTCATAAAGGCCACACACATAAGACAGGCCCAAAGGGCACTGTTAAATGTGTGTGTCTCACCATTATGTAATGGCTGATTTACCTTAATTATATTAAACTTACAACAAACTTTTATTTTATCTCATTCATAAACTATTTATGCTGGTTATTTTTTTGCTCTGCCACAGCTTTCTGATGAGCAATTCCCAGCTGTTCAGACAGTGGCCTGTTCACTGCACAGCCTGTTGCTACCTGGCTTATTTTGCACTGGAAATTTTAATCCCCATACTGCTACTGATGTGCTGATCCTGCTAGTGCCCCAGTTACTTCATCAGCATTTTGGGGGGATTTGTGAATCCTCCACAGCCGTAGCCAGGTTGGACCAAGCCAGTTCTCCCACCTGCCCGCCTTCCCTCTGCCACTCGTGCATCTGGTATGCACATGAGCTGTTAAAGGCAACATTCTTCCCAGCTTTCTCTAATCCCCTCAGACTTGAATTCAGCTCGTGAGAGCCCATTAATTTGTGTCTGAGGCTTAGAGACATCCCGAGAGGAATACTGCCAAAGCATCTACCCAAGTCCAAGCGGGATCAGAAATCCTAGTGGGAGCACGAGGTTCTTTGCAAAGCTGTACCGGCATCAGGCTCCCATGGCTCAAACAGCTCCTTCCTTCTGGATTTCCTGCCCCACCATCTCCCTGGGGGCTGGCTTCGCGACCTCAAAAACTTGGAAACAAGTGGCCCTGGCTCCCCGCAGGACCAACCACACCATGTCGCCCTAGATCCTCGTAGTCCTCACAGTCCTTAGCTCTGATTGCCTTGTGTGGTCCCCCAATCCTTCTTTCCCCGCTGGGTCTGGATAAGTTAGCAGTGTTGCAGGTTCTAAATCTCTCTCTCTGCCTGTCTGCGTTCAGTGGCCTGTTCTCCCCTTGCCCCTCTCCTCATGTGCCATACCGTGGAGTTAATCCCCAGAAGCATCTTTGGGACATTTCACTGGATGCAAAAATGTTTGCAGACTTCATCCTCTCAGGGCAAAGCCCTCTGGGTTTTGCCTCCTCTGCAACTGAAACAGTGCCATCCTGCATCCACTGGAAACATTTCCAGAGGAGCTCCGTGTTCATATGGGCTTCTGCAGCCAACAGGCTGAGACGTGCTTTTCTCTTGCAAAGTCCAAAAGTGCCAGAGAGGTGTGAAATGCCTGGGACCAGGTCAAAGTGTCATGCTTACACCTGTGCAAATGCACACTCCTGTGCAAGGTGTATCTTTATGATCAGAAGCCATTTGCTACAAAAATCTCCTAAAATATATTCAGTTTTAAGGGCTGTTCTCCCCACTATGTTTATACAAGTGGCCACCACGGGGACTGCAGCCAGTGTGCTTTCATTAAGTCTACAATGATTAGCATCAAAGGCTCAAGAGGAATCTTTATGGGCCAAACAAGAGCATCATTTACTCTACGGTATCTTTACCATTTGCATTTGTGCAGGCTGGTGCTATGCCCACCACTCCTGGGGGAGCTTTCAGCACTGCTGGGCTGTTTGCAGCAGGATCTGCCCCGTCCCCTGCTGACTTGGCTTCAGGGCTGCCCTCCATCTCTGCCATTTTATTTTCTCCCCAAGTAGTCATCCTTCATGTTAAGATCGCACCAGGCTCGATAAAGGGCACCCTGGTTCCAGCTACCATATACCACAAGGAAACCCCTCCTCCCCCCCGGTGCATCCGCCTGCCCCCAGGGCACTCCAGGGAGCACGTCCCCTTGTCTGCTCCCCACAAGTTTCCCAAACTCTCTTCCCCTCTGCTTGGCACAAGCCAGCCCAGCTCCCCTCTCCTGGTGGCACTGGTGGCTCAGCACTGGGGACTTGCTGCCATCCAGTGGCTGCGGCAGTGATGGAGACCTGCTCTCGCCCAGCCCTGGGTGCCAGCCCCGCTCCTGGCTGCCCCAGCATGAAAAGCACACGCAGGCATGTATGTGTGTGTTCACACACGCGTGTCAGTGTTTGCACACAGATGGGTGTCTGCAAGTGCGTGTGTGAGTTTATGTGCGCATTCACAAGTGTCTGCCCATGTGCACACATGGTCTGAGCATGTGTGTGAGCAAGGACATGGTCTAGTGCAGGTGGGTGTGCAAGTGGCCAATGTAGCCAGTGTGCACGCATGAGAGAGCGTGTGCATGTGTGTGTGCACAGCATGTGCGTGGCTGGGAGCACTGTGCATGTGTGCAGGCGGTGAGTGTGTTGCAGCTCTTAGAGCAGACAGTATGAGCAGGTTGCTTCATCCAGCCACACTCGTAGCGTCTGCCCTGTCCCCAGCTGCATGGCTCAGCCTCACAGGCTCATACAGAGTGAGCATGAGCCCAGCAAACAAGAGCAGGCAGCAGGGCTAGCTCTGGAGAGAGCTGGCACCTCTGCTCCGGGCGGCAGAGCCACCAGCAGGGAAAGGGCAGCCAGGACACACTCCCAGTGCGCTGGGCTGGACATGCAGCAGCATCCTCCCCTGGCAGTTTTAGCCTTTGGTTTTGGCTGTTTCCTGGGGCATCTCAGGGTGGCTCTTGCAAGGTCTGCAGAGCCAGAAGCAGCAGACTGTGGGGATGTGCATTGCCTGGCCCAGCACATCACGACGAGAAAAAATGGGAGAGCCAGCCCTGCTCCAGCTGCTGCCAAACTGTGCACCTGCTCCCGAGCAAACGGCTCTGCTGGTGCTGATAAATCTTCGTGCACTCTCAAGGCTTCGTGTAATTGATGGCAGAGCTGAACTGTATTTAACAAAAGTCTATTTGGCAATATGCATCTGCCACCCAGCTGCAGACACGTGAGATATGGAAGAGGGAAGTCTCTCCTGCTCAGCACTCCTCCTTGGGCACGGAAGTGCTCCAAGGTGCCCCACTCCAAACAGCTCTCCCTGATCTTGCCTGTAAGCTGCTAATGCACTGGGTGGCCTCCATCATCCAGGACATCCTGCCCCATCAGCAGCGAGTACAAGGCAGAGGGAGCCTTAACTGTGCCTGCCAACTCCAGCTGGGTGTAAAAGATCCCAGCTCATCCCACTGCCCGCAACTGGGAGCTCCAAGTGAAATACGGAGGCACATGTCAGCCAATGGAGCAGGACACCTTCTCCCAGAAGGATCTGCAAACACGTGCCAGGTGGGGGACAGAGGGCAGGTCAGCCATGTGGGTGTTGCTGGAGCATAGTTGGTTCCACAGCAGCTCTGCAACTGAATGCAGGGGTTTTGGGGTGCAGCATCCCCACAGCACCCTCCAGAAGAGAGCTCAGTGTGAGTGTCATGTTCCAGCCCCCTGCTTCCTTTCCCTTGTCCAGGGTGTGCACCATGGTGTCACAGCCAAGGGGGTGGCAGCAAGCTCCTGGTCCCAGCCATGACTGTGGGCACCTCCAAGGTGGGAGTCTCCCCCGGCACAAATCAGGGACACAGCAGCCCCATTCACCTCCTCCTCAAAGGCAGAACGTGGAGGTCCCTGCCACCAGAGTAATTAATTAGTACAACTCATTCTCTGTAAAACTTCTAATGGCTGTTCATCCTTGCTGCTGTGACCTCCCCTGACCACCCCCCAATGCAGCCAGGCGAGGCCCCATGGCCCCGTTCTGCCAGCTGCATTGCCCCATGCCACCAGGGCCAACGTGGAAGGACCCAGAGGCGACAGGTCTGCTTTCCCCTGGCCAGGCTGTAAGCAGGACTGTCCCCATGGACCCTCATCACCTGGGGACATTCAAGTGGGCAGCTGGAGCCACAGGTCCCTATTTGATGCCC
>NW_008825544.1:435752-445189 GCF_000699105.1 Pygoscelis adeliae
GACCACGGGAAAACTTGGCAAGAATGAGACTTTGTCCATCAATTTTGGCACTGATTGGACAAGCATTGAGCACGATTAAATTAGTTTCTGCACTCAACTGAACATAATGCAACTTCATTCATATTAATAAAGCCCTAATCTCCATGGTCGCTCAAATGAGTGTCTTAGGTGGGGATTTACTGTGTGGCAGCTCCTGGCAGTGCCACAGCTGGGCAACCCATCACCAATGTTAATTAAAGGCGGAATTAGAAATAATAACCATGGCTGTGCTGCTTCTGTCTTTTTGATAAGTTATAATATCTCCCATAAATTCACAAGGGTAGGGAAGAAATGATCCCATAACTGCAGGGGCTTTCCAGGGAAGTGAATTGCTTTGCAGGGATGATTGTTTTTTAGTATCTCGAATTAGGTGTTTTCAGAAGCGCCACTGCTGTGTCACGCCTCCTTCACCAGCAACTGTAAACAATAGCAGCTCTTTCGCCTTCACGGGAGAGACCAGCGAGGGACGGGGACACTCACCAGCCCCAGGACAAGGGATGTGGAGGATTCCTTGGGGGTGAGCACGTCTGGAGCAAACACCAGTCCCTGGCTGGTGCCAGCACTCCAGGAGTACCGGCCAGGCAGATGGCTGGAGGAGAGGCTCCTTTGGCTGCCAGGGGTGGCCAGGGGACCTGGCTTCCAATGTCCCTTGCTGCGTCACGACAGCAAGCTGGAGAGCCATGGCATGGAGCTGTGATCCACCTGGGAACGACATCTGGGGACATACAGCTGCAAACAGGGGTCTCTGCCACCCAAGGGGCAAAGGAGATCGGACGGTGGGATGGGTCTTCCATGGGACTTGTGCCTGCCTCAGAGTTTGGCCCAAGGCTCTGGTGCTGGGATGTCCCAAGCTGGGCGTGCAAGACCTGAAGTGAACCCAACACAAGTAGTCGGTACCCAGCCCAGGCACACAGCACACAGCCCAGATAGCCCAGCACCAGGAAAGCCTTTGTCCTGCCATGTCTGCACTGAAAAGCCCCCGTTAGCCTCAGTGATGTGACCCCCTAAGGCAGAAGCAAGAGTTCATCCATCCTCCACCCACCCAATCCTCTCCCCACAGGCAAGTGCTGCAGGAAGGAAGGACTGGCTTATTTTCCCTGCATGCAGCTGAAACCTGCTGCCAGGTCACAGATCTGTGCATAGGGAATTTACTGTCCCCAGCTTCTGAGTCATTCCTCCCTGGAGCATCCCTGTCCCCATCCCTGTCCCCTCTCCACAGGGGTTCCACATCAGCACCTGGGAAATCAAACACTTCTAACAGGCCATAACTTACCCTCCTTCCTCTCGTTTTGTGGCTGCAGAAAAACAGAACCAGAAAGCCTGTGCTAACAAATGCTAACACAACCCCTGGGGCTGGGATAGGCGACAAGGGATGGGGTAAGTTCTCCTCCTTGGTCAGGCGTGGGGGGAGCATTCCCCCAGTGCTGCCTGGGGCTCTCACAATATCCTAAGGCAAGTGGATGATTTTGTGTGGGGCTGGCACCAGTGAAGAGGGTGTGAGCCCATGGGATCCCAGCAGGTTCCTGGGCTCAGTGCGGTGGCTGTGGCTGTTTCAGCTATCCCTGCAGAGATGGCGGCCCAAGCCATGGTCACCTTCTTCACCAAAACCAGGGGATGCTGCCATTGCCAGCTGCCTGCTCATCAACTCACTGCACAATGTGGCCATGCCATGGGCTGGGCAGGTCCTTGTGCAGGAGGATTAACTCCCTCGCATGCACTGGCATGCAGAGCTCTTTTCTCATGTGCAATCCCAGGAAGGTCGAGTAGCTCCTGCCACTTCACAGCTGTGCAAACAAGTGCCTCCCTGGGGAGGATTAGCCTTGCTGCAGGAGACAGTGTCTGCTCAGATTGGCATTGGGTGCAGTCGCCTACAGTTCACCCTTCAGAAACTTACTGAGCTTTGGAAATGGAGACTGTTGCCTCCTGCACCTTGCCCCACTCCTCAGGCCCCCAAAGGCAAGGCTGTGGGGCATTTGGGCTATTGCTCTGGGGAGCTTTTCTGCCTGTGCCCCCCACACTGGCATTGGCTCTGTAGAGCAGGCAGGGAGCTCCTTAAGCTACCTTTGCGCATGCTGCAATTGCCCTGGCACTGTGCACCTTCATTAGACGGGAGTCACTCAGCCCTGCTCATCTTGGCACCGGCACTGGCACCTCCCTCCTGATTAGGGACAGGGAAGACGAGGGACATTAGGAGCATAGAGGAAGCAGATATCCAAGAGCTGGCATCATTCTCTGATGCCTGAGCTGAACTAGTAAAGTGCTGAGCTGGGCTTGGGGCGTTGGAGAGGATGGGAAATAAGGCTGCAATGCCTGAAAGGAACAGAGAAGCTGGATCACCTTTTACTTCTGAAGTCTGGGCTCCAGGGTGGGAGAAATCCTCATCAGGCACTCTGGAGAGGACACACTGGGGGCAGGGTGTCCAATGCTCCCAAAACAGCTCTTCTCTCTTCCTCCAGGTATCCTGTGCCAAGTCTTCCCCTTTTGCATGTGCTGCTGCATAGGACCCCCAGGCACGCGTGCGGCTCCTCTCCCTGCAGAGCTGCTGTGTACATCTGGGCTGGCTGAGAAGGGTCAGCTGGACTTTCCCAGTGGTCTCTCATCCTCTGCCAGCTGCCCAACCCATGGGTGAGGGCCAAATCAGGGCACTGCTCCTTGGGACACTGCAACAGGTACCAGGGGCAAGGAAGTCTTCAAGGCTGCCTGCCTGCTGCATGCCCGCAGCAGGGATTTAAAGGCAGGTGTAGGAGGCTGAGCAGAGGAAATGTGCTGGGGAAGGTGCTTGAGTGGGGTGGTACCCCAAAAAAACCTCTCCAGATGAGGCTCAGAGAATGAGGACCTGCTTGGTACCCGGCCAGGATGAGGCAGGAGAGCCCTAATGTGCTCTTGGGCCCCTCCAGACATACACATCCACAACCCCCCGTGCTCCCACCACGTGACCATTCAGCCCCCAGAGATGAGCCTGGAGGGGGATATATCTCCAGCAACACCCCGAGGGCCCTGCCAGAGGATCGGGACATCAGCATCAGGTCTGCAGTGACACCAGTGAGGGGACTTATCTGCAACACCAGCAAGTTGCTAGGCAATAGCATGTCATGCTAATGCCACCACTGCTGCTCCAAGCTGGCGAAAAAGCTGGCAGGGTGAGCGTGCTGGGAACCCCTGGGGCAGCACCCACGCACCCTGCTCCCCCTTCCCAAGGAGCATTGGGTGTGATGGCCTTCCTCCAGCCCCAGAGGCTTTTCTGAGATGATCTCCCTGTGAAGAGAAGCCATGACCTGGCATGCCGTTAGGAGCTAAGGTCAGGGCACTTGCCTGCTTCCCTCAGACGGGTTCTACAAGGCCTTGGCTCTCCTGGTATTCCCAAGGGGTGGATGTCCAAATGGCAAGCTCACATCAGCCACAGAGACCGAAGGGGATGTCCATACACACTCCATGACTGCATCGTCCATGTAGGGTCTGCACAATCCATGTCCAGGTGCTGGGACTTGCTGCCCTGTAAATGAGTGGGTGCTTTCAAGTCAAGGGTATATAATGAAGAGTCTTTGGCCATCTCCCGCCTTGTATCAACATGTTGTGTTGAACTACAAAGTCAGGATGGGCCCTGTGGGCCTGGCTTATCCTCCACCAGCAGATAAGAGGAGAAACAACAGCATTGATGGGGCTGTCCCATAGGTTATTACAAAGCTGCCTCTCAGTGTGTACAAACCTCTTTCTACTTGGGCCTTTCTATCTAGACAAGGATTTTCCCTCCAAAAAGGGCTGGAAAGATGGATTCACAGCCAAAAGCATTGCTTGTAATTCAAAATGCTCAAAACTGGAGTTTATTGCCATGGGGAAACAGCTAGCAAGTCCCAAGGGAAAGACATAAATGCCTTGTTGAATATTCGTACATTCTTTCAAATGCCACCAAAAATAAGACATTCCTGGTACTTGCCATGACTGCCAAAAACAACTGGAGAATAGAGAAGCCCTGCAGAGAGGAGAGGACGAGGAGGGGAAGTGCACACAAGCATGTGCATGTCTGCAGGCACGCATGTGCCTGGGAGAAGCTCAGGGCTTGCAGCATTTGCGGTCCCCGCCAGACCACTGCCTGCTGCTACCACACTGATGTGGGGCAATGGGACAGCTCCCACCATCTCCTTTATCCCCTGCAACACCTCAGCTGCCCCATGTCCCCTCCTAACCTAGGACAATCCCAGTATGGTCTAGCATCACCTGTGTCTTGTGTCCCACCATGCCCACCTATTTTACATTAAAAAACCCCAAAACACGCTGAAAACTGCCCAAACCTCCAGCGTGGCTTTGTCCCTGCTCAGCCTCTAGGCAAAACCTCACCTGGTGTTTTCAGAGGCTTCCCCCAGTTTCAGGCCATGGGCAGTAGTCAGCCAACTCCCCAAAACCTGATTTCCAAACTGGAGGAGCAGCAGCACAGAGCTATGCCCCGTTGCCTGCCCTCAGCTTGCTATGTGCTCTGCCAGACTGGCCAGCAGCAAACCCACACCCCTGGGGGCTGTAATTATTTCAAGACACCCCCCCTCAGTGCATCCCTGAAGCTCCTACCAGCCTTTTGCTGTGCACCTCACAGAGCCTGAGGGCAGTTTAACGATGCCGATGGGTGCTTGCCCCAGCGGATGCAGCACAAAGTTGCTGCGCTGTAGTTTTACTCCTTCACTGTGACACTTCATTCCCAGGCTTGCACTGACCCCGTGGGAAAGCCAATTTGACTTTAACCCCTTCCAAATGAGCTGAAAAGTCTTGCATTGAAATAACCCATCACCCTCTGGCCCAGCTGGAAAAGCCCTTCGACTGCCAGCATTCAGCCCAGGGATTGCTCCCCAGGGCTGTGCAAGTCCCCATGCCAGAGGAAGGGCAGCGCGTGGAAACCCACGTGCCAAGAAGCTCCTCGGCCAGGGCCTGTCAGGGCATTTTAAATTATTTGCTGGAGTGTTACACAAAGAGGAAAACATCCGAGACTCGCGGCTGAATGACTCACAATCGCCTGGGGAGGAAGGGCTCTGTCACTGCTTATGCAAGTGCCAGCAGCTGCTGGGGCTGCGTTAGCCCTTAGTGGAAGCGCTGTGTCCCAGCAAAACCCACACATTTTAGGGCACGGTCTGAGCACTGGGGGAAACGCAGCTTGCAGGTCCTCAGAGGAGGAGCAGCAGCTCTGCTTTCTGCTGGCCCAGCCTTGGGAACGGCAGGGCTGTGCCACGGTTGCCGCGCATGCTGGGCACCCAAACTGGGTGTGGGGGAAGGTGCTCCCCTAGCTAGACCGAGGAGAGGAGAGGGTGTCTGGATAGGGGATTTGCAAGGTGGGGGCAGCAGGGGTGACCTCGGCTAGGAAAGGCTGGGTGTGGGAAAAGCTCTGGAAAAGCTTGGCAAGGGGAAGGATTGAGGATTACACACACACACACACACACACACACACACACACACACCCCCACACACCCCCACACAAAGTCCTGGTTTCTCACCATCTCCATCTGGGTTGCTGCCTTCGGGGGAGCAGGCATGAGGATGGCCACACCGAGGTGACACCCTCTCACTCGGTGCAGCTGGGAGAGAAGGAGCCAGCAAGTAGGCAGGGCAGAGCCAGGCAGAGCCAGGCAGA
Organism: Pygoscelis adeliae; assembly: GCF_000699105.1. Taxonomy (NCBI): domain Eukaryota; kingdom Metazoa; phylum Chordata; class Aves; order Sphenisciformes; family Spheniscidae; genus Pygoscelis; species Pygoscelis adeliae. Next base: position 441,403 of record NW_008825544.1, read on the forward strand.
GCTGCGGGGAATAGTCTGTCCCTAGCACAAGGGAAGGCAGAGCAAGAGGCTGGGGGGGCATCATACCCATATTTGCAGTCAGTGGGGCAGGGTCCTCTCTCTCGACTTGCCCCATCCCTGCCTGACCCCATCCCCACCAGGGCAGCTGGGTTTCAGGAGAGCATGGGCTTCATGGGACCCCCCAAAACAGGGTGGCAGCAGCTGGGAACACCCACAGCCCCACTCCTCTGCCAGCTGCAGAGCTGGGGTTCAGGCAGACATGAAGCCCAGAGGAGAGCTGCGTCAGTCCCCATGGCCCCATGCAAAGGGGAAAAGGCTGCTGAGGTATTCAAGGAAGCTGCCCCACACACTACCCTGCACCACAAGAAGCAGCTCTGGGATGTCTCATCCCCCTGGATGGAGGAGACCCCTTGCCAAGCAACAAGAATCCAGCTGGGTCCCCGTCCCTTCACACGTGGCTCCAGCTCTGCCAGCAACTGTGGAGCAGGGCCCAGGCAGGAAAGCAGAGCTATGGTCATGCAGTCCTGGAGGCTTCCCCAATCTCCTGGGGGTCCTGCAGAGCTCGGGACAAGATATCTGTTTGTGGGACACCAGGAAAAGCAGGACAAGGTGGGCCAGCAGTTCACTATGTCCCCACGCTGGGTACAAGGATGCAGGCAGCAATACACCCCTGTGTCCCACCATAGCGTTCATGCTCCTGCTCAGGCAGGAGGGGGGGACGGGCGCCCCTCTCACCAGCCACACGTGGCCCCCCCAGACTGCCCACCCCATCCCCCCCGCGTGGCTGGCAGCTGACGTCAGGCAGCAGATGCATCCTGTGCCCAGCAGGCTGGAGTGGGGGTGGCACTGGCGGGCGCCTGCAAATATCACGGCTGCTGATGGCGCTGGTTATTCTTAGCACCCCGCGGAGGCACAGGGGGATCTGCCTGGCAGCATGGCCAGGAACCGGCGGGCTCCCCTGGAGCAGATGGTCCAGCTACATAAACCGGCTCACTCCAAGGCACCAACGGGGAAGGGATGGGGAAAGTGGCACAGCCAGATTGCTCTCAGGGCCCTGCCTGGCACTGACCCAGCTGCAGCAGGCATCTGCAAGGCTCTGGAGACACCCTGAGATTAGGACAGGGTGCAATCTCCTCTCCCAGACCCCCCCAGGGAGGGTTGCCCCAAAGTGTGCATTGGGAAGATGGGCTGTGGCTGCAGAACCTGGACAGACCCTGCAGCTCACAGCACCCAGAAAGATGGCACATGGCTTGGGTCTCCATGCAAAGAGAGGAGTGAGACGCTCAGCCCACGACTGGCACAGAGCTGGCTGAGCCCATGTCCTTCCACGGCCCTGCACATTTCTCCCTGTGCTCACCTTCCCAGCCCACCACCCCCTCCAGCCTGGGGGGGCTGCAGGAGAAGCAGGGGCAGGGCTAGGGTCCCTGCACTGAGCCGGGAGCAGAGCACCCCACATTTCAGCCAGGAGAAGGGAATCCTGTTTAGAGCCAAGAGAGCAATGTGGAGCCTCTCTGCATGTAATGCACTGGCCTGAGCCATCCCCTGCTCTCCAAGTCTGCACCAGCCGTGGATGAGTCCTCACTCCCTCTGGCTTATTGGCCTGTGCCGGCCATGACATCGGGCTGGCAGTGCCTCTGCTTGTGTCCGGGGTGCAGGCTGCCTCGCCTGGGGTGCAGAGCAGCTGGGTGTCCTTGAGGAAAGCGGGTGTGCGGAGCTGCAGGCAGAAATCAGCATTGTCCCAGTCCTGAGAACAGCAGGACCCAAAAAGGCCAGAGCTAAACATAGGAAACCTACTTTTCAGCTGTCGCTGCCAGCAGCGGGGCTGGATGCCTGCTCCCAGCTGATAGCCTCATCCCATCACATGACTCCAGGATCTGGGGCTTTAGGGAGCCATCGTGGCTTGCAAAGCTTGCAAGCAAGAATGTGGCAGACCATGACATGTGCCAGTTGTGGATGAGGAGCCAGGAGCTGATGGCCGGGGAGTAGCAGGGCTGGTGTGGGGCAGCCCCTCCCATGGCAAGCGTGCTGGCCTTGGGGCTGCCCCGAGCCCCGAGCAGCAGCTCCCAGGATTGCTGGAGGAGCCACGGGCCAGGAGTTGCAGCCGAAGGGCAGAAGGAGCCTGCAGGAGCCGGCGGCCTGCACCCCGGGCTCCTTCCAGGAGGAGGGAGGTGGTGCGACCTGCTGAAAAGGGTGGGGGGGGGGAGCCACAGGCCAGGAGTCTCAGCCGAAGGGCAGAAGGAGCCTGCAGGAGCCGGCGGCCTGCACCCCGGGCTCCTTCCAGGAGGAGGGAGGTGGTGCGACCTGCTGAAAATAACAGCAGTCCCGAAACACTCCAGGACAGGCTGTCTGGACGGCAGCCACGCGAAGGAGCCGCGGCCTCCGGCAAGCGCCGGGAAGCACCGTGCACAGCCTGGCAGGGCACCGGCCGCCGGGGACGGGCAGGACCCCCGGGTCTTGGGCACAGCGGAGGGGCAGAGCCATGGGGGGGGCTGGAGGCCCGGGTGCCAGCCCCGGGCGCAGGGAGGGGGACATGTCTGCACCAGGCAGGCCCCCCCCCTCCGCAGCTTACGGGGACCGTTTTCCAGCCAGAGGGCTGGAAGAAAAGAAATCTCAGCACCCTCCTGCTCCCGTGGGCCCTGGCAGCAGTGGGTCACCCACGGACCCCTTCGCCAGCAGTGGGGTCACCCAGTGACCGCCTCGCCAGCCCTGCTGCCAGGCTGTGCCGATGCTGCTGGCATACCCCACGCAGGGCAGATCGGCATGGTTCGGCTTCCCTTCCCTCCCGTGGGGCTCAGCCCCTTAGCGACCACTGGAAGGGGTGAGGAAGCACCTCGAAAACAGTCCTCAGCATCCACCAGTGCCACAGAGAGAGGGGACACCCTGTGGCAGCCTGTGGGTCACCCCTCCTTCAGGAATTCGCCTGGTTCCAGCATCATCCCAGGGCTGCCAGTCACCCCCGCCCCACGCCTGGATTCCCTGCTAGTGCCACCTCTGCTGGCGGGGCCGAATCCTGGCCCGTTTGGCTGGATTGACATGAAATGAAAAGCGCTGCCCGGAGGTCTCCTTGGCCACTTTTACAGCTGTTTATCTGTGGCAGACGTTGTCTTGTGCCTTCCTTAGTTACTAATGGACTGGAAAGTACTTCATCCTCATGTGATGCAAATGCATCTTCCTCCTTGTTGCCAAATAGGGAACAGAAATGTTTATTGAACACTTCTGCCTTTTCTTCAGTGGCATTAGCTGCCCTATTAACATCTCATGCGAGCGCCGCTCTGCCGCCAGGATCTCTGCTGTCCTGGTGCTTTTGGTGGTTTTGCCCTGCTGGATTTTGACCTGGTTTATCTCTTCTTATCAATTCTGTGCACTTCAGACCCACTGCTGTCGTCCAGTTGCTGCTTTCTGCAACTCCTTCTATCAATCCGTTTGCAATTCCTCTGTACAGACTTCCTCCCGCTGCCTTTACTTCCCCTCCTGCCCGTGGTGGGCTTTTCAAAGCCTGCCTGCTCCTTCCCTCAGGCAGCTCTGCTGCCTTTCAGATCCTCGGCCAACCCTTCTTCAGCAGCTCCCAGTTGTTTTGTCCAGATGTTTTCCTCTCTGAGGGGGTGAGGGATCTCCTGGCTGGCTCAGAGGGTTCATTGACCGACGGTGATGGCAGCCCAGCGCAGCTTCCGCCCCGCACGCTGTCCGCCCTCTTTCACCCTATTTCTGGTGTCCTCCTTAGCTGGGACCTCGGCGTGCTCCCGTTCCTCGTCCCGGGCAGCATCACAGCCCAGCCATCCCCACATCT
>NW_008825544.1:445280-445870 GCF_000699105.1 Pygoscelis adeliae
CCAGGATGCAGGAGTGCCAGGGAGGTCACTTTTCCCCCCTCTGCAGAAATTTCCTTTTCCCCTTGCATACCCCCAGAGCCCCCAGCACACTGGAGGCAAATCAAAACTTCTCACCACGTCCTTGGCCACCCTGGCTCTATATGCACATGTTCCACCTGTGCCTTTTTTTGGCTCTGGGTTAAGTGGCTCCCAGCCACAGTGGTGGTGCTGGCTCACTCCAGGCTCTTCTGCCATCCCGGGGGCTTTTCTTCCCCTTTTCCCTCTTTTCTGCCTCTGCTCTGGAGTCGCGTGGGCTTTTGCGTGCCCCTGCTGAAGCCTCCAGGGTTGATGCCACGGCCACACTCCAGCCTCCCTGAGCCCCTCTGCTCCCTCCCCAGGAGGCACAGGGCGGGGCAGGGGGTCCCCGCTGGGGAAGGGAGGACCATGGCCCCTTGCCACCCCTTCCCACCCTCTCCCAGGCCACGTCGAGCTGCCAGGTCGGGGGGCTACACACCCCCAGAGGGCCCGTTGCTGGCTCAGGGCTGACAGGGAGGGGGGGCAGAACGCACCTCGGGGACCCATGCGCGGGGTGTGCCGGGCTGTCGGGGGCA
>NW_008825544.1:454731-456550 GCF_000699105.1 Pygoscelis adeliae
GTGGGGCTGGACTGCTGCAGCTGCTGCCTGGACTTGGCCAACCGGAGCGGGCTGGAGGAGGGGGCCGGGGGCGAGAACAACAACCTGGGCAGCCCCACCGTCAGCAGCTTCCGGCAGCTGCAGGGGCAGCCGGTCCGCGCCGCAAGAACCTCAACACCGACAAGCTGAGTTCCATCATGCGCCAGGACTCGCTGGAGCCCGTCGTGCGGGACCCCTGCTACCTCTTCAACCAGGGCATCTGCAACAGAAACATCGACCAGACCCTGCTCTCCATCCTCCTGCTCTTCCACAGGTGGGTGTCACCAATGGATGCTGAGGGGCTGCCTGTGTGCTGGATGCCCCTGGAACCGGATCGGGGCTGGCTGTGTGCTTGGGAGCTGGCAGCTGGCAGTATGGGGGTGAGACGTGGGGCCTGCAGCCCCCCGGGCTGGCAGGGGCAGGGGGACCCGTGTGACCCTGAGGCTGGGTAGGGTGGCAACGTTGGGCATTTCTAGGTGGGGAGAAGCATGAGTGGTCGCACGCAGCAGGGAGCCCAGTCTGCCCGCCATGGGTGGTGCCAGCCCAGTCCCTGGGTGCAGGTCTGGGTGACTCTGCCCCATGATGGCCAGCGGTGCCCCTCTCTTCGTGCCCTGTGTCTGTCCGGGCAGTGACAACAGCCTACAGCTGTGTGTCTTGGCCCCTGGACTCTGTGTTCATCTCCCCGGCTACATCTTATCCACACTGACATTGCCTGCAGGGGCATGGACAGTGTCCAGCATCAAACAGGCATCGTCCTCTTAGTCCTGCATGGAGAGGGGCAGCTTGTTACTTGGGAAACAGCTGTGCTGCCTCAAAAGCCACCTTTAGAGTTAGTGAGAAACTGAGTAGGGAGCCCAAGAGTCCTGCTGCCAGGTCCTGCTCTTTCAGCAGCTTCCCTGTCTCTCCCTGGAGTAAATTGAGTGGAGGCAGATTTGGCCTGGTTGGTATTTCCCATCCCTGGAAAGTGACTCTGCCCCTAACCAAGCTGCTCCCTCTCGACTCAGAGCAGGCTGCTCTGGGACGGGGCTGCCTGTGCCCAAGCAGCAGGACATGCTTGGGGCTGGTCCCATCTACTTGCTAGAGGGCTGGGCTTTACCCTGCCATGGCTGGGGAAGGCAGGGGTGCGGGGTCCCTCCCTGCTCCCCTGCTCTGGCATTGCGGGCAGAGGAGACTGAACAAGGGGTCCCCGGGGCTGCCACCCTGCAGGGTCTCCAGCCCTGATGAGGGGGACCCCAGGGGCGGAGAGGGGACAGAGCTGTCTCAGGTCCTGCACTGGTGCCTCTGGCTCTGAGACGGGGCTGGCCCTGCTGCCCAGCCACCCTGGAGGACTGGTGTGACAATGGGGAGCAGCCTATGCTGCAGGCTGGCAGGCCCGGGGCTCTCCAGCTCAGCCTTGGGAAAGCTGAGCTGGACCATGGGGTGCCACAGGGAGCCGCAGGATGGTAGCACCCAGAGCTGCCTGTGGCTTCCGCAGGTGGGACACATCACCCTCCCAGGGCTGAGGGAACATGTGGCCCATCGGTGCGTATGTGGCAGGCATCTGCATGACTGGCAGGGCAGACAGCAGCTCTGGGGCTTGTTCCTCCGCCGTGGGTGGGGTAGCATGCAGGTGAGGTGCACGGCAGCACCCACACGTTTGCAGACACCTCGCCATCCCCTCCCCTCCCTGCATGCACATGCATCTGTAGGCGTGCTCCTGGGCTGTGCATGGGCGTGCAAGCCACCCTTCGCTCCCCTTGCCCGGCACGGGGAGGCAGGCGGGCTCACACGTGGCTGCCCCACGCGTGCGAGCCACCCAGGC
>NW_008825544.1:456631-467190 GCF_000699105.1 Pygoscelis adeliae
ACAAACCGCGGGGCTGCCGCTCAGGTGGGAAAGGAGGGGCCGGGATGCCCGCCAAGGCACCCGGCACCCGGTCTGGGCTCCCGGCTGCATGGCGAGCAGCGAACCCACCCAGCTGGGAGGAAAACAGGAGCAAGAGATTTCCCTTCACTACGGGAGGCTGCAGCCAGTTGGCGTCATGGGTGGAGAGGAGAAGCGAGACACCAGCGCAGGCTGCCGGGGCTGGGTGTCAGAGGCAAGCATCCGGCCTGCTCTCCTGGGGAGGCGGTGACAGTGCCGGTGGGCGAGAGGCGGGCAGTGCGGGCACAGCTTGCTGCTTTTGAACTCGCCCCTGCTGGGCAGGACCCACGGTGCTCCCGGCGAGCATCAGTCTGCTCTGCTGAGGTAGGCAGCAAGTGGAGGTGCCAGGGGACCAGGGTTTCTCCCCATCTGTGCTCCTCGGTGTCCCTTGCTGTAGTGCCCAAGCCTGTCCTCCGTGCCCTGGTGTGCCCGAGAGGCTCCAGGCATTCCCATTTATGACAGGTTGTGCCATAGCATGGTGTGAAGCTGTGGTGTCCCTCCATCACACCCTGCTTCCAGGCACCCTGCTGCCAGCCTGATCTGGAGACTGCTTGGGTGATCCCCCTTTGCCCCTGGGTGGCACGGCATGTGGGAGCTGGGGGGCACAGCCCCAGGCACTGGAGGCAGGTGTGCCCACACCTGCATTTGCTGCTGTTTTGCTCCAGCCTGAACTTTCTCCTCCTGGGGAATGAGCCAAGAAACCCAAGAGGTGATAGCATACAAAGCAGGGGATTGTGGGTGCCAGAGGAACACCCCGATAACAGGCCTGATAAGGGCACCCTTGCTTCTGGCACCGGGGAACCCGAGCAGGTTTGTGCCCCTTGTTTTAGCTGATGTGCTCCTATGCTGGCACAGGAGGAGGGGGAGGTCGCATGGATGCACACGCTCACGCGTGGCCAAAGTCCAGCACGGCACGGGAGGAACAAGCAGCTGCATCTGAGTCCAGGTCTGGCTCTGAGGCTACTGGAGACAGTTCAGCCCATGCTGGGTCAAGCCCTGGGCTCTGCAAGTCAGGGTCAGATCAGTGCTGGGGGTCTTAGACAACCTACATTCAGCATTTCCAGCCCGTCTCTGGAGGTTTCCCCCTGGCTGGGTGGTCCCTGCCAGGCTCTCCATGCTCTTTGCTCGCTGCAGGGATGCTGTGAGGGATGCAGAAGGTAGGGATGCTCTGGACCAATTGCCTACAGGGCTGATGTTCCTGCAGGAAACCCTCCTGCTTGGGGAGTGCGTGGGATCCTATTCAAAAAGGACTTCTCCCCTCTGTGCCCTCACATGGGGCACCATGAACTGCTCTCCAAGGAGACCTGGGCAGTGCCAAGGGGCCAAGCTCGCACAGAAACACCAGGTAGAGGGAGGCCAGCTACCACCATGCTGGCTGGGTGACACATCTCCTCCCTGCAGATGCCGGCACTGTGGGCAGAAAGGTCTCCGCCATCCCTCTGCAATGCCAACGTTACCCCGAGATTGGTCATCCAAGACCCAGGCATGAGCCCAACCAAGCGTGGGCTGGGGAGAGCAGCCCCATGACCACGTGGCACCTTTCCTGGGGCTGGGGGGGCTGACAGTAGCCAGCAGCATGGGAGGGAGTCAGCGCTGTGGGGGGAGAGCAGCACCCTCCCGGGTGCATACTGGCATGTGATTCAAGCAGGGCCCCGCCTGGCTGTGGGGTGGGGAGAGGAGATACGTGCCAACCTGCTCGCCCACATCGACCAGCCCATGCCAGCTCTCCTTACCCAGCCTCTCCTGGATAAGATCTGGCAGCCTGGCCAGCCTGTGCCCCGTCCCGCTCCGGGCAGGAAGGGGACACCTCTGCCCAGCTGGACCCTCTCCGAGCACTGTGGGACCTGCTGCTCCACCAAACAGGGTGGGCAGTGACCCACCCTTTGGTCTGAGCCGTGAAAGGTGCTGGGGGCCACCTTCCCCCGGGTCCTGGGCAAGCCAAGGGCATTGCAGGGAGGCAGGGGAGCGCTGTGCCGCACCAAGAGGCTGGGGGAAAGATGAATTGGGGCGGGAGAAGCTGGGCAGCACCACCTTTCCCACCATAAGGTCAGGCTGGCGAGCAAGAGCTGCCCAGGCAGCGGTGCCAGGGTGGCATTTGTGGCGCGGCACCATTTGTTCCCATCCATCGGGTGTCACTTTGAGGCAGTGGTGCTGGAGGAGGAGACGGAGCCAGGGCTTAAAGGGCATCCCGGGGCGGCAGAGCCAGGGAGCGCCTTCCTGCCGGCCGAGTGGGCTGCAGCAACAAGGAGGCATTGACGGGGAGGGGGGCCGCGCCCGGCCGAGTGGGCTGCAGCAACAAGGAGGCATTGACGGGGAGAGGGGCCGCGCGCGGGAGCACGTGTGAGCGTGAGAGAGGTGTGGGTGTGAGACTGGAGAGCCATCCCACTGGCCGCTGAGCCCTCTTTGGCCCTGTGGGGCAGGTCTGCCCAGGGAGGGGGCTGTGAGAGCCACCCTTCCCGCTCAGGACTGGTGCGCCAGGTATTTGTTTACTTGGCTTTCGTGGGACAGAGCTGCACGTGGCCTGACCCGTGTCTTGTAGCGTGGTTTGCTGAGCCCTGCAGACCGGCGAGATGCTGGGCAGCTTTTGCTTTAGCAGCAAGAGCCTTGGCTCCGGGGAGTAGCTGACCTCGGCGTGCCCAAATCCTTCCATTGCCTGGAAGGTGCCAGGCAGCCAGTCTGCTGTGCCCAGCTTGGTTTCCATCGCAGGCATCCTGCCACCCTGGGACCCCCAGCCTGGGACCCAGCAGGCTTCAGGGTGATGTCCCCACAGGCCAGGCTTGCAAGGGCTCCTGGCTGGGGAAGCCCAGCAGCACCGGGCTCGGCTGTGGCACACTGTGCTCGGCACAGCTCAGCAGGGCTGGCGGTGGCATGTGCCACACTGTGCACCATGCCCCTCCCTGCCTGCTTCTGCGAGACCCAGCTCCCTCCAGCAAGGAGATTCCCCAACATGCCCTGGAGCACAGGAGAGTCCTGCTCAGCACCTCAAGCCCTGAGGATGAAAACATTTGCCCCTGGCCACATGGCTATGGCCAAGGGGGCCTGGCACAGCTAAGCTGAAGTCTAGTGATGCCAATGCCAGCTGCATAGAAACCCATCACCTCAGCCTCCTGCAGATGCTCAGGCGCTGCCTGTCTGCCAGGACATGCGCCCAGCTCCGAGCAGGCAGGGTGTAGGTGTCCCAAGGGCAGGCAGGGACAGGCAGCACGGCCCCATGGGGAAAAAGTTGGCCAGGATTTATTTCAAGCTTTGAACTTTAGGTGTGAAAGAGGTTGGAGCTGGAGCAGGCTATAGGGGTCTGCCCTGGTCTCAGCATCATGCCCCCCCTGCTTCTAGCATCACGCTCCCCACTTCCCTGGGGACACGTGGCCCGATCCTGGATGGTGCTGAGGATGGTACTGCTGAGCTCAGCTGTGAGTTGGGGCTGGGGCTGGCACACAGGGCAAGCCTTTTACAGCCTGGCCGGCATCTCAGCTCCCACCGGGCACACAGCACGGATGTGGTGCCATGGGCAATGCCTTTGCAGGCACACCGTGCCCCTGGTGTGCTCCTCTGTGCTGGGACCTGACACCACGTCCCCAGCCTCCTCCCAGCACAGAGAAGGTTAAAGCTGACCCTGTAGTTTGGGGCCCACCGTGACCTGCGTGGGACATGGGATGGAGGGGTTCAGGGCACTTGCCGGCAGAGCCTGGCAGCTGCGTGTGCACACAGGGGATGTGACCGTGGCGTGTGTATATGCTCCGTAAGGTGGCTGCCAAGGGGAGAGAGGGTCTGGGTGGATCCTGCCCTTGGGAAGTGACTGAGACCCCATTTGCAGAGGGCAGAGGATACCCCCGGGTGTGTGTGGGGCGGGGTGAGGGCTGGAGAGGTGTTAAAGGCTGCAACCTGTCCCAAAGCCACACTTTGCCAATGAGCTCCGAGTTATATTTATCCAGGTGCCACACATTGCTGGCTTTGGGACAGGAGTTTGTCATCCTCCGTCTGTGTGCTTAGAGATATCTATACATATATGTATATTTGAGGGGCTTTTGCTGCAGAATGACTCCAGTGGCAGAGCAGAAGCCCTGGGCCCCTCCCTGCGCTGCTGACCCCCTGGCCCCGGGGTTAAGGTGTGATTCAGTCCTTGCCACCCCCTGCCTGCAAATCCCTTGGGGATGGCAGCCGTGCCTGGGTGGGCAGTGGGGTGGCTAATGCCATGGGGCAGGACAAGACATCCCCATGGCCTCAAGTGAAACCATCCCGGTGATCCCGCCGGTGGCATGGAGCAGGACTGCTCCAGGCAGTTTGGAGGCAGGGGACGGTCTCAGGTTGTCCGCAAGGGTTGGCATGAGCCAGGTGACAGCTGGCAGCCAAGGCCAGGCACACGGAGAGCCACGGCAGCACCGCAGGTACGCATCCCGCTGACAGCTTATTGTCTTCCATGTTGTTATTGTTCTGAAATGTCAGCAAGGGAAGAGTTTTAACGAAGCGTCCCCGGTTCGAAATGCCCGGGATTCTTCACAAAGGCCAGGCGGGGTATTAATAACCGGCTCTGCTGAAACTGTGCAGCCCCAGCATGCGTCCTTGCCTGACCTCCTGTGGGGTGGCTGGCTCACACGCCAGCGGAGTTCGGCTCCTTTCCCACTCCTGACCCCCACCAGGTTGTGTCTGGCCAGGCTCCGCACCCCCCCCCCCTGGGTCCAGCCAGCCGGCTCCAGGAAGGGGCGTTGAGCGTCTGCTGGGGCTCCCCCCATGCATCCCCATTCGGCCAGGCAGGAGAGCGCAAAGCTCAGGCACCTTTGAAAGGGGAAGGTGAAGGATTCAAGGGTTTCCTTGAACGTGGGTTAGTCTGGGCTGGAAGAGCAGCTTTTGGTTGCACAGGGTGCTGATGCGCTGCTCTCTCGCAGCTTCCCAGCCTCTGTCCTCTCATTATATAACGAGCTGCCTTCCAATTAGCGAGCCAGGCACTCCCGTACGCCACAGGGCAGCAGCTGCCAGCGCCGAGCGTGGCTCTGGAGCGCCCACTCCTGCCTGCAAAGTGGCCTGGGATTTCTTTCAGCAGATGCTGGAGGCCCTGCCTTGGGGTTCCTCTCTTGAGCTGGGGATCTCCAGAAAAGCTGGCTCTGCACCAGCAAGGGGCTCAGGGCTCCTGCCTGCCGTGCACCCTGGGGTTCGAGGGCACTGTGTGGCCCTGGTGCTGCAGGGGGGTCCCTTCAGCATCACGGCCACTTCTGCTCTGTCCCCGGTTCCCCAAAACTGGACCGGAGTAGGGCAGCCAGGATCTGGGGATGATCCAGCTGGGACTGTCCGAGATGATACAGTGGGCTATGAAATGAGGACAGGCCTGAAATTCACAACCTGGGCTGGCAGGAGACCTGTGGGGCAGTGCATGGCTTACCAAGGGAGGTGATAACATGTAGTTCAGTTACGGGACTCCACCCCATAGGGCCAGTGGGTGTGAAATGCTTGCTCTGTGGACAGATTTGTGGATGAAAACTCTGCTGAGTGTTCAGTCTGCCCATCCGCTCTGGGGCTGGGTATCCCTGACCCAGGGAAGGCAGGGAGTGTGGCCAGGGGTTGGCTGTGCTCCCCCTGCCCCGCCGCAGCCAGGCATGATGCTCGTGGGAATGCCACGGGGGTTTTTGCTGGGCTGTGCCATACCTGACACCTTCCTCCCCAGCATGCTGTGGTTGTGGGACTCTGCACGGGCCAGGTGTGAGCAGGGAAGCAGCAAGGTGACGAGGTTTGCTGCATGGCCTCTGGCAGGGCGCCCCGAGCTGTTCAGGCAGCAGCATGGGGCTCGTGTCAACAAACGCAGGCAAGGCGGGAGGTTGGGCTGCGCGGTCCAGGGCTGGTAATAAGCAGATTAGCCCTTTTTCCTCTTCCCCTCCTACCCCAGGGTGCCTGGGGAAGCCATGGCTTCAGGGACTTCCTATGTACAGCATCGTGGGGAGGGCTGTGCCAGAGCCAGGTCCTCTCTGCCCTCCCCTCCTTGCACCACTGCTGGGGGGCAGCTGCTACCAGGGCACGCTGGGTGGGGGGCATGGGAGGAAGAAGGGGGACGGTGACAAACTTAGAGAAAGAAAAATTGCAGCTCTCAGCAAGCCGGCTCCGGGGTGTGCACTTGCATGCCAGAAAACACAGAACTGGGAGTACAGCCAAGTACCTTTATCAGAGGAAGCAGGCAGCCCAACAGCTGGACATGGGAGCCTGCCAGGGCTCCCTCCTCCCGCCCCACGCTGCCTCCAGCCCAACAGGTTGGAGGAGTCCCCGCGCCGCAATCCCTGTCTGTGCCCCGCTGCCCAGCGGGGGGGTTAGCCATGTCCCCTGCCCACGGTTCCCTGCACTCCGTAGGTCCCCACTGCCCGCGAGAGCTCGCTCTGCCTCCATTGGTGGCGAAGGGAGGGGAGGACAGGTTCCCCATCAGCCTTCCCCGATTGCAAACCCTCCCTGGGCTTCCCCAGCATTGCAAAGACCGTGACCACCCTGCACAGCTCTCCCCATTGCTCTGGTGTCCCCTAGCCCTGGGACTGGGACTAGGTCTAGCAAGGCCAGCAGCACTGGCTCTGCAGGCAGGGGCTTGCCTTACAGATGTACCCAGGAGGGGTTGCCCTCCGCTCTGGAGCAGCACATGCCCTGCGTTGAGGGATTTATGAGCCCTCGAAGGCTCTGGTGGGCATGAACCAGGTTCCCATGTCACAGGGCTCCTGGTTGCATGGGGCTGCCACAGGTCCTGCACAGCCCCTGGAAGACACCGGCTGAGCCGGGGGTAGTGCCAAGTCTGCAGTAAACAGCTTGGCCAGGACACCTTCAGGATGAGGAAACCAAGAGCTGGCCAACTGGTGTGCTCCAGCAGCCGGCAGCTCTGGCCATGCAGCCCTTGGGACTGGCAGAGCAGCCCCACACCAGCACTGCAGGGCAGTCAGGCGCAGTTTGGGATGCTGGGAGTGGGACTGCCAAGTGGGTCAGCAGATGACACAGCTGCCTGCTTGCCCGTGGGCAGCCCCCCGGCATTACCTCTCCCTCCCCAGCACCAGGATAGGGCTGTGGGGCAAGACTGGGGGCTCCACAGACCTGTCCCACACCCAGCCCTTCCCACCATGGGCTCCCACAAGCCCCAGCCATCACCGATGTCCCCGGCCGCCCCTCCTTCAGCTCCTGCAGGGCACAGCCGGCCCTGACGCTGGCACCCCCAGTCCTCTTGGCCATCACAGCCACGGCTGCAGGATTTCAGGCTGTAAAAGGCAGAGTTTTCTTAGCTGCGTGTTTGCAAGCAGTGGCTTCTCCTCTCCCCCTCTGCTCTGACCCTTTGAGCTGGAGATCTGGCTCTGCAGAGCAGCCTGGGCAGCTTTGGCTCTGCGCCTTTCCCGTATTGCTCTCCAGTGTCTCTGAGGCCAGGCAATAAACATTTCCCACGCCTCGGACCCTCTGAAGGGCCTTCCTCTCATTGAACTGAGTCCTTGGGAGAGAGCAAACCAGGAACACTGCCACAGAGCAGTGAGAACAGCCTAGAGTGGGGGGAGAGCAGAGGCTGAGGAGCCAGGACTGCTCCTGCAGCACTGGCCGTTCCTCCAGCTCCCACCAGCAGCTGACAAGGCAAGGGCATCCTTTGGCATGTGGCACCACAGTGCCTGGCATGGGTTCAATGCACGAGGCTCAGTGCGATAGCACATCTCATCCCTGGGGCTGTGGGGATGGGGCCGTGTCCCCTGACCCACAACACAGTGCAGGTGTGGGGTGCCAGGAGGCGAGAGAGATGACCCCATCATCCTGCTCCCTGTCATCCCTTGCTCCAGCCAGGCTTAGCCCTGCAGGGGCTGCAGCCCAGCTGCATTCATGCCTCCATGTCCTGTTGCAGAGGAGGGAGTGGTCACTAAATGTCACCCTGGCGATTGGGGCTGGCATCTCCAGGGCTGGGGCACAGGCTGTGTGTGGGCGGGCCGAGGGGTTCCTAGAAGCTTTGGGGTATCCTGCAGGGCCATTGCTGGGGGTGACACCAGCGAATGGCTGGTTTCACCACCTCTCCTAGCTGCTTGATGACATCCATGGGGTTTTTTTTCCCCCAGAGAGTGCAACAATTAGTGTCACAATTACACTGTATCGCGGCTGCTTTTATTGTTCCCAAAATAACCACAGGCACGAGCCGGAGCCCTGCCTGATGAACCTCCCAGAGCTGCACACATGACGCAAGAGCTGCCGTGCTGCTGCCCCAGGGATGTAGCTCGCACCACTGGCCCCTCTCGCTCAGCCTGCTCCAAGGCGCCCATCACCATGGCCTCTGGTGCCATAGGGTAGCAGCAAGTCCATGGCCCCTTGCTCTTTAGGAAAAGCAAGGAGGAACATTGCCCACCCTGCTCTGCTGCTGCCAGGCCCCAGAGGAGCAGGAGCAGGGCAGTGGGAGAGGAAGCGGATCCCAGCAGCCCTGCTGGAGTCGGGCCAGCAGCCCAGCAAGGCTGTCTGCCGGGGCCACAGGAGGCTGGGAAAGGGCCCCCCGCCGCTCGGGGCGCTACACGCAGGACTCTGCTGCTGTGGGAGGTGTTTGGACAGTCCGCAGGGGCTCCCGTACAGATCCCTGGGGAGAGAGGCAAGCACAAACCAGGGGTCTGGCACAGAGCTGTGAGCTGCTGCTCCCACCTCTGAGATGCCAGCTGGGCTGCAGTGGGGCTGCCCTGTGGGCTGGGGGTGCCTCTCCCCTGCACAAGGGGACAGCTGGGCTGCCCTCACTCAGCACTGCCGACACCGTGCGTGCATGCACAGGTGTGCGTCTGCGTCAGCTGTGAGTCAGGGCAACGTGTGCATGTGCAGGGGGAGGTATCTGCAGTGCACGTGCAGGATGCATCGGCATGCATGCAGGAGGGTGTGCTTGTAGGGTGTGCATGCACAAGTGCATGTGCATGCATGCAGGATGCATGAGCGTGTGTGTGCATGCAGGGTGTGCAACTGTGTGCAAGGTGCATGCCCATGTGGGTTAGAAAATGCACATGTGCATGCAAGGGGTGTGGGTGTATCTGTGTGGGTGTGCCTGTGGGTGCAGGGTGTGCATGTGCATGCAGGACTTGCACGTGTGTGCATGAATGTATGGTTTGCAAGGTGTGCCCATGTTTGTGCACACCCAGCAACACGTCCAGGGTGCCTGCAAGAGAAACCACGTCCCCTGAGTGGGTGTGCAGGTGACGGGCTGCAGGGGGGGTGGGCTGCATCCCTGCTGAGGCTGTGCCAGGGGGACGAGGCAGCCCCCGTGCCCAGCATGACCTGCCCCCGGCAGAGCAGTCTGCCTTGGGATTCCTCATTAATTAAGTGCCTGGAAGGAAAGAGAAAGCAGAGCCTTCTGCACTTCCATCCCTAAAAAGCATCCCTCCCCTGGGGGTCTCATGGAGGAGGGCAGCATCCTTCCTAGCCTCACAGCCGGGGAGCCCACGCCCCAAGCAGTGATGGCCATGGTCAGGGCTGTGCAGGGCTGGGAAAGACCCCAGGAGGGGTGGCAGGGAAGTTAGCGACTTACTTCTGTTTATTTTTGCAATAATCCCAGCTCCATGGGAAAAATATTGGAGGTGGCACAGCTGAAGCAATTTCCTCCCAAAGCACTATGCTGCTGCACTTCCCCGCTTTACTCCAGCAGCCGTGGAAATCGCCGGCTTTTCCACAGCCCTCGGTACTCGAGCACTGTGTCAGGAAGGGGCTGGGCA
Organism: Pygoscelis adeliae; assembly: GCF_000699105.1. Lineage (NCBI taxonomy): Eukaryota > Metazoa > Chordata > Aves > Sphenisciformes > Spheniscidae > Pygoscelis > Pygoscelis adeliae. The sequence goes on from NW_008825544.1 coordinate 466,351, forward strand.
GGGTCCAGGACCCCAGAGCTGTGGGGCAAGAGCCACAAGCCAGGCTCCATCCTGGAGCCCTTGGTCCCTGGCACTAATGATTTAGGGCTTTCCTTTGGGAAGGGGGCTGGGCCAGGTCTGTAGCTGTAGCTACAGGAGGTAGCTGTAGCACGGGAGATGGGGAGGTGGGGAAACCGAGGCACAGCTGCCAGGGCTAGGGGCAGGCTGGGATCTGCCCACCCTCTCTCCCTGCTGCTGCCTACCTCTCTGCAGGAGACAGAAGGTGGCACAACTGGTGACGTGCCCAACCATGGGAGAGAAAATGCCTCTCCCCTTCTCCCCTGCCCTCTCCGCAGTGAGATGGGCACCTTCCCTGAGCTGCGATGGGAAATGGGAAACCGAGTCACAGGACCGCAGGTGTGGGTGGCCTGGGCTTCTCCTGGCCAAGTGTACAGAGCTGTGCCCCGTGCCCCGGGGGCTGCCACCCTGCCCACCACCAGCCACCATGGGGACAAGCACACACAGAGCGCTTTTCATCTGCTCATGGAGGGGGGCAGCTGCCCGCTCCCCGCTCAGCACCCGCGCGGCTCAGGGTGGCACGCTGGCCTGCCAGCCTCTGAAAGGGCCGATTGAGCACGGCTGAGGTCATCCGCCCGGCGTGTTTACCCCATGCCCATGGCCCCGGGATGCAGCCAGCACCCAGGCTGTCCCTGCCACCCGGCAGGCTGGGGGAACGCAGCTGCGGGCAGAGCCGGCATCGCTGCCGGGGCGCTGGGCTGCCACCGGGGAGCAGAAGGGCCAGAGAGGGGTCGCAGGCGCCAGCATGGCCTTCCAGCCACCATACTCCCCGAGCCTCTTCAC
>NW_008825544.1:467296-468438 GCF_000699105.1 Pygoscelis adeliae
CTCGGCAGTGCCAGCCCCCCTGCTCAGCCCCTGCAGAGCAGCTTTGCATGGGCCAGGCTGGTGCTTGCACGAGGGGGATGTGCATCATCCCCCCCTGCAGACGGAGGGACGAACAGGTCCCACACGTCCCGGGGAGGGGCACCCCTCCCATGCACAATCCCCCCACCGAGGAGGAGAATGTGCTTTCTCACATCCCCATATCAAACCTGTGTGTCTCGCGGCACCTGTGCGTGCCCAGCCATGGTTCATGGGCAGCACAGTGTCCCACGCAGGATGCCTGTGTCCTTCGCCGATCAGGATACTGCAGTCCTCATTCTGCCCTCGGAGGTGGGGGTGCGATTTTCTGGGGAGCAAGCTGGCAGGGCCTTGCTCTGAGCAGCAGCCATGCTGCACTGTGCCTCGGTTTCCACTTCTGACAGGGAAATACCCCTCTGCCCACCCTCAGCCCTTTCCCTGAGGAAGGGGCATGGCAGCACACCTGCCAGTTGGGGCTCCTTGGGCTGCTCCCCATGCTGGCACCTACCAGCCAGGTGCCAGGCACCTTCAGCACCCCCTGGATGAGGGGATTTGGGGTTGTCTGCAGCATCTCTGGGGTGCACGTGCCCCTGCCAGCACTAATGCTTTCTTGGACGCTGCACCATGGCATGGACTCTCTCGCAGGGTCTTGTTCAGCATCAGCACCCACCCTGGTTTGTGAAGGACGAGCCCCGCAGGGTCGGTGGCAGCAGGCAGCAGCGGGGCGACCACCTGGGTGCTGAGCAAAGTCCCACCAGGTCCGGGTCCAGAGGGCAGAGATAAGCCCTGGAGCTGGCAGGGCAGTCCAGGGAAGGCAGCCGAGCACAGAGGGAGCATCACCCGTGGTGGGCAATGCCAGCCCCAGCCCCGCCGCGTTGCTAGGGGCGTTTTGGGGGGCCTTGCCTCCGCCCCACGGAGGAGACACTCACTCTATGTGCAAGTCGCTCTGCAGGTGCAGTGGTGGACCTGGTGTGACCCCAGTTCTTGCACACGCGTGTGCACACGCGGGGACGCTGCTCCACGCAAACACAGCGCAGGCCCGGCCCCCGGCTGTGGACCCCCCCCAGCATCTCCCCAGCACCACGGGGCGCCCCAATCTCCCTCCGCGCGCAGCTCGGGGGGCAGCA
>NW_008825544.1:469683-471738 GCF_000699105.1 Pygoscelis adeliae
TTGATCCCCAGTGAAGGGGGAAGCCCCGGTGCCTTGCAGCCTGGGGTGTGGAGGTGTCCCGGTGCGTGGATCCCCCGGGGAAGGGGAGTGCTCGGGGGCTCGCTGCTAACGCTCTGCCTCTCTGCTCTCTTCCAGTGCCTCCGGAGCCAGCGTGGTGGCCATCGACAACAAGATCGAGCAGGCAATGGTGAGCCACGGTGCTGTTCCCCTTGTGCACCTTGCTCTGTGACCCCCCTGCCCCCCGGGTGCTCTTGCTTGGGGGGGGTCTCTGTTCCCCGGGTGGGTGCTCAGCCTGGAGCGGGGGCCTCTGCTCCCCAGCCTGTTGCTGGGTAAAGCAGCTCCTTTGTCTGCCTGCCACAGCTGGCTGAGCTCATTGGCTCTGGCAGCGCTGCAGTGCACAGGGAGCCTGCCGAGGGGGGGACCTGTGAAGGACCCTCCAGGGATGTGGGGGAGACAGAGACAGGGTCCATGGGTGATAGGGAACTGCAGCCTGTCTGACTCCTAATGGGGGTGGGGAGGAGCCGGAGAGTGCCTCTGGAGGCAGCGAGACCTCGGAGATGGGGGACCTGAGAAATGCTACGTGTGCTGGCTGGCCGGGGAGGGGGGGGCTACACTGGGTGAGCACTGAGCCCTAGCACAGGTGCCAAGTGTGGGGTGGAGAGGGAGAGCCTTTGGGAAAAGCCTCTATGGCACTTGGCGAGTGGCTGGGGGCAGAGCTTTGTGGGGCAGTGTGGGAGCAACCCCCAGGGCATAACCATCAAGTGATCGGTCTTTGACGGTCTTTTGCAGGATCTTGTGAAAAATCACCTGATGTATGCGGTGCGGGAGGAGGTGGAGGTCCTGAAAGAGCAAATCAAAGAACTGTTGGAGAAAAACTCCCAGCTGGAGCGTGAAAACAGCCTCCTGAAGACCCTCGCCAGCCCTGAGCAGCTGGAAAAGTTCCAGTCCCGGCTCCCCACAGAGGTCCTGTGCCCAGAGGAGCAGAGCCCTGGGGCGGCTGCCCCGGCCCAGCACTCAGGGGGCTCTGCGGTGTAAGGTGGCTCTGTCCTTGGGGTGGGCAGAGCCACAGAACTCTTTCTACTTAATCTCCTGCAAAATCGTTTCCGCCTTCATCTCACACGAAGGACTGCCAGACCCCGGCGCTGAGCCGTGCCCCACCTGGGCAACCCCGGCCAGCCAGCAGAGCCAGCGGCTGTCTCCTGCACGAGGATGTTCTTGTACAAGGGAGATGCGGGCAACTGACCCCTCCCCATCCAACCGGCCATGTGCCAGGAGTAAATCTGTAGCCTGCCCATCCCAGGCTCTGCTGAAACCTGGGTGCCTGCAACACCCTGGCAGTGCCAGGTGGCCTTTGGCACTTTAATGGGAATCCACGGTTGGAAGGAGCGCACGCTGAGTCCCGTGCCTTTGCTGCACTGTGCGGGGGGGGGGTCTCTCTCTGGCAAAGCCTGACGTTGGAGGAAGACCGTTGTTCAGTGAGCAATGCAGATTTGTCCTGCTTGCCACCCCGGAGCATGCTGGAACCCAAATGTGACTGAGCAGCACTGGTGGTGGCAGTTGCAGTGTAGTGCATGGCTGTACGCACATCAGTGTGGGGATTACAAGGAAAAAAAGCTTGGTTTATTAGTTTGGGCATCTTCTGTAGCCGTATCTATGTATAAACACACGCATGAGCAGTGCCCTGCTCTGGGCCAGCTGTGCCCATCTCTGTACAGCTGGGGGATTTGAGGCAAGACTGGAACAGCGAGCGGCTGTAACTGGGTGGCCAGCACTGCTAGCAGCCCAAAGGAGGGGACAGATTCACCTCTCTCAGGTTTCCACGATGACAGAGCTGTGCAGCAGTGCTGGGAGGATCCGGACTGACCACTGGGCAGGGCCACAACAGGGGCTGTGCTCCAGCCCACTGAGCTGGGGGGAGCTGGCCTGTGCTCCCCACCTTCCCCAGCCAGCTCTCTGGGAAGTGACGGGACGTCCCTTTTGACGTCGGAAGCGGTGATACAGTTGTGTAAATCTAGGTAGAAATGGCAATAAACTCTACTTTTTATATAAACGTTG
>NW_008825544.1:472087-474430 GCF_000699105.1 Pygoscelis adeliae
GTGCAGGGCAGGTTGCGGGGGCAGGCAGGCAGCAGGCTCTTCCCAGGCTCTGCAGAGCTGTATGCACCCCGAGCTCTGCTCTTCCTCTGGTGTTTTTGTTCTGTTGCTTCTCACAGCTGCCACGGATTTTTATTTTTTTTTCTTCACTGTCTTGAAACACAGTGTGAGGGTCAGAGGATGGGTCAGCTGGATTGGACAGTGCTGGATGGAGGCTGAGGGTGCCCCAACCCTATCCTAGGGTACAGCCAGCCTTGGATTCAACCCCATTGGGTAGGTGGGAGAGGGCAAAAAAAAAAACCAAACCCCAGCCCTCCATCTCTGGGAATGCTGGGTGGCTTTGACGTTTGGGTGAGAGTTAAAGGCAGGTGGGTACCAGGAGAGCCAGGAAGTGTGTGAGTAGAGCCCCAGGCTGGCAGCACGTTTGAAGCTAGGTGCAGTATCCTCCCCTGGGGTTTTATACCCTGGACATGACTCCTCGGCCAGCTGGAGACAACCCCAGTCTAGTGAAGGTGGCCGGCAGTGTCCAGGCCCAGGGTAGCTGATAGGTAGCCATACCCTGCACTGCCAGCAGCACTGCTTTAGGTCTCTGCTGCAGTGAGGGCGACTCGGCCCCAGCCCGGTGTGAGTCACAGCAGAGCCAGGGAGCTGAGGACGGTTGGCTCCCTGGAAACACAGGGTAAACAGCAAACACAGGCCATGGGGCCTCAAAACCGTTATGGGGTGCCTGTCCCCTCCCTGTCCTGTCTCAGGGCTGGGACCCAACTGTAGCCTCATGCAGGCAGCCCTGCAGACACTAGTGCAAGGGCTCAGCCTGCACACGCATGTGCCTTGAGTGTGCAAGTACCATGTGTGCGATTGCTTTCCCTGCTGGGTGCATGTGTGTGCAAACAGGTTCAGGCACCCCTGTACCATGTATATACGCATCCCTTGCACATACAGGCATTGCAGCAAGCTGGGGGTCACACATGCAGCACACCCCCAGTGCTGCCAGTCTCTTGGGTGGTACAGCTTCTCCAGGAAGGGCTGTCCCCCAGGGCAATTGGATAACAGCTGTGCTTGCACTGGCCATTTCACTATAGTAGGTGTTAGGGGTGCTACTGGGCTCCCCACTGCTGGTAAATTGTCTGCTCATCCTTCTGCACCTCTCCAGCTGGGGAAGGTTTGGGCTGCAGTGATGAGCTCTGTACCCCATCTGGCCTTGCTGCACCCCACACCCCGGCTGCATTTGAAGGATGCAATGATGCCGTTTGGAGTATGGAGCCCTGTTTGCCACCTCTCCTGGTCCTCTGTCCGCTCCCCATGGCCCTGGGATTTCCCACAGCCCTTGCATGCCTTTGTGCAGGGGAGACAGGCGATGGCACCCAGGCAGACCCTGCTCCATCACAAGCATTTGGCAAAACCCACCGGCCCCAAACCACTTGCTCCAGATCAGCCTTCCTCCCACGGGTGGGCAGAGCCTTTTCCTGTCCCCGCAGCGTGGTGTGACACAGTCCCAGCCAATGGCACAGGGCAGCCCCACCAGAAACCCCTCCCCGCGGCTGGTACATGCTACCGCAGGCTCAGCCCCAGTGGTGTCCCCGGGGTCGCCTGGGCGGTGGTGTCCCCGTGGGCGCCTGGGAGCAGCAGGACAGGAGCTGAACCCTTGGACTGAGAACCCAGCAAAGCCTGTGGTGCAGCGGCCAAGGGAAAGGGGCTGCCATCCCTCCCCCGGGGTGCACAGGGCCTGCTTCCCAGCTCCTGCTGCATCTGGGGGCTGGAGGAGGTCTGCAAACACCCCTACATCACCTGAAGACACCCTATGTCCTTCCCAGGCCCTCTGGTTATGGAAAAGGCTTGGAAACACCCTCCCCAGACCGCCCGTTCCTTCTGGACACAATGTCCCCTTGCACTGTGCCACAGGCCCTGAAGGAAGTAGTACACATTGTCCAGCACCCAAAACTGGATAAGGGCCCCTCCCTTCCCGCAGGCACTGTGATTTCTGCCCCCACCAGCCCCTGGGCTTGAAAGCGTTAATCCCCTGGTGTGGTGAGGGTGCCGGGCTAGCATGGCACCCCAGCCCTCTCCGTCAGCCCCCTGTTCCCCCCCCCACCCAGCGGGATGCAAGGGATGCACCTTGTGTGAGGAGGCAAACCACAGGCAGCAGAAGGAAGGAAAACAGAGCCAGGCCTTAAGGCAAGGCAGGCAGGGCTGAGCTCTACCCCGGGACACGGCAGGGATGACCTGAGCTCCCCCCAGTTCATCGTACCCCGCTTCCCGGGGACGAGTCAAGCTCAGCAAGTCCCTATGGCAGGGACGTGGGTGACTGCACTAGTCCGGACAGCGGAGGGGTAAAGCGGCCTCGGG
>NW_008825544.1:475051-494198 GCF_000699105.1 Pygoscelis adeliae
GAGGCGCCCCCCCCCTCCCCCCCTGCGGGGGCGGGCTGAGCTCCCAGGCCTCCCTCCAGCCACGAGCCTGGCTCAGCTCAGGAGGCATGATGGAGAAAAGGGGTTGGGGGACTTTTAGTTGCAGACAGGGAGACTGCATGTGTAGCTGATGCTCTATGCAGCATGCATAGGGCAAGCAGCCGCCTGGGAGGCTGTTTGGAGTAGCATGGGGAGAACAGAAGGGTTTGGAGGTCCACCCAAGGATCAGGTGTATGTGGGGAGACACCGCCAGCTCTCCATGTTCCTGCTCTCTCCCTGCTGCGCCCCGCTGGGCTCTGCATGCCAGGAGCCCATCTGGGAAGACTCAGCTGCAGCCAAAGCAGTCGACCTTATGCAAGCGTCCCTCCCTGCTCCTCGAACGCTGTGTCCCAGCCCGGCCCAGCCCCGCGGGAGCCTTGCAGATAAATGCGTGGCTGGGATTTTCCACATAGCCCTCAGAGCCCGGTTCCCCCTGTGGATCCAGATCAGCTCGCACCTCTGGCCGGGCTGGGGTTAGCCCACCTCAGACTGCTTGGGACCACTCCCAAGCCCAGGGACCCTTTGGGAATGGAAAGCCGTGCTACAAAATGGAGGTTCCCACTGGAGAGCAGCATGAGTCGCAGTTGCCAGGCCTGAGCAAGCGGTGTCTCTGTGCAGTGGAGATCTGTGCACGGCAGGAGTGAGAGCCAGTTGGAGCCTGCACACAGGCAACAAGGGCTGCTTGGGCTCTGCTTGCAGCAGCCCCCTGAGGATACATGCACAAACATTTCATAGGCACTGGCACCCCCCCCCATCTGGGCACTGCCCTGCAGGAAAAGCCAGAAGAGGGGAGAGATGCAGCCAGAGGATGAGCCAGCAACAAGATTGGGGCACGGAGGAATTGTCCCCCAGGGACCTCTGCAACAGGGCAGATGGGGGTGAGCAGAGGGACTACCCTCCATTTGGAGCTGCACCTGTGCCTGGGGGGAGCTGAGGGTTGGCAAGATGCTCAGAGCCTGGTCCAGCCTGCCTCCTTCCCTGCAGCTCAGCAGTATCTGCCCTTCTGCCATGCCTCAGTTTCCCCTCTGCAGAGTTTCACGTCCCCTGGGAAGGGGATTTCCCCAGGGCAGGGCCAGGCTGAGACCCCAGCACTCCTAGAGACAGTCCCCAGCTGGGGATGAGGTTGCAGGGACCACATGGCATTCAGGAGCAGGCCCCAGGCTCAGGCCAGGCGGAGGGGAATGGAGCTGTTTCCAGTGTGCATGCGTGCCAGGACCAGGCTCCGGCAGAGCTGCTGGCAAGCATGCCCACATGGGCATGCTGCAGCCGTACCCTTCGCCAGCTCTGCCTGCCCATGAGCACTGGCACCTGTGGGATGCAGGCAGCACCTCCCGAAACAGCACAGGCAGTCCTTGCAGAGAAGCTGTTGCTGTCCTGGCGTGTACTGCGTCACCGTTACACAACCATGGGAAACCAGCCCAGACCTGCACCCTCCCGCACAGTGCTGAGATGGGACCCAGCAGTGACAGGCTCCAGCCCCATCAGGGTTTTCGTTCCCCTGGTAGATCATGGGGCTGTTTCCCCCTCCCAGGTGCACTGCCACCCCCTGTCACCCCCACAGCCCCGATGGGATGGACACCTGCCAGAGCAAGAGCCCAGCCTGCAGCAGGGATGGGGCTTGGTGCCGGGGTGGAGGCCATGGGCAGGAGCGCTCAGGTGGGTACGCCATGTTCCCCGGCAGTTTGTGGTCCCCAGTGCCCTGCCCTGACACCCAGCCACAGGCATTTGCTGATGTCAGGAAGTGAAATAAACAGCGGGCAGTCACCCGGCAGCAAGACTGCAGGCAGCCCTGGTGCACTGGGCATGCAGGGTGCACCACGCACCTGGTTGAGACACTACCACCACCACCGCCTGCCCTCGGGAGGGACTGCTGGGGATGCCTGAAGGGAGCAGGCAGGGAATTTCTACCCCAGCCAGCTCCTCCTCCCCACCCTCAGGTGTCGTCCCTGCATCTTCGTGGACTGCAGGACGAGTTTTCCCATTGGAAAAAAAAATAAAAATGCCCTGAACACCTACATGGTTTGTGGCCTGTGGGCTGCAGCCATGTCCTCAGCTTGGTCAAATCCTATGGTCTGGCAAGACAGCTGAGTCCAGCTGTCCCTTAAGGTCCCTGCATGTGGCACAGGGGTGTCATACTTCGGGGAGCCGGCAGCACTGGCCGTCCTTTCATCCGCCGCCAGCTGGAGAAAGGGGAGCCCAGAGAGGAGCCATCTGCCCCCCATAGTCTGCTATGGGTCAGCACATGGAGAGCCACAGCTTTGTCCCCATGGTGAGGTGGCTTTGTGTGGTTGGGTGATCCTCTGGATAGATGCCTCCCAGGGCTGGGATGGTGGTGGGAGCTGCTGTTGCACAGCCACAAAAGGATTTCAGCTTCCCAGCTAGAAACAAGGTCGAACAGCCCCAAGGAGCTGAGCTTAGAATAACAGCAAGAGAGGAGAGGGAAGGACATGGTGTGTGAGGGTTGCATTAAAGACAAGTAGGAGATGATGTCGAATGACAACATTGATTACAAGAGGATCTGAGGAAGGTGGAAACCAGCTGAGTCACGCAGGAGGGTGAAAAGAATGCACAAGACACACAAACAACCTGAGATTCCTCCTGCCTGTCCGTGCCAGAGCCAGCGTGACTGCTCTGCAAGGTTAATGGGATCTATTAGAGGCGATAAGGAGGCTGCTAAGCAGTAAAATGTTCCCGAGAAAGTGAACTTCCTCATTCCTGCCAAGAAAGGGAGATTCATTCAGAGCAAACAGCACCAGAACAAATAAATCAATTAGAAACAGCAAGTTCTCGAACCCAGACAAACACCCCAGGGAACCGGAAGGCTTTCGTGTAGGAAGAGCCACACTTGGAGCAAACAATTCCACCCAGGGGACTGCCACATAATGAATGAGCAATGGGAGTTAAAGAAGGTGCCAGGGATTAGCCAGGATTTAGGGGCCTGGGGGACGTGGCCAATTTGCTTTAATTGATCATTAGAAACAACATAATCCCCGGGAAAATCAGTGTGGGAAATCTGGGCGTCCAGGCTCCGGGAGGACTTTGCTGGGGCTTACAAGAGGGCACAAGTCACAGAGGGGTTGTTTCCATCTCAGAAGGGGGCACAGAGGCTCCTGAGCACGAGTGGCTCAGCTTGTCCCGCGAACCGCTCCCCCGGGGGGCTACCCACAGCCTGGCTCCGACACCAGCCCAGCTGCCCAGCGCTCTGCCTGCATGGGCAATCTGCCCACACTGTCCAGCCCCAGGGGCAACACTTGGAAAGCAGCCCAGGGGCAGAACAGAGGGACACGGGTTGATTTGCACCCTGGGGAAGGCTGACCTCCTCATCCTGTCCCTCCACGTCCTACTGCCACACCAAACTCAGGACTGCCTATGGGCCATGCCCAGGGAAGGGGCAGGCAGCTGGCTGGCAATCTCGGTATGGGTGATACTGGGGGCAGCTCTGTGCCAGATTTACACCGTGCCCAAACACTGCCATGGAAATTTCCCCTGAGCTCAGCACTCAGGTTTTACTGGCTGGTGTTTAAGGTCTGTCCTGCCAGCCTTCCCAACCCTGTCAATGATTATCCAGGAGGGAGGATGCCCAAGAGCCACCATGACAGGAACGGATCAGGCATGACATCCCCGAACAAACACGAACACCCCTGGCCAGGGCAGGGTGCCAGCTCCTGCCAGCTCCTGCAACAGCCCTTTGCTGACACAGCTGGTGGCATGTGAGGCCACCCTCCCACCTCGTCACGCAATGATGATCTGCTGCAGTGGGACAGACAAGACACTCCAGAGGAGCCTGACCCCCTTCCCTGCTCCTGCAAAGTCAATATGCCATCACGATGGTGGATCAGCCATGACAGCCCCCTCTGCTCCTGGAGAAGATGCTCATCCCATGGAGGCGGTGGCACCACAGTGCTGCGCCGTGGCCACTGCTGCCACCTCCTGCGTGATGTGCATGTTTGCCAAGGCAGACATCACGGAGAGGAGGGCACGTGCCGGCCGCTCAGGTACCATACAAGGAGAGGAATGCGGGCGCAGACCACACCCCGCTCCCTCTGCCTGCCCACTGCCCTGGCATCACCCTGGCAAACTCATGGCCGCTTCTGCCCCTTCCCCGGCATCCCCTGGCTCTGGGGAATGGCCGTGGCTCAGCCCTTGCTTGGGGCTGGCTCCCAGCATGGTGGGCAACTCTGTGCCGCAGCTGGTCCATGACCCCTGTGCTGTTTGGGGACCAGGAGGAAGTGGCGAAGGCACCGATAAACCCCGGCAGAGTCAGACAGCTGATCATCCACTGTGAATTGCCTTTCCTATCATCAGCCCTCATCGTGGGGAAATAACCATCCAGCTCACGTACACCAGATTTCTAGGGCCCTGTCTGGTGGGGATGGCCCCTGTGAAGGGGAAGAGAACCCCGGAGCCCCCCAGCACTTGAGCAGCTCCCTTGGAAAGCTGCTTCTAACCCCATCTCTGCTGACCCTAGGCTGGGCTAGGACAAGCCAGGGCTCCTGATCTCCCCTTTCCTACCCCACGGAGCCTCCAGGAAATCCTCCCACTCGCAGAGTGGGTGCCCTGGCTGAAGAAGAAAGGGGGCTGGGCGGCTCCTCTCCTTTGCACATTAAGGCAGGGGATAGCACAAAAACCAGCTGCCTCACCACCGCGATACTCGCAGCACAGCCCCTTCCCCTGTGTCCCTTGGGAAGGGACTTGCTCTGCCCTTCAAGCATGGGGGTTAGAGGGAGCTTCCATGCCCTGACACCCCCACCCCATCGCAGCTCAGCAGACCCTGTGCAGGCAGTGCCCAGGCAGGGCCCCCCTCCAGGGCTCCTGTCCCAAACTGGGCAGAGGGGACCCTGCAAAGGGGATGAGGTCAGGGCTGCAGAGGCACATCCAGCAAGCAGCCTCCCCTGCAGCCAGCGGGGTCAAGGGCCACTGCTGTGCAGGCGGAGATAAGGGGCCCTGGAGCTGGCTGGCGATGCAGCACGGCATTCAAGTGTGTTTGTTTTGTCTGAGCCCTCCTCCGCTCCATGCAACTGCACACGGCAGGCGAAGCCATCAGCCACTGCCCGGGCTCTGCCTACTGAAGCCGGCCCCTGTAACCCTGGTGGGGTTAAGGGTTGACTCCGAAGCAGGAGATCTCAAGGGCTGTGGGATCTCCCAGGCTATGGGATCACAAGCTGGAGTCCCCGCCATGGTTTTTGTCTTTGCTTTTTTCTGTGGAACCTCCCCGGTGTTTCGGAGAAGGGATCCCCACACAAAAGGCCCCATCAGCCCTGCTGGCTGCAGCGAACACTGGGGGCACCCAAGGCTTGAAGGAGGTGGCAAGATATGGTCTGTGAGAAGCCGCCACCCTCCTGGAGGATGTGTGCACTCTGTTTTTACTTGCAGCACTGCAAAGCAGTATGACATTTTCAGCCTTTCCCCTCTGCCCCCGGAGAAACCTCCCCCTGAACCTATCTGTACTCTCCCCTCAACCATTTTGGTAATTCTTTCACGCCTACAGCAGAAGACACACTGGCAAGGCCAAAGATAGTCCTTGGCCACCTTTGAGCCAAACACAGCTAAACCTCCTGCCTGAGAGATCCTAGAGGCATGAAACACGGCACGACCATCCCAGTGCTCTGGAGTATGAAACATCAGTGTGGTCCCATTTTTAAGCAGCAAACTCCAGCACAAGCATCACTTGCCATGCTGCTTCTGCTGCCTGAACAGCTGCTGCTGCCCCACACTTTCAGGAGAAGGCCCACGAGGATGCTCAAGCCTGGGGGATGCAGGCAGGCAGGACTGGAGCCCCTCCAGTCTTTGCATGCTGGAGCCCTTCAGCTGCTCTTGGCCCTCCCTGCAGCACCCCAAAGCGCCTCCCTGTGCAGGCTAACTGTGGGTGACGCAGGCTGTGTGGCGGCAGGGGCATTGCAGCTGGGTTGGTGCCATGGGAAGATGTTCCCACAGGTGGGAGGGGAGGTGTGGGGGAGTGGGAGCTGCCAGGCACCGGGCTGGGGGCTGCCGCCTTGCCAGCACCCTGTTACTCATTCTCCAGGAGGGAGACCTTTGGACTGTGGAAAGATCGAGGCTCGGGGAGGGCGGGGGTGAAGGCAGAGTCCAGGCTCAGATCCAGCTGTCCAACCTCCCTCGGCTGGGGTGACTGCCCGGCTGGGGACACCTGTTTGCAGGGCTGGGGCGAATGCATTATGTGGGGACTGGTGCATCTCCTCCAGCAGCAAAGCCCATACATCAGAAGGCCCTTTTTAGCCCCCCCCTTTACTCATGATCCCCCTCAATCTGGGCTAAGCCAAGCGGGGAGGCGGGGGGAGTCAGACCCCTGCAACCCGTGTGCAGGGTGAGTGACTGTGAGCACGGGGCGTGCAGAGCCCTGGCTCTGTCTCAGGAAGGTCCAAGCTGCAGTGCCATCCCATCGTGATGTGAAGGGGCTCCTTGGAGCACAGCTGGCAGCTTGGCACCTGCTGCAGAGAGCTCGTCCTGGGCAGCAGAGCAGCTGGGTCTCTCCAGGCTGTCTCCATCCCAGTGCCGACCCCACACCAGTGCCGCTGGCTGCCTCCTGTGCCCCGGGCTGTGCTCACATGGCCACAGCAGCAGCCCCTGCCCTGTGCTTGGCAGCAGGGAGGGACCGCTGGGCACTGTGGCTGCTTGTCGGCTGCCTCAGCTCCCAGCCAGGACCGGCTTCCTCCCATGGAGGCTCCCAATTAAACCAATTTCTTGGATGGCTCCAGTGATGCAGGAGTCAGAGGCTTTGTAGTTGTGCAGCCCCTCTGGCCACCCCCGGGGTCTCCCTGTCCCCCCGGCGCCCTCCCCATCCCTGGGGCAGCACCTGCTCTCTTGCATAACACGTGGCCCCGATCCCCCGGGGCAGTGCCGCCGCTGGCCCGGCTGCTCTCCATGAGCCTTATTGGGAACATATCCCTGCAGGGGCTGAGCGCCGGGGACTGTCCCGGCCTCGCCAGGCAAAAACAAGGCAGAGCCATGCTGGGATGTGAGCCGGAGGTGCCTCTGAAGCTGCCGCCCAGCCTGGGTCCCGCTGGTGCCAGCCCGCTGTGCCCAGGAGCCGTGGCGCCGAGCAAAGTGGCACATCAAAGCCCTTCTTGCCTCAGCTCCCCACCGCCCCCAGCCAGGCACAAAGAGAGGATTTGGCTGGGGAGTGGCAGGGAAGACAGAAAGGCAAGGCCAGGGTCCCCATGGGGCTGGGGGACATGCCAGCCATGGCTGTGCCAGGGAAACGGGCATCTTCCTACTCCAAGCACCCCCTTCCACTTGCCAGAGCTCAGCCCCAGCATATAACAAATACTCAGAGTTGTTGGGGTGGAGTAGGGATGGGAGCATCCACATGAGAACACAGCAGGTGACAGAGCAAGGCTTGCAGGCATAGCCTGTGCTGACAGCCAGGGGCACAAGGGACAACAGCCTGGTGGGCTGAGCTGTTCATCCCAGGGCACAGGAGCTGCACTCTCATAAGCCCAGGACAGATGGACGGATGGCACGGTGGCAGGCACCTGCACTGTCTAACAGGAGGATGCTCCGAGGCCCCAGTGCAGCAAACTCCTGGGGCTGTGACTCCAGTGGGACAGACCCAAAGGTGTCCCATGCCATGGGACAGTGCACAGACACATGCCTGGGTCCCTGTGCCAGCCCGTGGTGCGGGGCAGTGCTGGGGGCAGGAGGGATGTGGGCTGGGGCCAGCCGGCAGACAGAGCCCATTTGTTGGTGGCAGTGCTGCTGCTGGCCCTGGTGTCACCAGCAAAATGGGAGACTGCACCCACAGGGACATGCACACAGCCCTGCACCCATATGCACCAGCACACACACGCATGTACCTCTGGGCACATGCACAGCTCCATGCTCAGAGGGACCAAAGCCTCATTGTCCCCCCAGGCAGCCTCTGGGATGGCTAAAAGCTCCAGAGATGCAAGTAAGACCCTGCTGCAAGGCAGCAGAGTGTGAGCAGCTCAGCTGCCCATGGCAGCATTTTGGGAATTCAGGTCCAGCAGCAGATATGGGGTAGAAACCACTGGTGCTGATATCGTCCAGAGCCCTGGCCCCCCACACAGCCTGGGGGCTCTGGGACTGAAGGCAGTGGGGCCAGGATCCAGGCAGCAGTGCTGCGAAGAGCCTGAATGGCAAAACACTGAGCAACTGGCTGCCTGCAGGCTCTGGCAGACAGGGTAATTATTGTTATTGTTGTTATCACAATAACAATAACAGTAACAATAACAGCTACTGCTTGCTACAGTTGCATCATTGCTGGCATCATCACCATTATAATTTCACTTAGAAACTGCCGCCCCAAGGGCAGGAAGCACAATAGGAAGGGGAACCTACCCTGTGCAAGCACTTGTCCTGTGGTCTGTCCCCTCTCTCCAGGGGACCCGCAACCCAGGACTCTGTTTTATTGCCTGCAGGTGCCTTAGTGTCTGGATTGAACAGGACAGACAGATGGGGCTGGAGACAGACTGACAGCTCCAAAGCACCCTGCTGATCCAGGGCTGTGCCTCTTCCCTGGGTCGCTCCTGAGTGCCCTGCCAGGAGCTCACCCCGTCCCCAGGGGCCTGGCAGGGTGTCATTTGGAGGACAGCCAGGGCCGGTGCCACTGACCAGAGCTCTGCCTCTGCCAGAGAGGATGCCCTGCTTATGGGAAGGGACCGCTTGGCTTTCCAGCTCTCCTCCCACCCCAGCAAACGTTGCCATTAATGGACAGATTATTAGGGAATTAGGGGGTTGTGCGGTAAGCAGGTCTGGTCTGTGGGCTGCTGAGGGACAGGGATTACCCTGGGAGAGTGGCTTAGTGCCAGCACCTCTCCAGCCGGAGCCGGTGCTGCTGGAGAGCTGAGCCCCATGAGTGCTGGCACCCAGCCCAGCTGGCAGCGCCGAGGCTCTGCTCCTTTCAGGAAGCTGATGCAGGGATGCTGCACACCTCTCTCCCTCCATGTCACCTGCCTGTCTTCGACCTCCGGGTCCTGGAGGGGTCCTGCTGCATGGCTGGGGCTCCCAGTTCTACTAGAGACCGAGATGGGCATGCCAAATCTCCTGGTGTGGTGGAGCAGTGCCTGGGAACCAATATTGCCCAAAAGCTTACCAGCTGCCCTGGACAAAGGGAAACAATCCCCAGCTTCCCCATAACTGCTCACTCTTCCCTAATTTCACACTTATGAGAAGTACACAGACGCCCAGCACAGGCAGCCCGCACCCAGCAAAGGCCACCCATCCCTCCTGCTCTGCCCTCACTGCCTTTGCCCCAGGCTGCCTGCTTCCTTCAGGATGCTGTGGGGGAGAAAAGCAGCCAGAGCCCGGGGCCAGGCAACCGCTATCCTTTGCAGGGCTGAGCCCTGGGAGCACCCTGGAGCATTTCTGGCCAGCCCCAGCTCTGCCCTGCTGTGTGCAACGCAGCCGTGACAGTGCTCACACGTCTTCTGCTGAACGCCACCATGTCACCATGCAGAGGGGAGGAAGGCCCTTCTCAGCCCAGAGAGCAAACCCCTCCTCTGAGCCGGGCCTGGATTACACTAAGGGGATTGCTGCAGCAGCAGGTCCACCCAGGAGCCCTCCCCGCCACCCTGGGGCTGCAGCGTCATGCCAAGGGCAGAAGGAGCATGCGTGCAGGGATGTGTGAACATGCACGGAGACCCTCCACCAGGGTCTTGGGTTGGGCATCCCACCGGTACCTGAATCACTGAGGTGGTGATCTCTCAGCATTTTTGTACTGGGGAAACAGAGAAGCAATGTGTCATTTTAACAGCTCTGACGCGTTGCTTCTCTGTTTCCCCAGTACAAAAATGCCAGCAGCGCCAACGCTCTCCTGATACATCCCAGCCCTACACAAAGTGTGCTTGCTATCAAAAGACAAGTTCTGTTGGAAAGTTTCTATCCAGCTACATTCTGACCTCCCCCGTCCTGAATCCCAGCAGCTCCCAGTCCACCCCAGTCATCTCTGCCAGCTCCTCTCCCCTCTATCTGCCCAGCACAAAAGCTTTGCTTGCTCGTGAGCCATGGGCACCACGAGCAGAGCAGAGCAGGGTCAGGCTACGAGCAGGGCCTGACTCTGCACACATGCTGGATGTGATTAGGCAGCTGGAGGCTGCTGAGAATAACACGGACGCACCATGGGAAAGCTGTAATACTAATTAATCCAGGCAACGGCTTGGAGCCAGGTTGGATCCTCCAGGGCTGGCGGGGATTCGGGCAAGAAGAGAAAATGCCCCTGCAGTGCATGGGTGCCTAACCAGCACCTGGGTCTGGCAGCCAGCGTGCACGTCCCTGGGCTGCATCCCTGCCCCACAGCTTGGGGTGACACGCTTCTGCCCAGGGCTGGAAGAACCATCCCGTTCCCCTTCCACCACCCTGGGGGCACTTCAGCTCAGACCCCAGCAGCCAAGAGGGGCCAGGAGCCGGGGGTGGGAAGATGACAGGATTGCTTCATGGCCCAGGGGGTGCTTTGAGGTCCCTGGCCATCTGATCCCCCCCCCAGCCACATGCCAGCTGCCCATTGTGCTCATCCCTGCAGCATCTGGGGCAGCCAGGTGCCAGGAGCCAGGCACAGCACTCATTAAGTCCAGCCCATCTGCTGTCTGCCTGCTGCTCCCATGGCAGTGGCAAGCGGGCACTGGGCCAAAAATGCCATTCCCTTCCTACCTCCCCAGGGCAGCAGGACTGATGGAGCTGGAAAGCTCATGGGAAGGCTGGGGAGAGAAACTGAACCCCAAGGGTTCAGAACCCCTGGTCCCCCGGTTCCCAGCTTCCCCCTCTGCATCCCATCACTGGGATGGGTCCCATCACTGACAGGTTATCCGCTGCTGTGGCTCACCCAGCTCTGCAGGCTTGCCTTCAGCCTCCTCCTCTTCCCATGAGCCTGTAAGCTGCTTCTGAGCAGCCTCGCTCTGCCCATCAGCTCTCACACATTCTGTCACCCTCTGTCAGCCTGAGAGCTGGCAGGGCAGCACAGGGTGGTCTCCTCCAGGGCACCTTCCAGAGATGGGTCCTCAGATGGGGTAGGAGCCAGCCCTTGAAAGCATCCAGGCACCTTGAACCCCCACTCATCCCATCCAGATGTCTTGGTTAGACATCATTTGGAAGTGGGGAACACATGTACCCACATGTTCCAACCAAGGCACCGGTGCCCAGGTGGGCTGAGGGAGAAGCTGAAAGTACTTTGCAGCCCAAACCACTTCCAAGAAGGATCAGCTCCCAGACACAACAAAACCAGAATATTTTCTTCCTGTTTCAAGCTTAATTTTTGCATCAGGACTGATTATTTTTAACTGAAGCCATAAACCTGGAAACAGACACTGTGCTTCTGCTAACTTCGTTTCTTTTGGGAATCCCCCCAATTTTCAGGTCTAAAAGATCCCACAGATGATGCTTGACTACCGTGAAGGAAGCCTGGTGGGGAGGACCTCTAGGCTGAAAGCTGAGATGTGCTGTGCCCTATATTTTTAGAAGCTGGAGCCAACCAGCTGGACCCCACTCTGGACCCTCCCCTACCTTGCTTTGATCCTCTAAACTCTGGATCTCCAGATCAAGATGCCTTGAGGCACCCAACAAGCTTCTGTCCCCAGCAGTGTTGTGCTGCTGCTGAAGAAAGTCATGCAGAATAGGGCTTATTTTTTGTTTAAAGCTGTTCTCTTCAGGTGTTTGCCATGTAGATAATATTCATCATGTCTGCTGTACCCCTCCCTGGAGAGGGAACATATTTTGAAGCTGCCGCTCTCATTGCAGGGGCTGACGCAATATGTGTGCCCAGGGCTATGCATGTGCAGCAGCGCTGGCAGGATCAGGCCATCCTGGTCTGTGCCCAGCTGGGTACATTACAGCAGTGCGATGCAGGAGTGCCTCGAGGCATCCATGCTGTGCCACCGGATGACTCTGCCTGGATGTGCCCCTGGGAAGGGCTGCTGCATCCCCCCAGTGTGGGGTCCCGCAAAACCTCAGCTCTGCACAGGCACTGCGCCCCTGCCGCAACCACTTCCATGCCTGGACACCCACCGAACTCCAGTCCAGCCTTGCTGGAGTTGTTGCTCAGCCTGTTACCATGTTTGGGTGTTTTTGAGCTGGTGGATGACTCAGATCTTCGTTCCTAGGACTTGTTTACACAGCCAGAGCGGGAGGAGCGTGCGCAAGCGTGGCTGGCAGCACGGCGGCGTGTGGAGCCTGGTGTGCCCCCCACATGTGGCTGGCCCTGCCACCCGCTCCCGCGCTTGTGGCGGGGCCAACAAGGGACAGCTTCTCCTTTTGGAGCGGGAGCTCGCTGGACCCCTGCCAAGCACAGGAGAGCCCCTGGGGAGGGAGAGCCCCTGGGGAGGGACATGCCCGGGCTCACATGGGGAAGCAGAGGCAGTCCCAGGTGTGCTCTTCCAAAGCAGGTCATTTCAGGTTGCTTTACCCCCTCCTAGCAGGATCAGCCCAGCAGCTTCTTTATTTCTTATTTAATTTTGATGCTATGCAGTCCTTCGCCCTTTGCCAGCTGTGCCCATGGCACGGCTATGCCTCCGTCCTGCTGCCGTCTCTCTCAGCTAGCAGCTAGCATGTGTCCCCTTGCATGCCTGGTTGGTGGAGCTCATGCCATTGGGGTTTCTTGGAAACCAAGCCACTTCTTGGCCTGCCTGGAATAGCAGCTCAGCAAACACAGTGCAAAAATCCCCAGGACTGAGAAATGAGTCACTGCTCTCCTGCCTCACCCCCGGCATCTGGTCATGCCCACGGCCTCTGGCACAGCCCCTGGCACCGTGCCCCCCTTGAAGGAGGGGGGGAGATGTCTCTGGGCTTCTCCAGGTGGCTGCTTTCATCCAGATGCCACCAAGAAGCCTGTAGCAGGGCAGGCAGAGACGCAGACGTGCAGAGGGGAAGGCTGTTGCAGGCATGGGCACTGGGAATCCCCAGCCTTCAGCTCCACGATGCTGGAACAGGACCCCGGGGGCTTGTTCACAGCCCATGCACTGGGGCTGGTGCTTGCAGACCCTGGGGGATATTTCTTGCTCCACAATCTTCATCATAGCAGACTTGTTCGCCGTTAAGTGTTGACTTTGTGCCGAAAAGGCAAATTTTTTTTGATTACTTGGTTCTCAGCCATGAAAACATCTGGCTCGAAAAAGAAAATGAGGGAGGGAGAGAGAAAAAATCATTGAAGCAGGCTCCTCTGCCTCTATTTTTCCTTCCCTGAACACCCTGAGCAATGGGCTTACCCTTAGCAAAGCTCTGCTGGGAAGCTGTGCCCAGCCCATGTTGGCACAGACCTGGCCCAGCCTGCCTGGCCAGGCGTACCTGCTTGGGGAGCTGAGTTCTGGAGGCTCCAGCTGGGGGGAAACCCCGCAGCCTTGCAAAGAAGGGGTGCTTTGGGACCAGCCGACTCGCTTGCTCATGCCCGGTGCCAAGGCAGCACGTGGCAGGAGAGGAGAGCCATGCCATGTGGCCTGGCTGCTCTGTCCTTGCAGGCGTTGGTGCGATGGAGGTGATGTCACCTCCCCTTCCTCCACAGTGGTTTTAATCCCTGGCTGGAGCCAAGCAGGCAAACCACAGCTTTTCTACTAGACTGAAAGTGAAAACTGAGCATTTCCTGAATGCGGAAGGAGTCGAGCAGAGGAAGAAACTGGCTGAGCAAAGCAGCCACCTGCATCCCAGCGTCCAGGGGAAGCACTTGGGTGGAAGCAGTTGAGCAACAGTAAACAGCGTCTGTGGCAAGGCAGTGCGCCAGCCCCAGCAGCCGCGGTGCCATGCAGCTGCTCAGCATCATGCACAGCAGGGCTTGGTGGTGGTGGACTGCAGCCGTGGGATAAGTTAAGGACCAGTAGTGCTGGGGAGCATTTATCAAGGAGCTTTGTACGTGTCCTGGGTGCTGGGTTGTGGGTGCTGGAGCCAGGTGGGTGCTTGCAGGGCGGGTGAGCAGGCAGCTCCTGCCCATGTATGGGAAGCTCTGCCCACTGAGAAGGGGTGTTGAGATGAAAGGGCTCTTCGGAGGCATTCTGCTCCCCACTCAGCCTCCTCAGCCCCAGGGCTCTGGGGACGGAAGTGTCACCAGTGCCACCACAAGCCCACCAGAGTGAGAGAGGCTGAGAACAAACCCTCCGAGCAACCTCTGCCCCCCGCTCTGCCTTGGTGTTCCCAGTCTGCACCCTCATCCTCACACAGTGCATGGATGGGGGCAGGATCAGTGATGAAACTGAGGCACGGGTGAGGCTGGGTGGCACGCTGGCGTGGTGTCCGCAGCACAAGTCCCCCCACTCTCTGGACAGGCACCATAGCTGTGTTCAGCTACATCCCCCTTTGATACTCAGGCTGTGGGAGGGGAAGGGTCTGTAAAATGACCCCAAAACCCTGGGCTGCCCTGCAAGGACTTTCTCTGCAGCACCACGGTCCTTTGTTGGCAGGATGGCTGCTGGATCCGGCCAGGGAGCGGCCAGGTTGCTGGTCTGCTGCAGCTGATCCCACAGCCCTTGCCTCCAGGGCAGTGTTCCTGGGGGATCTGGGAGCCTCTCCAGCACACCCCTCCAGCTTCCCGCCACGCTGCACGGCCACACATGTCCTCCCAGCCTGTCTGACCATGGCAGCTCCCCGGGCTCTCCTTTGGCTGCTTTCTGCGGACATCCCAGGGCTTTCCTCCACCCTGCCCTGCCCCAACCATCCCCATTCCTAACCCAACCATTGCTCTGAGAGCAGAAACCAAAGCCTGGCCCTTCCTGCCTGCCCACGGTGTCTCACAGCCACTGCCCAAAATAGCTCGAAAAGCCCTAAAATAGCCTGCCGCTGCCCACTCAGCCCATTCAGTACCCTGAGGAAGATGTAGGAGTGCATGTAAGGGTAGGGGTGGGCAAGCAGAGGGACCAGCCCAAAAAAATACATCCTGTGGGAGCAGGGGCTGTGCAGGAAAACAGCTGTTGCTGTGGCAACAGCTCAGTGCTTTCTGCTTGCTCCTACAAAATGGGGTGAGCATGACATCAGCAGCCCACTGTCTGCCGGCCAGTGTGGCTCCAGCTTCTCCTGGCAGTGACTCAGTGCTTGCCACCGGCTGTGACTCAGTGCTTGCCACCGGCCCCCGCCCCGCCTGGCCCCCAGCCAGGACGAGGACGTGACTTTCCCAGTCACCCTCTCACTATGCCTGGGCACCTCTAGCTTTCCCAAAGCACCTGTCAGGTAGCGGGACGTGGAGCCTGGGTCACGCTCAGCATGTTCAGGCTCAGAGATGGCGTGTCCCCATCCTTTCCAGCCCTGTTCTGGCTTAGCCAATACCATAAATCACTCCCGGCATGCCACCGCTATGCGAGTGATGGTAACTCAGGCACAGCCACCTCTGTCCAGGCTCCCTCTGCCTGCCTTCCCTTTCCATCCTGGGCATGCCGGGGCAGCTGGCAGGGACCTTGCTTCCCTGAAGCATCTTCTCCACAAGTGAAATGCTTCCCGGTGCCCTCAGATTAATACTGCTCTGCTGTCAAAGCACCCAGGAGAGATGCGGAGCTGGAGGCTGGCAGGGGTTCACGAGCCAGGGGAGCCGGAATGGGGTAAGCTGGGTATAGATAGAGCAAATTGCCCTCTGCCTCCCAGGGATCAGCTCTCCTGACCTGCTCATGGTGTCTCCCAGTGAATGCTAATCTATTAAACTCAGATTACATAAAAGTCTTGTTTTCCGGTTCTCGCTCTCCCTTCCTGCTCCACGCTGCTGGAGGACCCCTCTTCCCATCTCCCCCATCTCTGACACTGGGCCAGTCTCAGGGGCTGGGCTGTCTCGACATGTCCCTCTCCCTTGCAAAGCCAGACGCACGTGAGCGCTCCCCAGAGGGTGTCCCCCCCCTGAGCCTTCCCAGCCAGGCACCCCAGGGGTCCCTCTGTTTGGCAGGGCACACAGACCCCTCCCCGAGCCACCTGTCCCCAGCACATGTCCACCTCCACTGGACACAATGCTGCATGTCCCTGTCCCACATTTACAGCTCATCGCCTTCATCCGACTGGGCGGTACTAATGGCACCGCTGCCCCCTCTCCTCTCAGCCCATCACCACCACAGGGCTGTCATGACGGGTTGTGACGTGATACAGCTCAAAGGAAAGACAAGGCAGATGGGTGCTGTCACCTGGGGCACAGAGCCAGTACTGGCTCCCGTTGGATGTTTGCAGGCTGCTCCAGGGCCAGAAGGTACAGTGGAGAGCTCAGACATGGTCAACCAGAGCCTTCACCCCAGCTCCACAGCCCTGGGCACCAAGGGGGTCTGACATCCTATTCTTGCAGTCTGCAGAAAGGCTGCAGGGGGTACCAGACCTAAAAACCCATGCTTGGTCACACTAACTACCTGTGTATCCAGATCCTGTCCTGGAGCAGCCCATGGTGGGCTCTGCAAGCAGGGCAGCACCTTGCCCTGCTCCAGGCAGCTGTATGATCCCACATCTGGCTGTGAAATCCCACAGGAGCATCCCCAGTGGAGTCAGCTCCTCTGCATCATCCCCTACTGAGAGTCAGTCTCTGCGGCTGCTCCAGAGCTACATTGGCCAGGGCAAGCTGAGAAGGGCCACGTGCCTGGTGCACCACCAATTCTGCTTGGTGGCACTTAACTGCCCCCCTCTGCTCCTTTTTTTGTCTCACATTCATGCACAAAATAAAACAGCCTTGTTGTGCAGCCCAGAATGGCAGCAGAGCCACAGCACAGCCAGGTGTGGGGCACTGGGCAAGGCGGTTACGACGGGGGGCAGGGGGATGCTCAGTGGTGCACAGCCACCTCCTGTGCAACAGGACTGTCACCCCTCCCTGTAAGCAATTGCCATCTGGCCACTAAAGCCTTTGCTACCCTCTTTTCTTTTGGTCCTCTGGCATCTTCCCTGTCCACAGCCTGGTGGCAGGCACAGGGGGGTGCCCGGGACCCCTCTCCACATAGATCCCAGTGTGGAAACTTGCTAAAGGCATTTTACAAGCTGATCTGTTTGTGCACAGAGGACTCTTGGAGGAGGCAGGACCAGGGGCTGTGGTGTGATGTTTTTCAGGAGCAGTTTCCCTGAGAACGCAGGGAAAGGACCAAAAGTCATAGCTGCCCTATTCCTGCCCATTGCCGCCCGCTGAAAACACCCAACCGAAGGAACAGTAGAGAAACTGCACCCAAAACCCCAGCCTTTCCCCAGGGCTGCTGGGGAAGCCAGGGACTGTCCCAGGGAAGCTCCACTCTGCCCACGCCGGGACATGGCAGCAGCAGGCTCCTGAAAGCCTTCGGCTTGCTCCCTGAGATCTTCTCCTTGGGTTTTCTCAAACAGACTCTGGACCCCCACTGACCTCTGAGCAGAGCCCAAGGCTGGGTGCTTAGACACCCTGAGTCTTTCCTTATCCCCGTGCTCACCCCCAGCAAAGGGGCCAGGAACCACCACCAGCTCCCCCCGGTCCCCACAGCCCCTCCTCTCCTGGCCCCAGTCCGGCTGGGATCCCCTCACCCCTGGCGTGCTCAGCGCTGCCTGTTTGTGTTCCGCTGCCCTGGTTACCAGCCGCTGAGTCACCACAAAACCTCCCCGCACAGGCAGGGAAGCCCGGACTCATTTTTTCCATGGGAACCCTACAACTCATTCAACCTTTCGAGGTGGGGAGAGATGTCGACAGGGCGTGGATACAGAGCAGGGACCTCCCAGGGACCAGGACTGCCTGCACAGGGAGCAGGCGAGGACACATCCAAGTCCTGCAGGGATGTTGGGGTCCCTTTGGAGCAGTGCAGCCATGGGCTGCTTAGGTGCACACGTGAACGCAGCTGTGGGATGGTTTGCTCCATCACCCATTCAGCTGCATCTTCATCCCCAAGTCCTTGCCCATGCTGCCCTGCACTTGTGCCTCCCAGCCCCATGCACAGGGACCCTGCCAGCCCTGTGCTCTGCCAGCCCCATGCCCTGGCCAGCCCCAGAGTCATGGGGTTTCCAGGCAGACCTGGTCTGGCTGCAGAGCAGGGAGCTGGGGGAAGTGAGCTCAGATGCCCGCAAGATGAGGCAAAGCTTGGGCAACAGGGACTGGCAGAGAGGCCATGGTGTGACGAGCAGCGCCCGTCACTTCATGGCTGCAGCCTTACACCAGCTTTTTCCAGGGAAGGTGGAAGACGTCACCTGTCAGGCGGCTCTGCAGTGTCTCAGCCTGAGCTCAGGGCTTGGCTCAGCAGTTCTGCTGCATGGAAGTGACTGGTCCCAACCACCCCAGGGCTGATTGGTGCCAGAGCCATGGTGTAAGCCCCTTTGGGATGACTGCACTATACAGCGAGGATCCAAGCCTGTGTCCGTGCTGCAACCCACCCCACCCAGCTCTCTGGAGGGGATGGGGGCAGTGCGTGCAGCCTGGCCGAACCAGCTGGGGACAGGATTGAGGCCTCTCCACCCATCCCAGTGTGCCCCACAGGACCTTCAGAGCCAGGAAAGTGGATGGAAAGTGCCTCCAGCACAAAGCTCAGTGTACCTGGCCCCTGTCTGTAGCACAGCCGGGCAGCCCGGGCTGCACGAGGTTGGGCAGGGTGGTGTTTGCAAGGCTCCACATTTGCCTACACATGGGAGGCAGCGTTCATGCCAAGCTGCCCCAGCAGGCATTCGGTCCCTGGGCAGTTGGGGCTGCCCGTGGGAAGAGTGGCTCAGTGGGGGCAGTTCAAAAAGCCAGAGTTTGTGCCAAGCTGGGCTCTTGCTAGAGCCTCTCCATCCTGAGAGCAATGTGGGGACACACAGGCAACCAGGATCCCAGGCTCTGCAGATGCAACTCATCCCGACATGCTGTTGCACTCTGATAGTAAAGCCATTCTGCTGCCAGTTGGCCAAATCCCTGCCCACTTAGGGGCCAGCGGAGCCAAATGGCTCTCAAACAAACAGCAGCAAAAGTTTCGTTGTCCAGAAAGCAGCTCCAGGGCAGATGAGGATACAGGGAGGGGGATTGTGATGCAGGGATGTGGGGTAGTTGACGCAGGGGAAGGGGATTCCTCCATCCTTTTGGGGATGCTGCTTGGTCCTGTCTGCTCTGAACACCCATCCCTTCACACTTGCTGCCTCTCAGGCTCCCGTCACCCCCTCACATGTTCAGCTCATTTGCAAATCTCCCACTTGGGTTGGAAAGAGGAGAGGGCAGGAGGTGTGCCAGGACGGGGAACGGGCACCAGCTGGGGAAGGCAGGGACCCAGCA
>NW_008825544.1:495122-497266 GCF_000699105.1 Pygoscelis adeliae
GCAAAATTATCCCCGGCTCCCCAAAGGTCAACGTGATTTCAGGGGGCTCCATCTCCTGCTAGGGCTGGCTGTTGGTGGGGACCAGCTATGTCAGAGCTCCTCCCTGAGTCCCAGCCCCCTCCCCACGGTGCTGGCTGGCCCTGCAGCCCCCCCAGCCCCTCCAGCACAGGCTGCAGGCTGGCGAGGAACCAGCATCTGGAAGGGATCAGCACTGCTAACTGCTGCAGGGAAAGGGAAGGGCTATAAATAGCAGCAAGTTTCCAAATCAAAGATGAAAAACAACAACAACAAATGAAGAACATGAGCTGAAGCACTGGCTTTTCTGCCCAGCATGTTTATATATAGAGACATTTTTTTTATTCCTAGCCTGTTTTCAATCTTCCCTCATTGCTGTGATGTTCTGGGTCTGTCCTCTTTCCCACTGGGCAGCTTCCCAGAGACACATTTCTTGGAAGGTTGTAACCTCTTTAGTAGCTTTAAAATGAACCCCAGGCAGGAATGTCCCAGGACCTGTTTTCTGCTAATTTTGCTAAACAGCTCACGGGCTTGTCCCTGGCCAGGCAGTGACACCGGGCTGGCCTTGGTGGACCCAGGGGTGCGGTGGGCACTGCAGGAAAGTAGCTGAGGGGATGCCGATATTTCATCTGAGTGGATGGATGATGTTTTCTGGGGGAGCTCATTGGTGATGGGAAAATCTCAAGACCTCCAAGGAGAGGCTAGATGGACACCCAAGTTTAACCCTCATGGTTAAGAGGTGGTGCTGGTAGAGAGATGAACTGCAGAAATACTGCCCGGCTGCTTGGAGGATTTCCTTTGGCCTGTCCCCAAACGGTGTCCCTCACTCAGGCACGGACCAGAAGCAGACACTCCCTGGGACTACCCAAGCCCCATCCCAGCAATTGGGTCCCAGCTGGACCCAAGGGCAATTTCCTGTCCTGGGAACAGGCATTGCACCTTGCAGGTACTTCCCACTCTCCCTGCTGGTGCCAAGGGACTGGCACGATCCCATGGGTCACTCTCCAGCTTCTCACAGCCACCACAGCTCCTGGCGGTGCAACTTTCATGGACCATTTGTGGCCCCAACGGCATGTCCAACACGACATCTGTTCTGCAGCGCAGTGGCCCCCAGCTCCCAGCAAGCTGCCAGCTCCCAGCGGGGCAACTCAGATGTTGCAAGACCAGGGAGAGAGGAGAAATCGCACCTTTTCCCCAGCAAATTGCTCCCCAGCTCGAAATCCCCAACCACAGCTCAAAATCTTCAAACTCCGGGTGAGTCCCCACCATCTCCCCCTCTACCCAGGGCACCACAAATGATTGCAAATAACGGACAGGAAGCACACACGCATGGCCTCATGCACAGACCTGCTCTGAAGCCGGTGCTGCTGTGTTTATCCCAGTTTTACTGCCCACTGAAGTTGTTTTTGTGGAAGGGCTGAGGTTTGGCAGGCTCTCCGCTGGCAGCAGTGCTATGATGCAGCCTGGGCCAGGATGGCATGACACACACGCTCAGCCTTCGTTTGAGAAATAAGCTCATAAATTTGCTTAATAAGGTCGATGAATCATTCCCACTCCCCGTGGGCTCCCTTCCCGTGAGCTCAGCCTCACTGCCCCTGCTCTGAGAAAAAAAACACAGACAAAAAAATACCCAAGCAGCATCCCTTGAGCAACAGCAGCAGCACTGCCTGCCTGCACCCTTCCCAGCACACCCGGCCTTCCCACAGACGGCCGGGGAGCTGCTTGGCATTTCGGTGCTGGATCCCCGGGCTCCCTGACTCATGGGTTTCACAACCACAGGAGCTGGACGGCCTCCAGCTCCCCTCTCCCGGCCTCCCTGGGCCAAGCAGGGAAGAGGACAGCAGGCACTGGAAGCAGCTACAACTGAAAAATGCAGGGACAGCTTTTGCAGCCACCCCTTGGGATGCTGGTTGCTGCTGGCTAAAACCAGGTGAGAGCAGGATCAGATTCCTGGGGACCTAAAGGCACCCAAGGCCACGGTGATGGCTGCAAACAACGCATGGCTGATACCAGCATTGTCAGCAGGGATGTCGGCAGCCAAATGGGGAACAGCGAGGCAGTCACTTGCAGCAACCATGAGAGAAAACACCATGTCAGGCAGATTGCAGCCACCACTTCGTGTGTCCCCC
>NW_008825544.1:497303-519977 GCF_000699105.1 Pygoscelis adeliae
CTATGCGCTCTTGGGGCTGCCTGGGGTTTTTGGACATAGTCAAAATCCGGAGCAAGGTCTTCAGGAGCTAGAGCGAGGCATTTGGGCTGGGCAAGATGAGACAAGGCTGCTTGGTTTGAAGAGCTTCGTGTCCCCCATCTCCAGACACCATGGGCAGGGTGCGAGGACATCCCCGCATGAGATGGACCACAGGAGCAAAGGCCAATGCTAACAGCTGAGCAGAAAGCCAGACAAATGCCATGAGGCTGATGGACAGGGACACCGTCCTGCCTTCATCTCCCAACCCTCCCTCTGAGCCCCCCAGGGCTGGCCAGCCCCTGTCCCAGCAGCCCAGAGCACCCTGGCTGGGTACCACCCCAGTCCTGGAAGCACAGAGCAAGGTGCAGCCCCCGCCTGTCCCATGGGAACCGTCCCTTCTCCTGGAGTGACATACAGCCCTGGTGGTGTGGCTGGTGTGGCCGGGAGCCGCTTATCTCAGGCTGTTGGCCGTGTGCCCAAAGCCAGAGCTGCTCACATCTCTGTGGGTCACTGGGGCAGTTGTTAGAGCTCCAGCTGAGCCACAGCTGGGAATGGCCTGACCCCACACACAGGTACCCACAGACACGGGCATGTGCTGGCACCACTGTCCTGGGCTGGATATCGGGCTATATCCCGACCCGTGGGCTGGGCTGCTGCATCCCTCCTACTGCTGCTGTCCCAGCCGCATCCCCATGGCCATGGTGGGGAAACTGAGGAAAGAAGAGGTGAGAGACTCCTCTCTCCTGGCTGCTCCTCCAGGGATGGGGGAGGGCATTTCTCAATCCTGACACCTGGCCACTGCCACCCCACCACTACAGCCACCACCTCCTAAATAATCCCTGGCCACGGGCAGAGCCACCAGGCACCACGCGGTTCACGCTGGCAAGTGGAGAGCTCAGTCTGGGCTGCTCCATGCCCACATACCACTGACTCACAGCTGAGCAGTGGCCCCAGGACAGACTGCCTCGGGAGTCCCCCTCCAGATGGGTGCTAGCCGGGGAGCCTCACCAGCACCCTGCTGCTCGCCTCCCTCCCCGTCTGCATGACTCACTTCTGAGCAGGGACAGAGGGATGACTGCAGTGGGGAGGCTGGGAATGGGGCCCTGCATCACTGCTATGATGTGATGCATCACCCCGCCGTGCCTCAGGCTACTCGCAAGTCCTCTGGCCATGGCTGGGAGAGGACAGCCAACCGCGGTTTTGCTCCCACTGGGAAGGTGGGAGGTATAGCCAGGCAGAGCAAAGCAGGCTGCTACCAGCCCAGCCCAGCACCGAGCTGCCAGAGGGGCTCCTGGCTTCACTTTCACAGCAAGGGTTGTGCCATCGACCCATAATAATGTCAGCATGTTCCCTCTCCAGATGATGGACAGTCTCCAAACTCATCCCACAAAGAAGCAATTAAGTGGTCTGTGTGCTAATTTGTGGCAGGGGGAGGATGGAAAATCCTTATGCTGTGCTGTCACTGGGTACACAGGTGTAGGAGCACAGCTATGGCAGGGTTAGACATTGCCCTCGTTCAGTGCAGCGCTGGGGCAGATCCCAAGTGATCTGTGAGGTTTTGATCGTCCTTATGGCAGCAGGAAGCAGGCTCCAAACTCCTTTTTGACAGCGGATGGACGTGGAGACTCGTTATGTCGCTGAAATAGAAACGAGCACTGCAAACCTGATGGAGCTGGGTGGGGTGTCTTTCTTGAAGGCTTTGGCTGCAGGAGTCCCATGATTACGTGACAATCTCAGTTTTCCTTTTAAAGACAATGACACAGAAATAGTGAGTTTCCTGCATTCCCAATTATGGTGGGGAAAACTTGGAAACTTTTCTAAATATATGCTAAAAACATCCGCAAAGGAAATGTCACTAGAGAGACGGTGAAAATATGTGACTTGAAAGGACAAAAAACCAAAATCCCATGACGTCCTGGGGACTTGAACTCCTGGGATCACACACTGCCCAGCTCCCCTGTGCCCATATGGCACATCTCACCCCTCTTACATGACCAGCTCACAGCATCTCTCACAGGCGATGCCAGGCTGGCCGGCATCCCAATGCTGTGCCCCCAAGGGAATGGACTTGCAGAGATGTGAGGAAAACCCAGGATGAGCCATCGAGCACTTTGCTGACACAGCACAAAGCAGGAGCACTGCGCTTGGCCAAGTTCAAGGTCGAGGGCTGTAAATTCCTTGTTATTTTTAGCTCCAGGATAGTAGCTGGCTGAAAACAAGAGGAAGAACAGCTGGGATCTGGAGAGGGAGGGGAGGTGCAAGGAAGGTGATTGCTTTTGCCTGCTGAAATAAGGGAAAAACCTTAAGAAACACGTGGAAGGGGAGAGAGAAAATAGGTGCTGTGGGGGTGGCAGGGTGCCCCCAGAGAGGGGCCTGTGGGGATGAGCAGGGTGCGTGTTTGTGCCCACACCGGCTGCGGAGCTGCAGCTGGTCATGTCCCCGGCAGCTGGAGTGACCCACGAGGTCACCTGCAGCAGCAAGGTGCTGCTGCAGCCCGGGGATGTGGGAGGATCCTGGAGCACGGGAGCATGGGTGAGCTGGACCGCGGGTGTGTGCCTGCGCACACGTATGCAGCAGAAAGGATTTCTCCCCTGAAGGCTGCGTTGAAAAACAACAGCATGTGGCTGATGTTGGGAAAGGGCATTTTCTCCTCTTTGGTGCAACTGTCCGAGGCAGGGCAGGCATGCCAGCTTCCTCCCCACAACACGCCTGCCTTCCTCCCCCTCTGCCCGGGGCCAAGAATGAGCAGGGATGCCGTGTTCAGGGCTCAGCACTCCATCACCGGCCATAACAAAATCCTGCCGGCACAGTGTCCCTTGCACCCGGCCAAAGGGAGATGGGAGATGCTGCACTGTGCACAGCCCACCAGCGCTCCCAGCTCTCAGCGTGCGTCTCCATCAGATGGGCATTTCAAAACGCAGCCTACACATCTCGTGTCACGTCGCCACAGCAACGGGAAGCGTACAGCAAGGGGAAAGACAACGAAGGGACCACGTGCCTGCAGCTCCTCTCATCCCCCCATCCCACACAGGGCATCAGTTTAGCTGCTGAGAGAAAGCAGTGATGTTCCTGGGGTGTGAAATCATTAAATGCTGGGTTTTGAGGAGAAAAAAAAAGTCAAGGAATAATAGAAGAGAGAACAGTCTTGCAGCAATCGCTGCCGGCTGCGCTGGGGCTGAGCTGTGTACAGGGAGCATGCCTGCACAAACACCCACACCCACTCTCACGCTGGTATTCAGATCCTGTGGGATCCAGCTACGTACACAGGGCATGTGTGCACACACGTGCGTACACACACTCTCACATGGGTGTGTGGAGCCCCTGGGATCCACAGGCAGCACGTGTGTGCTACAGGCAGCACTTGTGTGTGAACAGACACATGGGTTCAGGGTTCCCAGAGCCAGCCTCACACCCGCTGTGGGTCCCACTCTGCCCCCAGCCCTGCCAGGCTTTGCTCCCAGGAAGGACAGCGCATAGTGGAGCCAGTTATCATGCTCCAGGGGAGTCCTCGGAACCTTGTCCCTGAACCCAGCAAGAACAAAACAGGCGATAAAAGAGCAGATTTCCTTGCTCACAGCCCTCAGCCTGCTGCTAACAAAAATCTGTCTCTTGGCCTCCTCCCAAGACTGCCCTTCTGTCTTTGCCTTATGCCCCTGCCCTCTCTTGCCGTCATCTCTGATTGCATCTGGTCCTGCTTTCTTGCTTTTCCACACACCCCACTGAGACCCCAGGGATAATCCCAGCCCCTGAGATGCTGCTGGGGTGGTGGATAATTTTGCATCTCCTGGTTCAGGACAAATCCTCCCTTGGGAAAGCCAAGATCTGACTTCAAAGACACCCAGGGCTGATGCTGGACTCCCCAGGAAAGCCCTGTAGGTGGTCTCCAGGCAGCCAGAGGTCTGAGACGGCCACCACCCATGGCCCCTGCTCCATCTCAGCTCTGGGTTGATCCAGCTTTCCTCGTCCCCACAGCCCTATCCTGGCAGAGCCCTGCCAGTCCCTCCGTGCCCAGGAAGCCCAAGTGGCAGAGGCAAAGTTCACACTGCTCTGCCCCTGCCCTTCCTACCATGCCACTGTCCTCAGGGGACACCTGAGCTGCCCAGAGCATCACCTCTCCCAAGGGCTGCATCCCTGAGCAGCTCAGCCAGCGTGCACTGCCCCACTGCTGCCGCAGGGATGCAGGCAGAGGCACTGCCGGGCAGAGCCAACCAGCCAGAGAGCATCTCTCCCTGCCTGGCAGTGCAAGGCCTGGCAGCTCTGGTGGGAGGATGGATGCACGTGAGAAGATACTTCATGCTCCAGTCAAAACCAGTGCAAACAAAGCAGCATGATCTGAGGAGCGAGGGAAAGACCCTGCATGGGGAGAGAACCACTTTTGTTGGCACACAAAGGCCCTCTTCACTGACCTAGAAAGACAAGCAGTGTGTACAGTGGCACTGAAACTAGGACGGGGGACAATAGCCGTGCGAGTCCTCTGCAGACAGAAAGGTCTTTGTGAGCCACTGAGCATCTCCAGCTCTGCAACCACTATGGGTCCCCAAGCACAGCCCAGGCCATGGGGCTGGGCTCCCCTGGAGCCAGGTCACCCCAGACCCACGCCAGACAAGGTCCGCATGGATGGCCCAGTGCGTGGGAAGTGCTGGGAGCACTGGCTCACCTCCAGCGAGGCTGGATGGCACCCAGGAGGCTGAGGTGTCAGGACCTGGATGCTTTCCGCAGCTCTGCTGGATCACCAAATCCCTGCTCCATCTCAAAAGCCCTGCTCCGCCCCATCTCCCTGTCGGTGTGACTCATGCCTCGTGGCCACATGAGCTACACATAGGAAGAGCCTCACCACCCCACAGCCAGCCCGGCGCCTCTGGGCACTGTGTGATAGCAGGGATAAGCAGCACCCACTGAGTCACGCCGGCTGCCATCAGCAACAGCCTCCCCACCCCAGCAGGCAGACTCAGACCTGCTCGGCTCCCCATGGTGCAGACCCCCGGCTAGGAGCACTGCTGGGGACTCACTTGCCACTGGGAGGTGGCGCATGGGGTTTCTCCACGGTGCCACCCACCAGACATCACCCCTCCATGGTCAGTCATGATCGGAGCTGAGCAAGCAGGGTGCGAGGCAACCAACAAGCAGGAGGCGGTGGCTTGCTCACGCCGTTGATCCAGACTCGCGGTGCAGGAGGGCCAGTGTGGCAGCATTTTTCCAGGCAGATTTGCCACTGTGGTCCTGTTACCACATGGCCCAGCTAAACTGGCTCCCACCTGGCCTGGCAGCAGAAATGCCTGCTGAAGGGCCAAAAGGGATGGGGAGACCTGGGGGACTTTGCAGCCCTGCCAGCTCTGGCGCTCATGAGCTGTTGCACTCATGAGCGCCAGAGCTGTGGCACTGGTGGAGCGGTGGCACTAGGAGTGGTGGCACTACATAGACCCGTGCAGGCTCTGAGGTGGGAGCCCTGTACAGGGGTCCTGCTCTATCACATTGCCCTCTTACTGCTGCCTTCCCACTATCTGAGAGGTGGGATGTGTGGCCAGCTTGGTTCCCAGCCCTGCAGAGCCCCAAGCGCCCCCCACAAACTGCAAGAGGAGGTTTCTGCTGACTCCCTGGCCCCCGGAGGAGTGTGAAGCATGAAGAGCAGCACAGTGAAACTGGAGGCACTTGACCCAGGGCTCCTTCCCCGGGGAAGGCAGGTACAAGACACAGTCAGCTTTCCACACAGGGACAGAAAACAGCTGCTGTGGGGGACTACAGCATGGACAAGTATTCTTCACCAAAAGCACCAGCCACATATCACGCTTTCTGTAAAAATGAAGGGCTGAGTTCACACCCCTTCTTGTACCTCCTGGTGGTCACATACACTTCCATGAGTTTAGGATGGACTGCAAGGATGCTACACATGCTAGAGAGCCCAGATGGACACACACACGTGCAGAGACCCTTGCACATTCCAGAGAAGAGTCCTAGAGAAGAGCTAGTCCTGCTAAAGAGCAGCTTTTTCCCTCCTCCTAAGCCCCAGCAGATCACAACATCCTGGATCTGGGAGATGCAGGAAACCTCCTGAGACAGCAGGTTGGTGCCTCCATCCCCAGAGTTTCAAACAACTGCCACCCACCAGCTCCTCTTGGCAAGGACACATGGGTCAAGTTCGTCTGGCTCCAATACTGTTCTTGATGAGAGGTCATGTGCCTCACCAGGGCACTATATCTGGTCTGTAACCACAGTCATTGTGTAGAAGGAGATGCCAGAGGTCACAGGTTTCCAACCTCCTGCATCATTGGAGTCTCCAATCATTGGAGTGTGCAGTCTGCTCAACTCCTCCCATGGCTTCTTCACCTACTAATACCTCAACCAGAGAAGACCTCCCACTGGTGAGGCCACCACCTTCCATCAGCCCGAGGAGAGGCATCAGACATGGCTGCAGCTCTGCACAGCTTCTCTCTGCAGCACCAACTGTGTTGAGACTCTGATGTGCTGGGGCAGCATATTCAGCTGGCACCAGAGATTATGCCCCATGACAAGTCAACGCCATTGCTGCACAGTCCTGAGCAGGGTTTCTGAGACCCTTGGCATCCCTGGGGTGCTGACAGTTCCTGCCTCTCTGCAGCATCTCAGCTGCAGTCCTGCTCCCAGTTCAGTTACTGCTCCCCAAGCACCCAGGCCAGCAGGCAGCTGGGGCAATAGATGCCAGCAGTCACTAAGCTACAAACAGCCAACAGGAGTTAAATGCTAGAGCTGGCAGAAGAAAAGCTTTCAGAGGCTCACCCTCACCAGCTATGGGAAGAAGCTCCCCAACCTTCCCTGAAGAAAACTGGAAACTGCTGTAACAATTGCCAGGTCTCCATTAGTAGCCTCTGACTTGTGTCTCACAGGATTTTTGCAGGCCTGGCTGAACCTAACATCAACCCCTGTCCCCTTCCAGCCACCTGCTCTGGGGTAGCTCCTCTCCCATCCCCAACCCCTGCGGAGCAGTAGGAGGACCGAGGTTTCCTCAAAACACAATCCATCTGCCAAGGGGGAGGTGCATATAAGTGCCGAGTTCATGGAGAGGGATGTCGTATAGGGATAGCAGGGAGCCATGCAGAACACCAGACAGCTCCAGACCCTCAACAGAGCTGCTCACTGAGATCAAAGCCTGTCCCAAGTGAGTCACCAGCACCCAGCCTCTGAGCAGTGCAATGTCTTCTGCAACGATCCCTCTTTCTGGAGACAGGATTTCTGTGAAGACCACAGTGCTTCTGTAAACTCAAAAAAACACAAGTGGATGCTGCCAGATCATGACCTGGGGAAGGACAAGTTCTCCTCTCTGTGTCCGTGCTGGGCAGGCAAGGAGCAGGCAGGCTCATGCAGCAGCCTTGCCGGACACCAGTGAACCCAATAACTGGCATATGCCATGCCAGCTCCCAGACCCAGCCTTTCTCCAAGTCCAAGCCCTCTACGGTAGAGGGCTGCCCTCAGGCTGCCAGCTGCAGGCAGCAGGTAGGCAGCCTTGCCTCGCTCTTCCCCAGACCAGGATGGTGCAGCAGGAAAAAGCAGCAGTCGGTGTGTCAGCAAAGCTCCTCTTTGCAAACAGTACAGTGCATGCCTGGGGCCATGTGCAACACTACAGCTATACTTAGCTGAGCCAGCCCTATCTGTATGCGAAGCCAGGGCCCCGGCCCCCTGGGCAGGCTGATGCAGGGTGGCTTATGCGCAAACCATGGTGCAGGAGTTGCAACTCAAGGAAAGAGGTTGAGGGATTGGGCTGCCAGGTCCCCAATACAGTTATTGGCTGTCTCCAGGGGTACTGGCACTGCCTGCCAGTACAGAGCTAGCAGAGCATCCCCATCACTACCATGAGTCTCAGCTGGCCTCTTCCAACAGGAGGGTGAGCATCAGGGTATCACCATGGCTGGGGAGGACCACCTTTGCCCACTGACACTGCCAGACTGACCTGGGAAAGAGCCAGCACTGCAGCTTCTGGAGAAAACTGCAGACTCCAGCCCCCAGCCTGGAGTGCACTGAACTGGGCTTGAACCATCTCTGTTTGACCTCAGCTGCACACCAGCTCCATCCAGACTGGTTAGGTCCCCGTGCAGGTCCCTGAGCAGGTGGAAGTGGGTGGTGATTCACCCACCACCCTCCATATAACCTCCCAGCACATGACTGAGTTTGGCCGGGACATCTCAGTGGCAGCCTCTAGCTAAAGGCGCTTGTTAGGGTTTAAGGCACTCTTCGGGCACACCCCTGGTGCATTTCCTAGGGCTATCCTCTTGCCCTGGGCATAAATTCCCCCAGCTCCAGGGCAGATCCTGCCTACACAGTCCTCCAGAGCCTCAGGTTCTCACCCAGTAGTGCAGCTATCCTCAGCCCTGGCTCCTTGGAGAGCTGGGGGTAGCTAGCCCCAAAGATGTGGCTGTTGGGGTCAGAGGAGTGGGAAGCACAGGAAAGTACCTGCCTTTGCCCACGGCATTGCTGGAGAGATGGGCAGGCTGATGTCTCCTCCAGCGCAGCCAGCACACGTGCTCCGGTGGCTGCTGGGTGCAGGGGAAGCATGTCTCCCTCCAAGGTCCCCGCGCACAGCTGGGGACTACTGCATCCCCTACTCCTTGATCTGCCATATGTCCCACAGCCTCATTGCTGCTGCTCGATTCCCACCAGCCAGGTGACACTGCTCCTCTGAGAGGACTCACACTACAGCCCAGCATGTGCCAGGAGATGGCCGAGACAGAAGGAAAACCAGATGCAAAAAGCCTCAAGCCTTTTCCAAACCAGCTTGCTGTTTCTCCTTCGGGACATGGCTAGCTGCCAGGGCCATTGGCATGGCCAGGCCACACTAGCTCCATGGTGTCTCCTCCCATCATCCTGTACAGCTGCCATGCACAGAGGCACTGCAGAGCCAAACAGGTAGAGGGGAGACCTAGGGATTGCAGTGGGGAAACGTGGCACTGCAGGAACTGCATTGGAAAGTGCACCCCAATGCCACCCTTTACCTGATGCCCACAGCTGGCCCTCACCCCAGTAATCCAATGCAGGGTCTGACTTGAGCAGGAAGGATGTGGGCATTGTGGGCATTCCCCCCTCCGAGCAAGGGGCTGCCCCAGGACAAGCAGCCCAGAGCCCAAGGGAAGGGGGTAGAAGAAGCGTGAGCAGCGTGGTGTCTACAGTCGGCCAGCATGGGAGCTGGAGAGCAGCACAGAACGCTCCACCAACAGGAGCGTTCCTGTCTTTCATTCCCTGAGGCAGGACCTCAGGTCTCAAGCACCTGGAAAAGCCAAGCCTGGAAACTGATCTATGCTCTGAGGGCATTGCAGGGTGGACATGCTCTCCTGCCAACAGCCAGTGCCTCACCCCTTGTTTTCAATTTTGTGTAAGCAGGGAACCCAACCCTGCCCCGGGACGTGGTGAAATTAGATCCATACGGAAATAATTAGAAAGGGGAGGGATGAGGAAGAAGCTTTGCTTTGTTGACACAACTCTCTGCCCAAAGAAGAAAACAGAGCGCGTGAGCCAGTCCAGATGTATTTGTGCTGGGAGAAAATAACCCATGAGTGAAGGAAAGGCACGGAGCTGGGATTTGCCCCCAAGTGGGCTGGGTTTTGGGGGCAGCTCACCCCACACCCAGCCCCTCTGTGACAGGCTTTGGTTGAGGGTGAAACCAGCAGGTCCTGCTGTACCAGGACAGGGAGCCTCTTGAGGAGGAGATGGTGTCTCACCAGGGAAGCTCTTCTTACCAGGTTGGAGACAACCCACCCTTAAGCCAAGGCCAAGGCAGTCACACGATGACCGTAAAACACCCCCTGGGACCCCCCTCTACCAAGACCACCTACAGGTCCCCACTTTGCCCCCAGCCCCAGAGCCAGCGCTGCCCACACAAACAGATCCCCTCTGCCCTGGGAACCTGTCCTCTCCGCAGGACAGGGGAGAGGGCAAATGCTTCATTGCAGCTCTGGATTACGTTAAATACCCCACCACGGATGGTCCTGGCTCAGGATCAGCCTTGCTGCTCAGCCTGGTGTCTGGCAAAGCAACGATCCCTCCAGCCTCCTTGCATGGTCCAAGCTGGATGGAACCACTGTAAAAAAATTTGCCCACTGTCCATGGTTTTTGCTGTTTCTCCTTTTTCCCTGTCGCCCCACAAGGAGATTTATGTAAGGCTGAGGTCAGCACGTCATGCTGGGAGCAGACTGGTGGGGGGGCACAACAGGGCTGCAGGGTCACAGGCATGCAAAGAGCCCAGCGCAATCACCTGCACACCTGATGCGCTCCTGGCTGCTCGGCAAACACCCAGCAGGCTCTGCTGCTTTTCGGGGATGTTTTATAACTGCAGGGCTTGTTGACAGGGAACGCTCACCACCAGAGCTGCTTGAGAAAAGCACCCTGTGGGCATGGTGTGTTCCAAAATTAAAGCAGTTTTATCCCCCAAACTGTGAGTCAGCTTGCAAAGTGGAGTCTGGACAAGTGCCTTCAGGGGTGATTTCAGGATTACACCACTGCAGTGGGAGAGTTTCACCCTCTACTTGTGCCCATGGAAGAGAAGTCCTCGGTCAACCTGTGTGGGTAGGTGGTCACCTGGACACATGAACTAGTGCTGGTGCTGCAGGGTGTTGTCTCTGCCTGCAGCATGGTACCCCTCAGATCCATGAAGCCACACCAGCTCCCATACCGGCTTCAGCATCCTCCCTTCTTGCTCACCCCTTACCCTCCAGCCACAGGTCCCTGCATCAGACGTGGGCCAAAACCCGTCCCTGCTCCGGCTGTCCCCAGGGCAGCCGAGTGGGGAATAGGACCAAAGAAAACCTGTTTCTAGGGTACCCATGCAGATGTAGCCATACACTCCAGCTCCCCTGCCGGTCTCCCCAGCAGGACCAGACCACAGTGGCAGCTCCTTCATCTCTTTTGGGGACAGGAGGTCCATGAGACAAACAAGAGCTTTGCAGGGCACAGGGTGCTGGCTGTGCCTCTCACCTCAGTGAAACCTGGGAGCCTGATGCAAGTACACAGGGAACTTGCTCTGCTGGCAACTTCCACTGCGTCTTTTGTCAGCCAAACGTCTGTTCCAGGTCTGTGTTTTTCATCATCAAAGGTCTTCGGAGGGGGAGTCCCACAAGGTAAATACCTGGAATGTGCTGGGAACAGCTAATCCCGGGTTTGCCCTTCCCCGCAGGAGAGGAGGAGCAGGGCAGGTGAGACAGGGCTGCAGGTGCTGGCTTGCTTCCCGAACTGCTCAGCAGGAGCTTGTGCTGCCCTCCCAGGCAGCAGCACTCGGCCACTGCGCCAGGGCAGGAGCTCCTCCTTGCTCTGACCCTGCCGCAAATCGTCTGCAAGGACCATGCCTGTGCCTGCATCCATCCAGACCAGAGCCTGCAGATGGTGGTTTGTCCCCTTCTCTCTTGCAAGGGGAAGGGGTCTCTGCCAAACCACTGGCGTCCTGTCATCAAACATGTCCCTGCCATCACCATTTGATATCTCTGATAAAGCACTCAGGACCCCTGGCTTACTGTCCCTAGCTGAAGGCTGTTCTCAGCCAGTGCTCAGCAGAGCGCAAAGTGGCATGGGGACAGGGGGAACTGAGACCTGCCAACCCTCCTGAGCTCCTGGAAGACAGCAAGGAGCTCCCGTGCAGCAGCATTGGGCTCGGGCTGAAACCCCCTCCGTGAGATGCAAATGGCTCAAGCCAGCACTGGGGGCCAGGAATCTGTAGCCAGAAGGCAGAGGATCTGACTCAAGGGTGGCCAGAGCCAGCTCAAACCACTCCAGGCTACGGCGTGAAGCACATCTTCGTACCCACGTGCGGAGGTGTGCCCATGCCTGACCCAGCTTGCCTCCTTGTGACAAGCAACCACTGACACTGGAGCCACAGCCTTACACCTCCTCACCCCACGACCTCCAGCCCTGCACTCAACCAATGCTGAGCTTTTCAAGAGCTAACAGCCTGCTCTAAAGTGCCCTAAAATACGCCAAAACACCTCCCTGGAGTTGGCAGCCCAGCCTTTGGGTTTCATGGGGTGACCAGAGAGACAACCTGCCCCAAGCTGGGCAGCCCAGTAGGGCCACCAGGACCTGTTTTGTGACCAATTCAGCTTTTTCAGGTGTCTGTTTCCATTCCCTACCCAGCTCCCCACCAAGTGTGGATTGGTTTTGGGTAGGAAACGATGGATTCCTTCTCTACTTCCAAATCCGAATGTTGTTTTCTCTTGCGTGTTTTTTGTTTTTGTTGTTTTGGATGTGGAAAGTTCCCAGCATTTGTCTGTCTTGGAGACCAGGCGGGGAAGTGAAAGCAAACACTGTGCTCAGCTGAGAGCAGGGAGGCTAGAGGAACTGGAAATTTTAAGCACAAACTAACCCCAAGCACTTTCTACATCTTACTGCCAGCCCTTGGCTGAGCCTTTTGCAATGACAAGGTGTCTTCGTGCCGTGTCTTAGTTCATCATTCCCAGCTCCCTGTTTCCCATTAGCTGCAGAAATCCCAGCCCAAACTAGAGCTGTCTCAGCCTGGCCTATTCCGATGTGACCCACGTGTGGGAGCAGAAAGCCAAGGTGTGCCCCCAGAGGGACGCAGACACCATCCACCCCAGACTATGCACCTCTGTCTGCTCCAGGGGACAATCTCCAAACTCATTCTGGTCCTTCCCTCTCTGCCCTGTCTTACCACCATACTAGCACTTCTCCAACACAAGGACCAGCCAAAACACCCTCTCACCCTTCCCAGTCCCTCCAACAGTTCCTAGCCTTGCCCTGACCCTTATCTGCTGCTTCTCCTTCCCTCCCACCCTTGGTGAACACATGCTGGTGTGGTCAGGGGAAACATCTGCCTGCACCCAGAGATGCCGGGCACCTTCATGGACATTGGTGCCTTCAGAATGCATCCTCTGGCCCAGATTTTATAAAGATCAAGGTGTCCATTTTGTCCATTGAAACACCGAGCATCCTGGATCCCCTTAGTGCAATGGAGAGAGCAACTACCCTACAATGAAAAACTGGAGAAGCTGGGACGTGTGCAGATGGCAGCAGGTGGAGCTGCCTGACTTTGCAGTCTGAATCAGAGGTTCATTTGTGGCATCTGAGCAGGCCAGGGTGCAGGGTGCACCCCATCCCCCTGGGGTCTTCCTCTCATCCCCCCGGGGTGTTCCCCTCGCCAGGCTCTTTTTAACCAACCAAACACAATTTCTGCTTTCACCCAAGCTGCCTGAGGGACCTCTTGATGTTGCACCCGAGGTCTGGAGAAGAACATTTCTTTCCTCACTGGGGCAGGGGATGGGATCTTTGATGCACCCCCCATTTCCATAGCAGGTACCTGCTGGGAGTATCAGGAGCAAGGAGCAAGGGGCTTCCCTGGGAAGCAGAGCAGAATTCACAAGACAGATCAAAATGTTCAAAATGCAAACAAAAAGGACTGCAGAGGCAGGTGCCTTCTCCCTGCACCAGCCTTTCACAAATGGTGGCAATTTTGGATGGGAAACACAATGGTGAGGACCAGTCCTGGAGCAGCCTGGTGTAAACTGATGGGCCCTCCTGCCCCATGGAGAATCATCCAACAGCCTCTGGGCCCCTCCATGGGGACTTTTCCTTCCACGCAGCCTCTGTGTCCTCTTCAGGGTCTCCACAGCCCCGTTACTCCTGTTGCAGAGGCAGCAAGCCAGGGGCCATACCTTCCTCCCCAACAGCGCAGCGCTGCCTGCCTGGGCCATGGGTGCCAGCCCTGGAGAGCTCTGAGCCCGCCGGCCCCGTAGCTGTGCCCGTGGCAGCTGGGAGCTTGGGCTTACTGCTCAGCAACCCCAGATAATTATAGCTCAGCTGTTTATATACCCTCAGCCCACGGCCACAGGAAGGAAAGCTGGAGGACTCACTCTACGTAACAGGGCTCCCCGCCCCTTTCACTTCCCCCTCCCACCTGCACCCCTGCGTGTGAATTCGGCACTTGTGACAAGACACCACAACACAGCCTTGTTTTTCAGAGCTGGTTACAGCCCATAGTTTCCCCTTTCTGCCATGGGCGGAGCTGGAAGGGCCACCCGTGGGACCCTGCTCCAGGCTCTCCGCTGCTGCCCAGCTCCAGGCATGGCTTCCCCACCTCTGCACCGTTTGCAGTCACCTCCTGCATCCCTCAAGCTGGCAGCTTCTTGGTGCCATAGCTTGTCTGGGGACACGGAGGCTTGTCCCTGTCCCCATGCATGGCTGAACCACATGGGTCCTCCCCAGGCTGCGGACTCCAGCAGCCTGCACCCATCTCTGGAGCTGTGGGTTGCACTGAAGCACCCAGGGGTGGTGGCTCAGCACTCTCCTTCTTCGCACAGGTTGGCCACAGTCTCTGTGCCAGTCCTTCCACCTTGCCCTTGCATCCCAACACATGGCATCGGCACAGCAATCCCGTGACGTTTGCCAGTGGCTGAGCAGGACTGAGCAGAGTGCAAGGGAACCCCTCCCAAGCCATGGAGGTTGTCCATCTCTGCAGGGACAAGGGACCGCCAGCCATCATTGGAGATGGATGCCCAGGGAGCTGCCCTGTGCCAGGTGGCATTTGCAGTGGTGCCAGAAGGGTGTGCACAGCCGTGGTGGAGACCGGGGGAGCAGAGCCCCTTGCCCACCCTGCGGAGAGCGGCAGCAAGCAATGACCAGGCACGGCTTGCTCGGCTCCGGGAATGGGAACGGGATGAGCTGTGCCTGTCCTGCAATGCCGGGCTGGGCCAGCCAACTGCGGCTCAGCCAGGGCTTTCTGTGTTTGTTTGGGCTGTTAGATAACTTCGAAAGCAGAAGCTGGAAGGGCTGGTGGCTGAACAGTTTGTTCTTTCCGACTTCCACATGCTGCTGCCTCAAACCACAATGCCTCACAAGGCCCAGCAGTGAGATGCTTAAACCACCGCCCAGCTGTGCCCGCTCAGGGAGGCGCTGTGCAGAGCCGTCGTGTCCCCTAGTCCTCGTCCTGCAACACGCCACCGAAGCCCCCTCCAGCACGTTTGCCCTCGCAGCCCTGCGCAGAGCTCTGCCTTCCTCTCCCTGTGCCCTCCTTGCTGCCAGAGAAGGGACCAGAGCTGTAGGAATGCTTCTTTGCAGGGGTCTCAGCCCTGCACCCCAGCCCTGGCACCACGGTGAGGGACTGCTGCCACCTCCTGGCCATGTTCCCGGCCCCGTGGTGATCTCAGGGGTGCTGCCCGGGCACCCCTATGGGCAGGGTGGCAGGGCTGCCTCTGGGCTACACCCTGCACCCAGCCACCGCTGGCTCCACAGGGAAAGGAGGAAGGGTTAAACCGCTGTGCAACCCAGCAGCATGTCCTCCCCCTGCATAGCCCTTATCTGCCCTACACGTAGCCGCTGTGAACTGGGGCAGAGAACAAGGACAGCAAGGCCACAGCGAGCCATGCGTCGGGGATTGTGCTGGCATGGCTTTGCCAAAGGGCAGTGATGGGAAGTGGGTTTGGGTTATCTTTGGGTGGCCCATGCCTCTCCCGGACAGAGGCGGCCTCATTTCCCCAGGCAAGGCAGGACTGTTGGGCTGCAGTGCTCGGGTGTCACCCACTTGGGGACCAGCAGGGTCCACACAGCACCTGAGCCCGAAGACGATGTCACTCCCTGGCACAGCATGGTGCTATGCCTCAGTTTCCCAGCCACCAGGAGGTAAGGACATGAGGCACATAGAGCTGTCTGCTGTGAAGGGAAAATAAGCAATGCTGAGAGACCCTCCAAGGCTGCTCTGCACCCGGCTGAAGCGATGGCAGTGGTAGCACTGGAAGCAGAGCTGCCCAGCCACGCAGGCTAAGCATCCGGGTCTGAACCGGGGCCGGGATCCACAGCTCTGGCATCCCCTTGGGTGGCACAAAACCCACCCCACAAAGGGGGACACTCCTACTTGATCAAAGGGAAGGGTGTTTTTCCACAGCTGGGTACCAACATCCCTTACTGGGGCTGCATCACATGTCCTTTCAGCTGTCGGAGCATCTCAACCAGTGATACAGGGTCCCAGTTCCCAGCAGCAACTG
Organism: Pygoscelis adeliae; assembly: GCF_000699105.1. Taxonomy (NCBI): domain Eukaryota; kingdom Metazoa; phylum Chordata; class Aves; order Sphenisciformes; family Spheniscidae; genus Pygoscelis; species Pygoscelis adeliae. Next base: position 513,266 of record NW_008825544.1, read on the forward strand.
GAAGCTTCCAGGCAACTACAGGGACAAAGGCAAGGTTGGGCTGAGGCCAAATCACTATCACAGGCTTTGCCCCTGTCCAAAGAATTGTGGTGAGGGCCTGATCCTGTGTCTGATGACCAGGAGCCAGGCACATCACTCTGGAGTCTGCCAAGACCCCTCTCCCAGTGCTGGGACACTGGGAATGAAATACCCCCAAGCTGGGACCAAGCAGCAGGTGAGGAGCACGGTGTGCTGCAGTCCTGCCCAGGAGCTGGAGCAGGTGAGGTGGGGAAGGAAAGCAGTGACATGGCTGCTCTGGAAGGAGAGGGAAGCCAGCAAAGCTGAGCAGGAGAGAGGACAAGCAGGGATGGAGCAGAAGCCAAGTAGACACGGAGATGGGGATGCTGCAGACTTGTTCAGGCTGGGGCTCACCCAGCCAAGGACACAAGCAAGGCTGACCACCCACCCACAGCCCTCCCGAGCTTCTCCTGCTTTGGCCATGCTGTGTGCCATGGTGGCCAGAGAGCCGCAGGAGGCTGGGGGGTGCTGCAGCATGACCGAGCATCACGCCTTGACTCAGGCCACAGTCACCATGCACAAGGCAGAGTGGAGAGAGGATGGTGGCCCAGGCAGGAGGCACACAAGGGCAGCAGAGTTCTAGCCCCATGGCGCTCAGCCAGCCACGTGGGGAGTTTGTGCCCTGGCCAGAGGCAGCCCTGTGAGTCCTGGGAAAACGATTTGGTTTTGCAAGTCGTCTTCTTCCCTCTGGTGCCCACTGACCTGTGAAACCTGGTCCTAAAAACCACCTCAGGGCTGGCACAACACCAGCTCTCTGCATCCAGCTCAGGAGCCACCATGTTCCAGCAACACACCTCTCCTGCTGCCCACCAACCTCCCCACGGGCAGGGACTGGGGAGAGCCCCAGGGGGCCAACCAAGGAAGCCCCATGGATTGCTCAGGCAATCGAGAGAATGGGGTGGGACATGTCCCAGCAGGGTTTTAAAGGTGAGGGCAGGCTTTGCGGCAGCCAGTGTGGTTTGCCTTCACCTAGGACAGGGTGTCCTGGGGAACTGCGCAACCTCAACGGCTCCGCACCAAGCACATGGGGGAACAGGCAAGATCAGAGACAGCAAGAAAGCTACAGGCTCCTGCGCTTTCATGTGGTCTCAGGGCAGACTTGTTTTCAACCTGCCTGAGATGAGGGCAGGTTCAGGCTTCAGTTCTGGGGACAAACTCAGGCTCCAGCTCTGCTTTGCATTCCCCCATGCCAGCAGTGCGCCCTCCATCTGTTCTTGCATGCTCCCGGCCCAGTGTGGCAGGAACCGCGTGATGCTATCTGCTCGCTCGTGACTTCCACCAGCTCCTCAGGAGCCCCTGGCAGGGAGACAAGAGGAACAGGCCAGATGTTGAACTAGTGTAAGGCAGGAATGAAAACCCAGCCCACAGGATTTAAAAGCAGTGAGGTTAGTCTCCTGCAGAGTCCATTTCTTCAGCCTCAAGTCCCCTTGCTCCCAGCTATGAGGCTCCTCCGAAGAGAAAGCCAAGATGCACAGTGCTCTGGGCTCTCCTGGCTGTGGGGAGGCAGAGCTGCCCAGACTGCTGCCTGCAGGCTTGGGAAGAACTTCCCATAGGCGGGACATCCCCAATATGGACATCAGAAATAGTGGTCCTCCTGAGGGATGCAGCTGCCGTTGTGCCAGGGGATGAGGAGCAGAGCCCAAGGTATTTATTCACCACTTTGCACACTGTTGCTCCCCAGGAGGAGCAAAACAATAGCACAGAGGGAGAGATAAGGCGTCACTACTGCAGCTGGACTTGCCAGGAGCCTCCTCCACCGCTCCGGGTCTGCAGGTGCATTTGAGGTCAAGCAGAGGGGAGGCTCCTGACATCAGGAGCACTTGGCTTTGCTGCTTTCTGTGGCGGGGAGGGTCCAGCAAAGCTCTTGGCCACCTTAAGCAGGCTGCTCCCTACCCCAGGGAACTGGCCTTTGCACACTGCAGGAGGGTCAGGATGTGCTGGGCATTTGCCGGATCCACTTGACCAGACTCTGTAAATGAGCTTTTATATAACTCTTCTTTCTGATTGCCTCCAGCGCCTTCCAAGGAAAAGCCACAGGCATCCAAAAGCCTGCATGCCTGCTGGCTATGAATGGGCTGCAAGGGGCTGGTTCCCTCAGTTGCTATAAAAAGCTGCCCATTCCCGCAAGGAAACCTCGCAAGGCAGCACCAGATCCTCTAGATTAGGCTCAGGCTGCAGTAGCAGTGAACAGGCTGTTCCCATTATTGCTACACAAGGAGCCTGCAAGCCATCCCGTGGCTGGAACAAGCCTGGGAAGGGGACATGCACAGCCTGGCTCCCCTCACTGATGTCTTCTCCCAGGCTTCCTCTGCCACATCCCTACTCTCCCTGCCAGCAGCTGCTGGAAACCCAGCAGTGCAAGCTTGTGTTCAGTAGTACCAGGTGTACCTGGTGTATCGGGACTAACCCCGTCCCACTGCTCTCGGCAGAGGAACAGCTCCCCGGGGGCATGGGCAGCTGTCCTCACAGCGATGGAGAGTGTCCAGCTGACACTGGGATGGGTCCCCGCATCCCCGTGCTCCTCCAGATGGGAGCTCAGCGGGATGCAGTGTTCAGATACGGTGCAGGAGTGCGGTTCTCACGAGCGCGGTCTGCCTGTGTAGGCAGGCTGCCTGCAGAAGAGCTGGGAACTCAGTGGCCCGGGTTGGCTCCCTGCGAGCAGATGTTATATTTAACTCCCAGTTCCTCTGTCGTTTTTGCCAGGCAGTGTCTGGTTCTGCTGTTTGCTAAGTGATAGAGCCCTTCCCCCCCCCCTCCACTATTTCTAGGCTATTTTTAGGCTTTTCTTGGTGGGTCTTTGCCACAGACGCTTTCAAAGGGCTGGAGCAGGTGGCTTGCTTCACGTGCCCAGAGGAAAAGGAGAGATGCGCAGCGCAGGAGGTGCTGAGGAGAAGGGCTTCCCGAACCAGACAGGGAAAGCATGTGCCTTAGAGCACCAGCTGCCCTGTGCTGCACACAAGAGAGAGCTCCTTTTCTCATATACGGCCATGGCGTGCAAGAGTCGGCCTTCCCCCAAGGGAGCCATGATGCCCACGTCTTCCCGACCATGCCAGCAATAGCCTTCACCTCTCCAAAGCCCAACCAAGGGAGATCCTCCATGTGGTGCCAGCAGGGCTGGGGGTCCTGTGCTGGTCCTGCTGCAGCCCAGGGCAAGGTGGGAGTGCAGAGGCACAGGGAGGGACATCTGCTTGAAAGAAGCTGATGGGACAGGACATGGGGAGATGTGCAGGGCTTGGGATGCCCAGAGATGGTCAAACATGGCTGTGCCAGTGCAGGAACCACCGGATGGGGCTGGCAGAGTGGTGTCACGTTCAGGCTTGGGATAAGGACCATCCCCCATGGGACCCTAAGTGGGAGAGAAGAGTGTGAGGGACCCAGTGCCCACCAGCGCTGTGGTGTACCACTGCCATGGCCAGAGCCTCTCCACTGAGAGTACTGATGGGGGTGATGCTGCCCTCTCCCCAAAACAGAGGACACAACATGAAATAGCACATCCTGAACCCCTTGCCATGGCCATGTTCAGGAGAAGGAAGCTCTCTTTGGGCAACAAAGAAACACCCTGTATCTTCATCAGGCAGTGAGAGTCCGTCCTGACGCTGGGGTCCTCTGATTGCCGTCCCCCAAAAAAGGTCATTTCATCCTGGTGGGGCTGGGTCAGGACTCTCTCCTCCTGGGGCGGGAAGAGGCGGTGGTACCATGTGTGTCCCCACAGCTCTTTTTCCCCTGGAAAACTGCAAAACCCTGAGTTTCATTGCAGCTCTGAGAAGCTCAGAAAGAGCCAGAACCTGCTGCAGGACAGATGCCCACATCGGCCCTCGGCCAGCTCAAACCTTCCAGGCTGTTACGCAGAGCTGGAGCCCCACCACCACTGCTTGGTGAGGGCATTGAAAACCTTCCCACGTCACAAGACCCAAACAGTCCCGACCAGCTGGGTCCAGGAGCTGGGTTGGTTGGTTTTTTTCGCTTTATCAGGATCTTGCTGAGATCGGCTGTGTTCTCTACGAGTGGGTCATGTTTGTGCAGTGGTTTGTAAATGCAAATTGTTATGTAAGTGCTCAGGGTTACTCCAGAGGTTTGGCTGGCTGTGCCTCCCCCCGTGCGCATGTGCACAGCGTGCTGCCTGCCTGCTCACCAGTGCTCTTAGCAGGGTAACGAGCACACGCACCCCTGTGCATTCAAGGGAGCTTCGTTACTGTCCTAGCTCTTTATCAAGGTGCACAGTGTGTGCATGCATGTGCATGAGCCACTGCAGCAGCATCTGCGCGGGAGTAGCTACCTGAAGGTGTGAAGCGCTGCGCACCCAGGGGGTGCGCCGTGGGGCTGCCAGCCGCGCGCTCAGGCAGTGCTTGCCACACGCTCCACTGCACCCATCCAGCAGCAGTGTTTACCCTCCGCTTGCTCCCGATGAGGCACTGCTCTCACCACTGCCAAGAACGCCTGTGCTTGCTCCAGTAACCCAGCTCCTGAAGGTCGCTGGCTGGAGGCCGGGCTTGCATCCCAGCTGCCTGTTTTTATTATTGATTGTCCTTATCATTGCTTAGAGAGAACACCATGTCCCAAGTATCCGGGGCAGGACAGGATCTGCTGCCTCTTCTGATGCCTTTTGCTCAAGCTCTGTCTCTCCCCAGTGGAGAACGTGCAGGCACCGAGTGCCCCGCTGCCTGCCCTTGCCTCTGCCTGCACCTGCAAGCCACAATGCTGGGAGCTGGGGGCGAGAGGAGAAAATAGCCTCTCCTCTGTTCCCAGCCATCTGCTGCCATAAGCAAAGCACACATTCCCCCTTTCTCTTGCCCTATCTCCATCCAAAGACCGGGTTCCCCGCACAGCATCAGGCCCCAGCACGTGCCCTTTCCCAGGGAGTGCTCCCAGCAGGACCCTCAGCAAGTGCATCCTGTCACTCCGCCACTGTCTTGGCAAGGGTCTGACTCCCACCATGCCCTGATCCAGCACCCACCAGCCTTGAGCCTGCAGGGACTTGGGAAGGCATGGGGGAGCCTGATCTGCCACCAGTGTCAGAGCAAGCGTCAATGCTGTTCTGTCACAGCAGCACCCATCTGGGCTGGCACAGCCATCGCACATGGTGCGGGGGGAACAGCCAGGTGCAAAATGGTATGAGCAACCTTGGGCTGCAAGCAGCTGTGACACTGGCTGGATCCTGTAACTACAGCACTCACTTGACTGTGCAGTAAAACCCCAATTAATCATTTTTATTCATCCTGTGGGCGAGACATGGAGCAGGCAATAGGTGGGTGCCCTTCCAAGGCAGTTCTAGGTGATGGCACTTGAGCACAAGGGAGCCCTTAGGGAAACCTGTGAATTGGTAATTCTTTCTACCTGGTGGAAAAATCTGGCTTTGGGGGTTGCCAGTCTTTTTTGCACAGAAGCAAAGGAAACCTTCCTTCTTCCTCCACCACCTCCTCTTTGAGGCCACAGCAAAGATGCCATCCTGACTCTGGCCAACACTGCCATGGGTAACACAGAGGCGAGCAGCCCCAGGGTGGCTCTAGCTTGCAGGGGGAGCGGATGGTCTGAGCCAAGACAGGGAGAAAAAGAGCACAAAGGGCTCCTCCCGCCCCGCCAGACACCCTTGATGGAAGCCAGGTCTGCCTCCATGCCTGCCTTTGCCATGCTGTCCCACCTCCACTGCACATGGGCCACAGGATGCCCCGTGGGCACAACACAGGAGAGGAGGTGGTGTGCCTAAAGCTTGACTTGTTCCCCCATAGTACCAGCTCGGTAATAATAGCAATTACTCTACATTAAAACCACGATCCGCCTATGTCCTTAGGTCAGTACAGCCACAACGCATGGTGAGTGCAGTTATATGTAGCTGACACATCAGCTGTGCCTTCCCAGCCATGCACATCTGCTCCCTGCCCACCTTGCCCACTCCACGCAAGGACCTCAGCCCTGATGACAGGGGACATGGGGAGAATGGCCTCCCCCCTGGCTGATGGGGTTACAGTGTTTGCCCTGGGCACGGGTCCCTTTCATGCGCTGGGGCTTTGCTGGCGGACTCCCCACATGCAGGGGTGTCATGCCATCTCCGCAGCTCTGCCGCTGCCAGCCCAGATGCCAGAGGGATGGGCACAGGGGCACCAGCGTGGCAGTAGGAGCATGTCCAGGAAGCGGCGAAAGAGAGGAAGAAAGGGAGGAAAGAGAGAAAAAGAAACAGAAAGAGAAACAGAAAGAGGAAGCGAAAGAGGAGAGAGTGAAAGCAAGAGGGAGAGCGGAAGGAAGGAAGGAAGGAAGGAAGGTAGGAAGGAAGGAAGGAAGGAAGGAAGGTAGGAAGGAAGGAAGGAAGGTAGGAAGGAAGGAAGGAAGGTAGGAAGGAAGGAAGGAAGGAAGGAAGGAAGGAGGGAGGGAGGGAGGGAAGGAAGGAGAGAAGGAAGGAGGAACAGAAGGAAAAAAGGGGGAAAGCAGAGTCCTCCCAGAGCCCTCACACCCAGTGTCCTGTACACAACAGGAGACCTGTGATCCCCCCATGTCTTCTCTCTCCAGGTGTTGGCTGACATTTGGTTCCTTTGCCCATTGATGGAGGAGGAACTCAAGCCATGCCTTTCCCAGACAGGTCCCTGCTGGAGCAACGACTCTCTGAGGAAACCTCCGGCCCCGACCAAGCAGATCTACAGCTCCTGCGGGGCTGTCACCTCCC
>NW_008825544.1:520017-530347 GCF_000699105.1 Pygoscelis adeliae
ACATCCCCCACCCTGGTACCTGAGAGAAAGCAGAAATGCCTCCATGGGACAGTTTCATGTAGCGACAAATACCAATCACCCACACACATCGATCACCCAAGGGTTAACTCCCTGCACCGCATCTGCAGCAAACAAAGCCCTGCCGACAGAGCCCAGCAGCAAACACAAGGGGTTCACATCAGGCTCTGAAATACTTTCCCAAGAGAATGACCAGGATCTCTGTCACTTAGGTCACTTTAAATCAAACTGGCCAAAGCACTGGAAAATATATTGCAGCGGTGTCCCAAAAGCGGCCTGGGGGACACAGGGAGGAGAGCCCCACGCTGCTCCAGGGCTTGCTGCTATTGGGAGCACAGGGCACCTCAGCTGTCCTGGGTTCATGTGCGTCCTCATGCTGGTGGCTTTCCACAGGAGGGTGTGGGGAAGAAGGCCTTTGGAAAGGGTCATGCTGTGCCAGAGATCAGCTGCTGATGACTTACAAATGTTGCCCCAAATAATTGGATTTTCCTGCTGCTCAGGCAGCTGTGGATGCCATGCTTGCTCGTGGCTATTGGCAGGGACACGCAGGCTTTCCAAATGCCCTTTACACTCCTCTTTCATCAGCATGATCCTGGCCCCTTGGGGACACTTCATGGAAAGCCATGTGTGATGTCAGGGTTTGAAATACCCATCCCCCCAGGTGCCAGGGCTGTGGGGTGCAGCACATGCCAGGCTGCGATGGGGGAGAGGAGTCGCCCAGGGACATGCATGGCACCGTGCACCGGCCGGGTCTGCACCGCCTGGCACGACCCTCCCCGGTACCAGACCAGCCCCCGGAGAAAGCTCAGCCTTCATTTATTGACAGCTTTATATGTGTCTGTTGAGAGCACAGTCGGATAGCAAGGCAGATGAAGCAAGCTGCAGCTCCAGGACATTAGCTGGTCAAATTAAACTGGGTTTTAGCATGCTAATTACCATACATCAGCCAGCACATAATGGAGCACACCCTTTTCATACTACAAACCCGCTGGTCTTTGAGACGTTTCCAATATGCCAGAAGACACAGCAGGGCAGAGCTGACCCAGGCAGCCTGGAGGGCCCTGGCAAGGGTCACCCAGTGCCCCCCCAGGACGCAAACAAGACCAGCATCGCTGGAAAGCAAGTCCCTGGGACAGAGACCAGACCAGCACAGGGCTCACTCCAACTTGGCCCACATGCTTGGAAAGAGAAAGCTAACAGGTAGTTCATCACCAGGACACAAGAACGGCCCCATGGTGAGATGGGGGTGGTTGGGTCACCTTGGGGATAGTGGCATCCCAGCCCAGCCCTGTAGGGTGCCACCATGCCCCAGACAACTCAACCATCCTTCGCCTTGACTTGTGCCTTGGACAGCCCTTGCATGGTGGGGTTTACAGGGCCAGACAGGGTCAGCTGGGACACCAGCAAATAAGTCTTTGCATTGCTGGGGACAGTCCCCCAGTGGGGTCAGACCCGCTTGCCAGAGAGGAGTGGAAAATTCCTCTCACCGTGCGGGCACTCCCTGCAGCCCGAGCACATCAGCTGTCATCTCACAGGACTTGGCATGCCCTACAGTGTTTATCAACACCATTTCGCAAGGGCCATGGCACACGGCTTGGCAAGGGCACGCAAGCCACTTGGGCAACCGGCTCTGCTGGCAGCCGGTGCTCTTGGGAAACAACCCTGCAGCCTGCCCCAGGCAGTGAGTCATGGCTGGGAGTCCAGTGCGGGGCCATCATCATCATAGTGGCCCTCAGCACCTGATGGCCATCAGCATTTTCTCCTCCTTTCTGGCCTCCTGAATTCAAGGCACCGAGCTCTGAGCTTCACTGTTGGCCCTTTCTCAGTCCTGCAGACCCCTTCTCCCCACTCCTCGCAGGGCTGGCTAACACACAGGGCTGGTCTCTCTTGCTAGGTACCCATCACCCAACTACCAGCCCAAAGACTGAGAGTTTAGCACCGATCCCACCAGATTCTTCCAGCCTCCCTGCCTGCCCATCCCTAGCTGTGTTATTAGGCTGTTAAACTCTGCACACTGGGATGCTCCATCTCATGCGACTCTCTCAGCACACCCTTAGCATGTACACAAACATGGGATAGTGCCAGTCTCCAAGGCACTGTTCAACTCTTGGGTCCACAGAGCAGATACCAGCTCCAGTATCCATACCTGAGTCACATCTGCATTCAGAGCTCCCTGTAACCTCCAAACACCTCTCTTTGGCTTTGGTTTCACCTGGCAGGGTTGTAAATGACCTTAATATGCCGGTCCCCCCTTGTCCAAGGCATGCTGCTCCTTCCCCACAGGGGAAACGGCTTGGGGGGGAAGTTACCCCACTCCCTCCAAGGGGTTTGGAGGTATCAGCAGGAGCAATACCATGAATATGATGATGGCACATCTGGCTGAGGGCTGCCATGCAGGCATGGACCAGGCGGCCACACGCTGCTTGAGAGATTACACAGACCAGCGGAGCCAGCCTGTCCCCAGTTAACTTCAGATGTGCAGAACTGGCACAAACAGTCCCCTCGGGCAAGGAAGGAAGCGGGCACATCCCGGAGGAGGCTGGCTGGGCAGGACAGGGGACATGGAGCTACAAGCAGGCCAGCCCTGGAAACCAGTGTTAGCCCTGCCATTGCCCTGGCTGGTGCTGGAAATGGAGCACCCTAACCCATGGTGTTGTACATGGCCATGATGAGCGGGTGGTCGCCAAGAGGGTATTGAGAAGGCACAGTGTCAGGAACAGTGTCCTGCACTGCCGGAGACACCCTGGAGGCCAGAAAATGTCTTAGCTGTTCCTGAAATCTCGAGATGCACCCCAAAGCCCTGCTCAAGTGGGAAAGGGGTAGCGGGTTCATGGGGTGGGTGTCAACCCCCCCATGGTAAAGAAGCAAAGTGTGCCCCCTCCACAGCCCCCCAAAGGGGCCAGCAGCTCCTCTTGGCACCAAGGGGTTGCAGGGCAGCCACCTCTCCCAGCAGTCAAAGTCCCTTGTAGTGGAGCTGGGGGCGCAGGGACCGAGGGTGGGGGTTCCTAGAGTGGGGACCATCCAGAGAAGGCCAGCAGGCTCCTAAAGTTAGCATCACACAGACCCTTCCCCAAACCTCCCAGCAGCTGGGGCTTGCACCCCGGCGCAGCTGGAGCCGTGGCAGAGAGCAGGCTTTGTGCAAACCGGCCAAGATGTTCGCTGGAGCAGAGGCATGCATAAACATTTTGCTTAATCAAGGACTCTGGGCGAACACAGTGTACTCTGGCTCCGTGCAGCGGGAACAGCTGCAGCCCTGCGGGGCATGGGCCGGGGATGCCGAACAGCGGTGGCAGAGCGACCTCCCGTGGCACTGCCCTGGCCCCAGGGTGCTCAGTGCCATTGCTGCGATGGCAGTGGGCAAAGGGAGCCCAAAAACACCCATCTTCCCCAGCCTACAGCTCTGCTCCGGAGGGAAGCCGTTCCCCCGCTGCCAGCGGCTCCAGCCACATCCAGGAGGGCAATCATGCCGGCAGCCACGCTGTGCAAGACTTGGTTTGGCCCAGCCCTTCTGCAGTCAGGCTGGGACAGAGGTCGGGCTGGGAGAGCTTTGGCTGCAAAACCCATGGCTGCTCTGCCAGTGGGTCGCAGGTGGTGGCCCCATAGCAATGTTTTACCCAGACCTCTGCAGCACTAGCTTAGTCCCAGGGGAGCATCTCTGCAAAGACGACTCCCACAACAGGTGGGAAATACCAGTCACCACCACCTTGCCCCATAGCAACAGCCTGCCCCATAACCAGGAAGACCTGCGCCCATCCCGAGGCTCAACCAAACTGTGAGGAGGAGGCGCCAGCCATGCCTGGCAGCTGGGACCCCACTGCTCTGGTCTGGTGGGTCATTATGGGGTTTTCCTGCAGCAACTGCATCATCCACACATGTCTGGAGGACCTGCCATGTCCTGTTGGAGTGGCGAGCTGGATAACCTGACAGCCTGGTAGCTAGCAAGAACTCGCTGCAGGAGAAGACAAGGACTTGGGGAGCTAAGGGAAGGATGCCTCTTTCTGAGAGCTGTTAGCAGCAGTTAAATAAACGATGCAGTGAATAAATTGAATATCACCTTGCCTCAGTTGTGGCATGCTCCAGTTTTTATTTCCAAGAAGAAAAGCAGCCCAGTGCGTGCCGCCATGCCTGACTGCCGCTCGGCTCCTCCTGAGCGCAGCTCCCGGTGAGGGCTACGAGGAGCCAAGCAAGCCAGCAGACGCAGCCCCCCACTTCTGTGGCAGCCCCTGGAGGGAGACGAAACTGAAACCCAGCCCCTGCTCCTTCAGACAGGGTCTCAGGGGAAAAAAAGCCACTTTTTGTATCTCTAACTGGAATTGGAAATGGTGTCCCTGTGCCCACAACTCCAGCAGCCCCAGAGCCCAGTGCCAGCCAAGCCCAGAGCTTCCCTCCCCGCACTGGCAGTGGGGCTGCAGCTTACCGAGCGCTGCAGTGTCCCCACTGGGACCTGACAGCAGTTCAGTGACAGCCAGGCCTGCCGAAAGTGCTCCCAACATCACCATAAAGTGCAGGGTGTTGATGGCAAAACTTCTCCACCTCATGGGGACTGCAGGGCAAGCATGGGCACCTGCTCACACCTGCACCTTTAGCAAAGGGGAACAGCTTACCAAACCACCTCAGGGAGCAAATGGACCATGAGATGTCCCCGAGGGCTACCCCATGCTGGAGCTCAGATTTATCTGTGCTCCTGCACAGATCAAGTCTAAGTGCACAGGTAAAGTCCAAGCCAGGTGGCCTTTCCCATGAGGAGGGAGCTCTCCAGCCACTGCCTCTAAAGAGCAGCACCCTACACCCATTGCATGGCCCCGAAAACAGCCCCCCACCAAAGGTGTCAGTAATGGGGTCCTTGCAGACGCTCCCGGGATCACCGTGTTCACAGACAGGCAGCATGGAATCCCCTCTGGGCCCTCCTGCCCCTCTAGGAATGGGGTGCTCAGGTGCCCAAAGCCACACTGGGGTTTAGCTTTGACCGCCCCCCCTCACTGGGAGCCACTGGAGGAACCAAGGTGACGGCTGTGGCATCTCCACCCTGCTCCCCGGCTGTCCCCAAGGCCGGTCACGCAGGGATGAGGGTCAGCAGTGGGACACTGGTGGCCATGGAGCCATCCTGCCCCCCCAGCTCACCCCAGAAGCAATAATCAAATCCTCGAGAGCTTCGCTGGTGATAGCAGAACACCCAAAGCCAAACCCCCCCCGGTGAGCACCAGCACTGCTCCCTGGCCACCCCGGGGCACAGGGAGGGATGAAATGGCTCTGCCCCCACCTGCCAGGGAGCTGCAGCTCCCGGCACACAGCAACCCCAATGCCTCCTTGGGAGGCTCCTCTGCAGCCTGGGGTCTGTGCCCAGACTGTGCCCTTGACCCACCACAAGTGCAGTGCTCCCAGCACCGGGTTTGGTGAGCTCTATGTCCCATCTGGGTAATCCTTGGCCCTGCTCACTGGGGCAGCAGAGGTATATTTTTAAATCTCCACATATATTTATATGTGTAGGCAAACACACCCAATTTGCAAAGAGATTTCTAACTTTCAGGTGAAAGTTGGTTGCCTGATACACTTCTTCAAGTACCCATGCTCTCCACTGCTCCAACTGGGAGTCCCAGTCTCCCCCAGCAGCTGCTCAACGGAGGGATTTGAGCTCAGGCACAAGGAACAGGTCTGGACTGACCTTTCCAGAGGCTTCATCCCCAGTAACCCCTCTGGGGACACGGTGGCTCCTGCTCCACATGCACAAGTTGCTAATCACAGGAGAGCATGGCTGGGAAGCCCCCAGCAAGGGTGCAGAGCACCCAAAATGCAGGGAGGCTTTCTCTAAACACTGCCAGAAACTCCGTCCCCACGACAGGCTGCAATGCAAGTGGAGAAAACAACTCAGCTTCCCTCTGCACTTACTCAGCTCAGTGTCAGAAGTACTAATCAAACATGTTTGCTTTCAAAGCACCTGAATAAACTTCATGAACTTTTCTCCATGCTCCCCGGAGAGGGCAGGCAGCTGCCTCTCTCCTCTGCACCATGTCTCCTGCTCTCGCTACCGGCCCTGGCCAGGGGGATCTGCCCAGGGAGGCTCCAGGTGACGTTTCTGCATGCAGGGCTTCTAAGCAGGCTTTTTTAGTTGTTTTCCCCAAATGTGGCTACAGCTCCAGGAATGATATTTCACTGCTCTTGAAGGTGCACGGTGCGCCTGTCCTACATCTCAGGAGGGGTTTACAAATCCAACCTAGCAAGCAGGAACAGTCTCCCAGCACCATCCCAACCCTCACCTGCTCCCTCAGGAGACTCCTTCCCCACCCTGGGCACAGCAAGGTCGTGCCCCCAGGCATTGGGGGCCTGAGATTCCCAAAAGGAGCAGAGCGCCTTCACCCCCATTTCCCAATGGCAGTCAGGGTCATTTGAAGGAAGTGGGTGCTCCTGTCACAGGGAGCAATGAATGCCTCATGTGCACCTGTCAGACTCTGCTGCTTCACTTTAGACATTGTTTTGCAAGAAGAAGGAAAATCCAACCCCTTCCTTGGACCCTCTGTCCTGCCCAGCGCAGCCCTGGACATCCCAGCCCAGCCAGAGGAGGATGCACAGCAGCGGCGGGAGCAGCCAGACTGATCCTGCTTTCACTGGAGGCTGCAGAAACTGGTTAAGTGCCCCCAGGGGCCTCCAAGTGCCCCTCTATGCATCCAAGGAGCCTCCGAGTGCCATTCTGCACAGCCCAGGGGCCTCCAGATGCCTTTCTTTGTGCACCTGGGACCTCCGAGTGCCTTCCTATGCAATGCCAGGACCTGTGATTGCTGCTTGAGAGCAAGGCAAAGCAATGTCACAGACCCTTCTCTCCAAACCCTGGGTGTTACAACACAGGTACTCAACAGCCACATAACACTGGCCTGGCTCCTGGCAAGCCAGGAGCTTGCAAGAAGACAGCTACTGGAAACGCAGAGCACAGCATCCCTCAGTGGTGGATCTGGTTAAGAGCAGGCTCGGAGGAACAGCCTTTAAACTTGGGGGTTTTTTCTGGGATCAGCTGGGAATTAAGCATCTGTGTTGTTGTGTTTAAATCTGAACCTTCAAATGTCCCTTCCCTCTTCCCCCACCCCAGCATTGTTCTATGCAAAACTCAGTTTTCTTCTGAAGCTTTATTTTAAGGGTAAGTTTTAAATGACTCATTTTGCAAAGGAAAGAATTGTGCTGTCAGGCTCTTTTTCTTCTTTTAATTTCCCAAAAGGTATTTTTTCTGCATTGGGGAAAAGATCCAGAACAGCTTTGGTGAGCTTGGTGAAAGCAACCAGAACACAATATTGTCGATCAGCATACGCCTCTTTGCTTCCCACCAGCCTCAAGCTCTGCTGCTGAGCCAGTTTCATGGTTTCCTGGCCAGTTAGTGGTTACAACACACATACATACAGCAAGCAGAACCGCTCCAACTTTCTGTACGTTCTTGCTAATCTCTCATGTTTTTTTAAGCCTTTGGCAATAATGAAACGACTGGGGATAATGACAGGCATAGTTTCCAGGAGTGCAAGACCCTGAATCATGTTTTTCTTCTAACCAGCTGGTGTACCTTAGGATAAAGCGGAGGGACAGGTTTGGATGTGTGAGCTTCATTGCACATTTCCAACCTCCTTGCTCTTGGCTGCTTGTTTTTTAATCAGATTGGAATTAACTGGCTTCTTAGTGTGCGTATGGGGTGGTGTTTGCTTGTTTGGTTGGTTCTGGTAATAGAAAAGCAGTCTTAATCATTTTGACCTTAGGCTTCCAGATCTTAGTGTTTTATTTCTAGAGCACCTTCTATCCCATTTTTTCCATTTTTCACGGAAATGAAGCTCCACTGGGCTACCATGAACTATGGTAGCTCTTCTTTTGGCTCAACTCCCGGAAAGCTCACCAGCTTCACCTAATGAGAAACAGCATGAGCTGCTACCTGGGGCAGTGCTGGTATACAGCGTGATTAGCAGGGATGCGGGGAGCTCATGCCAAGTACGTGGCAGCTGATCTGGTATGAATTTCAAAGCTCTGTTCTTTAAAGTTGAAAGACAAAGATTAAGGGAGATATATTCCATGGCAAACAAGACGCCAAAGCTGGGCTGCTTAGGGAAGATCTCTGCTAAAGCTCCTGAGCAGCAAAGCAAGCAGAGACCCAGGACAGAAGTGGTTTTGCTCATACCCCTCTCTCTGTCAACTTTTGGGCAGGACTTGAGGGAGAAAAATGACAAATGCACCAAGAGATTGAGGAAAAAAAATGACAAAAGCAGTGCTGGGATTACATTTAGGAGGGACATTCTCTCCCTGCCTCCTTTCAGAGGACGCATTTTACCATTCTAGCTCTGGAAGAAATCTGTGGGACAGCCGACTTACCCAGGCTACTCCTAAGCTCCAAGGAAGCCTTGTCATCCCTAGTTCCAGATCTGGCAAACTGAAGACGCAACTGCCAACACTGCCAGAAGATTTCGCAAGCCAGGTTTTAACAAGTCCTGACTTACAGTTTCTTCCAAGCAGGTGACTTTGGGGGTCTGTTAAGCCATGATTGCACAGAGATGCAGGTGTGAGGAAAGGTTAGGGCACACGCACAAACCTTTCCAACCTGTACCTGTTGTAATCACCTGGTGCGCAGGTGCTTAGATATTGTGGAGGAAAAGGCAAAGGCTAGGTAAGGATCCAGATAAGGCCACAGGTGTTTCAGCAATGTCAGGAAAATGGGAAAAGCAGCTTTTAACCTGCCTTTGTGCTGTCAGCCACAGGCGTGCTGGCCTGCCCGAGGAAGCACCGAGCCCAGCACTGCTTGTAACCTGTCCCTGAGTCGGCTGGTGTGTGCGGTCAGGGCAGACCTGCCAAGGAAAAGGGAGAAATAGGGTGATTAAAATCAGCAGGGGACAAATGTTTCCCTTGTCCTTGTGGGAGTACGGGACTCCCCCACCTTTTACAGCTGGAGGGGCCCTTCTGAGCCCCTCAGAGGTATCCGGTGACAAATCCACTAGTGGATGGAGAAACTTTCTGTGCTTTCCTAGGGCAAAGGAAACTAACTCCAAGCAGGGAAAGCAGCTTTCCCTTTCCTTCTCTCCTCTCCTCCATTTGCATTAGGCAGGGAGAAAAAGGTCTCTCTGATAAGAGTTTGTAAAAAAAGAACTATTATCAGGATGACTTTCCTTTTATGTTCAGCTTAGGTTTTTATGGGCAGAGGTCAGCCCAATATCCTCCCAGGGTGTGTACGCTGCAGATTATTTTTATAAATGCTGACTTCTTGACTTTGCAGTCATAAAGTATTTTCACAAGAAATGTATCCCCTCATCTCCCTTGCTTGTCACTGGTAAGTTAATTGCCAACTATGTGGATGGAAAGAGATGTAATAAGGTGTCCTGGTTTTGGCTGGGGTAGAGTTAATTTTCTTCCTAGTCACTGGTGCAGTGCTGTGTTTTGGATTTAGTACTACGATAATATTGATAACACACAGATGTTTTAGTTGTTGCTAAGTAGTGCTTACACTAGTCAAGGACTTTTCAGCGTCTCATGCCCTGCCAGCGAGAAGCTGGGAGGGGGCACAGCCAGGACAGCTGACCCAAACTGGCCAAAGGGATATTCCATACCATGTGACATCATGCTCAGTATATAAACTGGGGGGAGTTGGCTGAGGGGTGGTGACCGCTGCTCGGGAACTGGCTGGGCATCGGTTGGCAGGTGGTGAGCAATTGCACTGTGCATCACTTATTTTGTATATTCTTTTATTATTGTTATTTTCCCTTTCTTTTCTGTCCTATTAAACTGTCTTTATCTCAACTCATGAATTTTACTCTTTTTTTCCCCCGATTCTCCCCCATCCCCCTTGGGGTGGGGGGGAGCGAGCAAACAGCTGTGTGGTGTTTAGCTGCCTGCCGGCCTAAACCACAATGTAAGGCCAGCTCAGATGCTGCTTACATACTTGCTTTGAAACACATTTTTTTTTTCCCCAGCATTACCGATTCTTGTAACTTTTGTCTTGAGGGTTGAGGATTATCCAGTGGTCTTCCAGTTCTTGTAATCAAGCAACTGAAAAATCTCCGTGCTTGTTTGAAAATAAGTATGTTAATGGCTGTCTTTTATAAGGGGAAAAGCCTGAGAACAAAGTTCAGTGTTTAAAACGGAAAGGAACAATATAATTAGATGGCAACTTTAAACTGATCAGCGTTAAGGTCCTGTAGGTTGGTAACACCCGCTCTGTTTGTGTGCATAGCTAGACCTTGAGGATAGGCTTTTGGACATGGCCGAGCAACCTCTGCAGGAAGCAGAAGCATCTCCTCCTTCCCCCCCCCAGCACGGGACGCTCCCGCAGGCAACCCAGAGGCGTTGCGGACGCGCTCAA
>NW_008825544.1:531366-531607 GCF_000699105.1 Pygoscelis adeliae
AGCTGACCTCGGTTTCCCCTTCATTTGGTGTTCCAGGTGACGTGTGTCGAGGTGGTCGAGGCGTACGTGGAGAGGATCAGGGAGGTCAATCCCCTCATCAACGCCGTGGTTAAGGACAGGTAAGCCGGGGAGGAGAGGGGACGGTTGGCTTGCCGCCACCGCAGCCTTCCTCCGGGCCCCCCTGCCTCCCCAGGCCAGGGTGCTGCATTGCACCTGGGGGCAAGGCAGGGCCCCATGCAGC
>NW_008825544.1:531651-532774 GCF_000699105.1 Pygoscelis adeliae
GTGCTGGCAGTGGTTTGGCTGCGTGTGGAAGCGAGCGGTTCTTGTAAAGGCCATGAAGAAGAGCTGGGGAAGTCCTACCTCCATTGCCAACTCCTACCATGCACTTAGCATCTGCCCACCCTGCAGAGATACCTGCTCCTTGGCAGTCCCTCGAGGCTGGAGAGGAGTGCCAGAGCATCCCTGCCAGTTGCTTCTTTGCAGGTTTGAGGAGGCCCTGCAGGAAGCCCGGCAGGTAGATAAGCTGCTTTCGGAGAGCCCTGGCAATGACTACCTGGAGGAGAAGTTCCCCTTGTTAGGGGTTCCCATCACCGTCAAGGAGGCCTTTTCTGTGCACGGTGCGTTTGCCCTTGCTTCTGTCCAGCTTCACAGGTCATGACTCGCTCCCTCTCGGCCACGTGCTCCCCAGGGTGGTGGGTGGCTGTGGCAGGGCGCTTGGAGGGAAGCAGCTTCCCTTTCCCCACTCTGCACCCCTGGGCAGAGTGTCTGTGTGTCTGTGTTCACTTTTAGCACCCAAACGCTGTGGAGATTGTGGTGCCTCAGAGGAGCAGCCCTTGCTGGGGACCTGCTTCTCACAGATGTGGTTCCTGTGACCGGCCTTGCAGCCTCCTGCCCCCAGGGCGATCTCAGGGGAGCTGACCCTGACACCTCCCTCCATCTGTCGACCCTGGCACTGCAGGGATGCCCAACACGTCTGGCTTGGTCAACCGCCGCAATGTGATTGCCACCTCGGATGCCACGGTGGTGTCCCGGCTGAAGCAGGCCGGTGCCATCCCACTGGGTGTGACCAACTGCAGCGAGCTGTGCATGTGGTACGAGTCCAGCAACAGGGTCTATGGCAGGACCAACAACCCCTATGATCTGCAGAGGATCGTGGGCGGCAGCTCAGGTGAGCCCCGGCATCTCAGCATGGTCCTGCACGAACAGCAGGTTAAAATGCAGCAAGGAAGGAGTTCCCAAGTCCTCTGCACATTGCTTTAACTTTGTTGCTGGGCTCCTGCGGAGCTCACGGGCCGCTTTCCTGGGCAGTGCAGTAGGCCATTTGGAGGTACGACTGCTTTGCACCTCCTGGATGTTACACCCAGCATCGCTTCGGCTCACTGTCTTACTCTACATGCACACAGCA
>NW_008825544.1:532917-533940 GCF_000699105.1 Pygoscelis adeliae
TCCCCAGCTGTCCCCCAGACATCGCTAAAGTCGGGGCGGCTCCCAACCCATCTGCATGCAAAAAGAAGCAGCCACCATGAGATGCTCCTGCTTTGCTGAATGATTTGCACTATAAGCCTGTGGGGTTTTTTGCTGTATTTTCTCCCATGCAGGTGGGGAGGGTGGTGTCCTGGCAGCTGCCTGCTCAGTCATAGGCGTGGGCTCCGACATCGGTGGCAGCATCCGGATGCCTGCTTTCTTTAACGGAGTCTTCGGCCATAAACCCACAACAGGTAATGCGGGCGTGGGGACCTCTTCTCAGAAATGCCAGGAGGTGGAATGCAGGGCGTGGGAGGAACCTGTTCGGGACACTCCTGTGCTTGCCACTGGTGGGATTGCTGAAAGGGCACAGGCAACTTCTTGCATGGGACAAGCCCACTGCGTGAGTGCAACCTGGCCTCGGTAGTGAGGAGCCATTTGGTGGCAGAATGCCAAGCGCGTGGGAGGTGTTTTACCCCTGGTATTGCATCCTCAGCATGGGATGTTTTCCCAAGGTCAGGATCTGCTGCTGGGGTGTTTCCCTGGCAGCTGGTGTCCCAGCTGGGTGCTTTTCCTCCTTTCCCCACCCTGTGCACCTTGCTGTCAGCTTGCAAGTGCTGCCAATGTGTGCAGTCCCCGGGCAACAGCTTCCCCCTGCACCCAGAGGCTGCCATTCTGCACAGCTTGCCTCGGCTGGAGGGGACGCTCACGGATGCTCGCGGGGTGGTACCTAACATCTCCCTCTGTGCTCGCAGGGGTGGTGCCCAACGATGGCCAGTTCCCGAATGCTCAAGGGGTGCGGACCAGCTTCCTGTGCACGGGGCCCATGTGCCGCTACGCAGAGGACCTGGAGCCTATGCTGAGGGTCATGGCCGGTCCTGGAGTCAACAAGTAAGTTGCTCCTACTGCTTCAAGCTGCTGAATTGGTCTCAGCTACTTCCTGTTTGGTGTAGAAGATAGGTCTGCATCACCCAGATTGCTTGTTACTGGTTTCCTTGCTCCACC
>NW_008825544.1:534009-554742 GCF_000699105.1 Pygoscelis adeliae
TGGGGAGAAGGCAGCTGTGGTCAGCCAGGTCCTCTTCACAGGAAGACTTTGCCTGTGAGCTGCTCCAGCCAGCACCATCCAGCACAACCCTTCCCTCCTGGGGCTGGCCTTTGTTTTGGGTTTTACGTGTGCTTTTTCCTGTTGCCGAATAATGGGTTTTCCATCCCACACCATGGCCCCGTTTGGTCTTTTCATCGGTCCATGTGACCAAGCAGCCTTTTATGTGCATATACCAGTAAGGAGCAGAGCGGAGATAGGACAGACCGGGCAGGTCCTGCTTCTTGCTGCGACCTGCATGCGGTTGCTTTCTCCATTACCACTTTTGTTTCTCCACGGGTCTTGCGGTGCAATCCCAACCTTGGTCGTGGCCAGGGTCTGTAATTACAAGGTGCATCTTGAGAGATGAGGATTTTCCTAACAGCAACAAATATGCAGAAGTAGCTGAGACTGACGGGGTGGGTGAGCAGCAGGTGTCTGTGTGTCTTCAGGGACTCTCCTTCCCACCCTGATGGGTAGAGCAGGGTGTCCTGAGGATGTATCAGGTGTCCTGAGGATGCATTAACAAGTGTGTGAGCGGGTCTGGCAGCTGGGGAGGAACCAGGGGTGGATTTGTGAGCAAAGCACCGTTCCTTTTCCAGGCTGAAGCTGAATGAAAAGGTGTCGCTGGAGAAAATAAAATTTCACTGCATGGATCATGACGGCGGGTCCATTTTTGTGTCGCCTGTGGACAAGGAGATCTTGCAGGCCCAAAAGAAGGTAGGAAGGAACGGAGGTTGGCTCTCACTGGGGTGAGCCTGGAGATAAAACCTGGGGAGACCAGTCCGAGGAGTCCCTTGGAGGCGAGGTGAGCTGCTCTGTGTGTGGCTCCTGCAGGGGCTGGTGGGATGGAGGGCTGCAGGCTGCAGCACTGCGGAGGCAGCCTTGAGTCCCAGTCCTGTGCTTCCAGTGGAAAAAAAGTGGAAAGATCTTTTTCTTCTTCTGTGTTAAAGAAGAAACAAGGGGAAAATCTTGTGAGTGGCTGCCAATGCCCTTGCCAGCAGCACCTGTTTGTTGGAGTGCACCGGGGTGTCCAAAGTTTTTTGGCCCAATCTCCATTGCAATAGCTGTATTTTGCTTTCTTAACATCTCTTGTCCATGTTATGGAGACCTTCTGGGGGCACATCACACAGCGAAGGGATAGCTGTGTGTTTGCGGTCTTCCCAGGGTTGCTGCCTGGCATTTAGTCAAGCAAAGGAAATTTTTTTGTTTTTCAATGAAGTATTCTGTGCTGCTCTTGGTGCTTTTCTGGAGCATCACTGGGAGTGGCGTGGAGGGCTGTTTGGGGAGCTCCAAGGTTGTTATCGGATGGAGGAGGTCCCACTGCTCAGGGCGGAGGGGAGCGGGCAGGAGCTGCAGGATTTCCTGCCTGGCAGGAAAGAGAAGCTGCTCCTGGGCTCTCTCCTGTCCCTAGTTTCCACGGACTAACTGCAGCATATCACATCCTCATGGAAACAAACCCTTCCTGCTCTTCCCCTTAGGTGGTGGAACACCTCGAAGGCAAGCTGGGGGTCCAAGTTCGGCGTGTGGCAATCCACAAGATGAAGTATTCTTTCCAGATCTGGTCAGCCATGATGTCGTCCAAGGACAGCGATGGGCAGGTGTGTCAGACCAAGCTGGCAAAGGCACAAATTCGGCAGCAGCAGGGAAGAATCGGCTGTTTGGGGCCAGCCACAGAGAGCTGTAGGCTTCCCAGACCTGCCTGGGGGCTTTCTCTACTCCGTTTGTCCCCCCAGTCCTCCTTTCATCTCTTTCCAAAGCTACACAGCCCCTTCTCCCTTGCTTTCCCATGAGATGACAATGTGGCTCACAGCTGAGGAGCAACATGGTTTAGGGAGGGAGAGGCCATTTTAGCATGTTGACGTTTTCTGTGCAAGTTGGTAAGTCAGCCAAGCAAGTAGCGTCCTGCCTCGCTCTTACCTCCCGTACTGTGTCTCCTGGCGTTGTAAGTTGGGATTAATGCCCATTAGGATGCCAGGACTGAGGCAGTGGATTAGCAGCTTTTCAGCAGCAGGCCTGCATGTGTTATTTTTTCCTTGAATTGTAGCCACTGCGCCATGCTCTGTGCATGCACAGAAGTATTTTGTAGCAAAAATAAACTCTCAGGAATATTATACCTCGTGCATTCTGCCACACAGGCAGCAGTGAAAAATAAACCAACCCCACCTTGCTAAGGAGGATATGCCTGGCCACCTCTGCCTCCTTTTTCCTGATCCCACAGCCATATAACAGCAGTAAATGCCTCCAGGAGTCATTATCCAGAGCATCATCCCTTGCATCTTGTCAGAGGAGGGGTACTGAAAGATGCTGCTTTGGAGGGCTCTCCCTCTGCAGAGTGAGGTCCCCTTGCTGTCTCTGGCAGGGAGAGATGCTCCTGCTGCTGCTCTGGATCTGTGCTAGAGCTGTGTAACACTCCTGATGGGCATCTCTTGTCTGAAAATGGGAACAGCTTGTGTTGGGATAATTGAGCAGCCAGAGATTTTGCTGTTGTTTGTCAGCCTGTTCTTCCTCATCGCGCACTAGCTGACGGTGCTGATGGAGGGAGCGTGTGTGTGTGTGTTACAGGAGGCACAGCTATTCACGGACCTGCTGGGGGATCATGGGAAGCCGGTGTGGCCGCTGTGGGAGCTGATGAAGTGGCTCATAGGGATGTCTTCCCACACTCTCCCAGCTATCGGTAAGGCCAGGAGGAGCCCCGAGGTGTGCGGAGGTGGTGGTGGAGCGGGCAAGTTGTTAAATGAAAATAGTGCCCTTCCAGTGCCCCGTGAAGGGACTCCAGAGTTTGCACAGAGCAAGCTTCAGGCTAGTTTTTTGTAATGACACTCAGTATCTTCAAGTCAAACGCATGCTCAAGGGGGAGTTGGCTGGATCTTTGATAACTGGGATTGGATATCCTGGGAGAAGAAGTGAGGACAATGGAGCTGCAGGCAGGGTTTGCTCCTGCTGTGAGCCCTGGCCAGAACTGCTGGGGCTTAGAGAGAGCCAGTCAGGGGTCTGCACCTATCTCATTTCTTAGCAGCAGATACCAGAGAACCCTAATTAGTGCTGTCATGCTGCTGTCTGATGAGTGCTGAGGTCGTTCCGCCAGCTCTGCTCAATGCCAGTGGCTGGAAAAACTCCTTGAAATGATGGGCAGGCTGAAAGCCTTTCCCTTGGCAAAGCTGGGGAGATACTGCCTGCAGAGCCATGCCACGTGCAGGGGACAATCCACTCCGGGAGCCGGTGTGCCAGCAGGGAGGGGGACTTGGGGTCCCCACTAGGAGCTGGGGGATGCTGCGTGTGGCCGGGCAATGCACTTTCTAGCCTGCTTAACCCACGGTCCTCTTGCTCGCTCTCTATTTCTGTTTGTGCCCTTGGCCTGCAGCTCTGGGGCTGACGGAGAAGCTGATGAAACTCAACCCTGGTGGGAATGCCAAGCTAGTGAGCATGGGGAAGAGCCTGCAGGAGGAGATGGAGGCCCTGCTGGGGCCGGATGGGGTGCTCCTCTACCCCTCCCACCCCACCATAGCTCCCAGGCACCACTCCCCCATATGCATGCCCTTCAACTTTGCCTACACAGGTGAGCAACTCTGACTTCTCTGCCGGGGTACAGGCAGGGGTCACAGGCATGCCCTCTCTTGCTGCAGCAGTGCAGGCTGGGAGCCAGGATATTTTACCCAGAGTATTTCCATCACTGACAGTGGGCTTTGCAGCGCAGAGGGGTGTCTCGCTGCTCCAGAACATGGGACAAGGATTATGGTCATGCTTTAAAACTGGCATTTGTACCTGCTGTCTGCAGCGGGGCAGGTTTGATCTTGCGGAGGGGATGGGGGGGCACCCTGCCCCAGAGGGATGCGCTCACGCTGTTACAGCTGGCATTGTGGTTTAGCAGGCACCCGAGAGCTGCTGCGTCACTTGGGGTACAGTTTGGGGCTCTCCCACGGCTTGAGCTCCTTGATGCCAGTGCCACGTTGCGATGCCTATCTGGCTTTGGACTAGTGGAGGGATGGTGTCTGGGGCAGGAATGTCCCAAAGCAGATCTTGGCACGCCACAGCAAGTGCCACATAAGTGTGTCATCATGGGTGCAATTTGCACATGTCATGTGGGTGCTGGGAACCTCTGGCCAGCAATGTCCCCTTGTTGTCATGTCTCTGCACTGCCTGCCTTGACTGCACCGCTCTGGCAAGGACCAGCTCCCAGGAGCCCGGTGCCATGCCTGGTGGCAGCTACCTACCTGGTGTGGGAGAGCCAGGCAGTGATTTATCCCGGTTGCTGTGCTTGCTCTGATGCAACCTTCTCTCTTCCAGCTATCTTCAACGTCCTGGGCTTGCCAGTGACGCAGTGCCCGCTGGGCCTGAGCAGCGAGGGCCTGCCGCTGGGCATCCAGCTAGTGGCAGCCTCCTACAACGACCACCTGACGCTGGCGGTGGCCCGGTATCTGGAGCAGGCCTTTGGAGGGTGGATTTTACCTGGGAAAGTTTAGCCTGGGCTCCTGGCACTGCGGGGAGGCAGGGACGGGAGGCGGTGGTGCCCAGTGAGGCACCACCTTAAATCTTTAAGTCCCATCATGGCACTACTTGCTCCCTCCACACCCCACCTTACGCCATCCTGGGAGCAGCCGGCGGTGCCCCCAACCCCTGGGGAAGCCAGGCTGTTGCCGCTGGAGTCATCTCCTCCCTGCAGCACCCTCTGCCAGGGGAGAGACCTGCCCTCCCTGTGGCCCCTTGGGAGCCCCGGTGCTGTGGGCTGGCAGCAGGCTGCCTGCATCCCGCCTGTGGCAGGCACCTATCTTCTCCTGGGCATGGATATGGCCGCCCTCTCTGCTTTGAAGACGCTGGGTGAAGGCTGGGGAGAGGAGGTGCTGCCAGACTGCTCGGGGACAACTGCCCAGCACCACCCTCAGGGCCCCCTGGGTGCATCCATCCTCCTTGGCCTTACTCTGCCCGCGGGGCTGGGACTGCACCTGCTGCACCGCAGGCTTGCCAGCCCCTGCAGCCTCCCTGAGCTGCCATGGGGTTTTCCCCCACCCTCTAACTGAAAAGGGAGAGGGGCTGAGGGAGAGGAGCTGGTAGGCTCCTGGTACGGTGCTGGAGGCAGCCGTACACTCATCTCACTGGCAGTGCTTTGTGGGATGGATGGTGCTGGGCTCTGCCCGGTGCAGAGCTGGTGGGCAAGGAAGAAGGAGCTTTTGCTCTTGTGAGCTTTTGACAGCACTGAAAGACCTCTTTAAATGCTCCTCTCCATTTGCTGAGACAGCTAAAGCATGTCGTGCCTCTGTCTTCTTCCCCTTCTGCCCCGGGGGGATCACCCAGCCTGATTGGCGTTCCCTGCCACCTGCCCTCCCGAGCTGCCCAGCCTCTCTGCCCCCATGAGCAGACACAGGCAGAAACATGGGCAGCTGGCTGTTCCTGGGGCGGGCAACAAGCATAAGATGTTCTCAGTGAGGATGGTATTAAAAAGAGTCTGTCCAGTTTGCTGCCAGCTGTGTGTCCTTGTTCCCGGCAGCTGTTGGACCAGTTCTGTCTCCACTCGTGCTGTGGGATGCATGGAGGCTGCTGAACACTGCCCCCCGGTTGTGGGCGCAGTGCAGGGACAGCAGTGAAGGTGCTGGTGTCTGCCCCAAGGTTGGAACTCGGCCGCTGCTGGGCTCTTTAAAATGCCTGGACTTGCAGTGTCTGCTCGGCTCCTGGCAGAGCTGAAGGGTGCCGGCGAGCTCTGGCGGTGCCGTGGTCAATGGCTCTGTTAGCCTTGTAGTGGTTGCACAGCGTTACGCTCTCAGAAAGTATAAGCTCTGCTGCTTTCTCTCCCCGATGGGCTACCAAAGGCTTGGGGCTCGTAGGGCGATGCTGAGCCATGTGCAGGTTCCTTGGGGTCTCTAGGGCTAAGCAGAGTGCGGGGTCCCAGGTCTGCACACCCAGCCTGCAGCGCTGATGTTGGCAAGGAAACAACCTCCCCCCAGCACTGGCTTTGCGGGGACGTCCTGGCTTGTGTCTCCTGCCACGTGTTGCCCTTGGTCCTTGCCTGATCCATGTGCTGCTGTCTTCTGTCCCCAAGCCATCAATGGTCCCTGCAAGGGGGAACATGGGCACTGGATGCTAAGGCTGGGTGCAGCCAGGGTGCTGGGGGCAAGCTGCATCTTGCCACTCGCTTGCAGGGGGCACTGCTGAGCCGGCCAAGGGCTGCCAGCCTGGGGAGCCTGCAGCCAGATGAGACACTGTCAACAAGGAAGGAAGAAAGAAAAGAAACCCTGACGCAGGAAAAAGGGCATGAACTACCAAAGCCAAATCACGTGCCATGCCATGGGACGTCTCCCACAGCCTCCCAGTGTGATGGCACAGAGGACATGGGCCTGTCCCCCGTCCGGAGGGAGCCTGGGAGCTGGACAGACCCTGACGATGCTTCCAGCGATCACTCTCGGAGCCTAAGAGGGGATTGCTGAGCTGAAGACGGTTGTGTTTAGCAGAGCGTTGTGGGCGTGGACGGTGCCACTGTGTTTGCTCCAGCGGGTTCCTGTTACCGCAGGGACCAGATGAGCAACTGCGTGGCCCAAGGTAGGGGGGATCGCTGATGCTTCAGGGCAATGGGGGATGCGGGCGGAGGAGGGGGGGTTACATCTCTGTGGTCTCAACCGACGGGGAAACCACAACATGGGGAGGGGTGCTGGGTTTTTCCCTCTGGCCAAGGCGGACAGGGACCAGGTGTGCTGGGGTTAGCAGGGAGCTGGCAGGGACCAACCTGCAGCCACCCTCACTGCTGTGAAAGTGCTGGCCCCCAGCATGCTGCCTCCTCCTGGGGCAGGAGCCGCTGTCCCTGCCCGCACAGGCAGCTGGGTCCTGGGGTCTCCCCGGGGAGCTGACTTGTGCTCTGCACCTCCACAAGTCCCAGGAACAGTCCCAGGGGCCCCTTCTTCCTCCAGGGAGAAACAACTGCTGCCTTTGCCGGGGGCCTGCTGCAAAGCCGGGAGCGCTCATGCTAGTGTCAGGGCAGGGGGAAACCGTAAACCCACTGCCTGCGCTTCGGCTCTGGCATTTCGGAGGTCTTGTCTCGGGGCTAGCAGCCCTTGCCCATGGTTTGCAGCTGCCCATCCCCACTTGCTGGCTGCTCCTCCTTGTTTCCAACTCTGAATGCTTGCAAGGGGTGGAAAACATGGGGAAAGCATTTTATACACACCTGCCAAGGTGGTTGCGCTCATAATGTTAATGCAGAGTCAGTATAAAATGGGAAGAGCAAGAGGCAACAGGTGGGAGTAAGCCAGCCCTACGGATGTCCAGTCTGGCCAGGGAGATGCTCACACCCATCTGCCTCTGGAGGTGGCCCCAGGCTCCCCGCCTTTGCTGGGGGACACGTCCCCACAACTGGGAGGCTGGCATCGGTGGCCTCAAAGCCCTTGCACATCTCTCCCCAGAGAGCAAGGTTACCTTCATAGCCGGAAAAAGCAGGGGAAAAAAAATTCCCCAGGAGCTGAGTGCTGGGGCAAGGCCAAGGTAAGGAGCTACTGGCCAGGTTTCGGAGAGAGGGAGGAGGAAGTGGGGCAGCGTCCCCCCAGGGCTGTGCAGGGCTGTGACGCAGGTGCCTGGCAGGACCAGCCTCCGCTGTGGCTCACACGGACTGAGGTCTCTACTCAGGGCACAGCACCCCAAGGGGGTGCCTTGGGGTGCCCCGTTTCAACTGGCCAGGTGCCAGCATGCATGGCACCCTCCCCATCCCACGGAGGCTGCAGGAGGGCTGGGAGTGTCGGCGGGCAGCAGTATCACCGGTTGCGCCAGTGTGAGTCATGCCTGGAGCAAGGCTGAGTCACCACCAGAACGGTGTGAGCATCAGCCTGGGAGCTTTCTCAGACCCACGTCCCAGTGACACCGGCAGCGTGACTTCTTGCTGCCTTTAGGGAGGGACCAAACGCCACGGGGAACCAGCTAGAGGTGGGTACAGCAGAAGGTCCCTGCAGCACATGCACAGTGCTGTGGCAGAGCGTGGCAGCTGCCCGCTGTCCCCGGCGGCCTGCTTGCCACCGCAGCTCTGAGGGCACCTGCCCTACTGCTGCTTTACCCCATCCTGGAAGGCAGCAGGGGGTCTCCCACCACTCTGCAGCAGGCACCTCCATGCCACGGCTGGGCACGCAACCTCTGTGTGCAAGGCATGCCTGCAGCAGGTGTTGCTGGCCACAGCTTTGGTAAAAAGAGTATTTTCTCTAATCCCAGGTTCCGGCTGCCCGTTGTGTTTGTGGGTGGCAGAACAGCTCCAGCACGCCCATCCTTTCGCCATGGCACCCAGCGTGACAGCGTAGTGCTGGGAGCAGATAGACAGGGTGCATCGGGATGAGCCCTGCCCTGAGCCTGCTTCTGTCCCTGGCCAGCTGCACCCTGCTCCAGGGTAAGTCTGGCTCCGGAGCTGCCGCGGCAGACTCGGGGGGGTGGCCCTGGCTGCAGTGGGGGGAGAAGCACGGGGATAACTCTCAGACCTACAGAAGGTACCTGCAGGGAGGAGGAGACCAAGTGGTCTTCAAGGTGTGATGGGAAAGAAAACCCCAGGGTCACCAGCAACCACGTTAGGGTGTTGGTGCCTTTCGTGCAGATAGGGTGCTTCAGGATGTGCAAGAGATTCATGGGATGTGGATGCTGAGCGCCATGCTGGCAGCCAGCGCTTGCCTGAGCCTGGCAGGGAGTCAGTGTTTGCCTATGCGGGACTGAAGCTGGGGGTTGTGGAGCGGGGGGAGGCCCCATGATACCTATGCAAACTGGGGAGACCTGTGCAGCATGGCCAAGCAGTGAGTGGCCAAGGAGCGGGCCCCTGCAGAACAGAGTGATACTGCCTGACCCTCCTCTGCTTCCCACCCCTCCTCAGGCACGCCGTTGCCTCCGCAGAATGTGAGGCTGGAGGCACAAAACTTTCACGTCCGCCTGCGGTGGGAGCCGGACCCTGGCTCACCCAGCAGTGACTCATACCAGGTGGAGTGGAGGACACGGTAGGTGGGGCGGCAGGGAGGAGGGGGCAGAGGTGCCTCGTCCCCCCTGCACCCTGGCTGTTGGGGACCCCCAGTAGCCAGAGGGTCATTATCTGGCAGTAAATATCATAGAGTAACAGAATAGTGGAGCTGGCAGGGAACTCTGGAGATCAGCTCATCCAACCCCTGCTCAGGCAGCTGAGCCAGGTCAGCTCAGGACTGTGTCCTGTTGGGTTTTGACCGCCTTTTAGGGATGGAGACTCCACAGCCTGCCTGGGCAACCTGTTCCCTTTCCTGATCACACTCCCAGTAAAAAAAAGAAAAAAGGCGGTTGCTTTTGGGTTTTGGGGTTTTTTTTTCCTTATGCTTAAATGGAATTTCCTGTATTTCAGCCTGTGCCTGCTGCCTCTTGTCCTTTCATTGGGCACCGCTGAGAAGAAGTTTCCATCTTCTTTACTCCATCACGTTGATAAGACCCCCCACCCTAAGCCACCTTCTTTTGAGGCTAAGCAGTCCCCAGTCACTCAGCCTCCCTCATACCACAGAGGCCTCAACCCCTTGGTCATCTTTTTGGCCCTTCAGTGGGCTCTCTCTGGCATGGACGTGTTTTTTCTTGTAGCGGAGAGCACAGGTCAGGGCACGGCACTCCAGGTGCCATCCCACCAGTGCCGATGAGAGGGGACTTGACTTGCTGGCAATACTCTTCCTAATGCAGCCCAGGATGCTGTTGGCCGATATCTGTGCTCTCCCACACTTTCCACTCAGACAGGGTGGCGATAGCTAGGCAGCCTTCCTTTTTGGCTAGGAAGGTGCCAAAAAGGAGAAAACCCTGCATTTTCTCTATGGGCAGAACCTCTCACTGGACCAAGGCAGATGCCTGCTGGGGGAACAGCACTGGCTCCTCCTCGGTGTGTGAGCTGTATTTTGACAAGATCCACGATATCTACTGGGCAAGGGTGAGAGCGGTGGCCGGAGGCGAGCTGTCCGAGTGGGCCTATTCCAGCGAGCTGCAGCCATACAGAGACAGTAAGGACCAGGGAGCTCCTTCAGCCAGGCTCCTGCTCTTCCCGGGGGGCCGAGGGGGAGAGGGGTCCTTGGAGAGGTCTGGTGGGATACGGTGGGAAGTCTCATGAAGATACTGGTAGGAAAAGTGCCAAAAGCCCCGACCGGAGGAAAGGGATGTGAGCAGACCTACTGGAGAAGGGCTGGGTGAAGAGCAAGGGGACAGAGGAGGAGACACAATGAGGTAAGGACCATGGATGGGAGGCCCCAGGCCACCACAGCACTGTGAGAATTTGGGTATCTGGGGAACGCAGCGAGATGGGGTAGGAAAGAGGATACCCCTCCAGGCTTGCCTTTTAAAAGCATCCCCTGTTCATCCCTGCTGTGGGTCTGGGAGATGCTGGGTGAGGACATTCTTGTTCCAGCAAGGTAAAGCTGGCACAGGCTGGTGAAAGCAGGAGTAGCCCCTCCAGTATTGCCTTTGCCCTGGCTGCTGTGTTTGCGAGGTGCGGGCACGTGCCTATTCTCAGTCATAGACTGGCTGTCCTGTCCAAAAAGCCTAGCTGTCTTTTAGAAGAAGGAAAAACTTCAGGACCTTCCCCTAACCCACCTCATAGGGGGTTGTCGCAATGAACTGAATGTGCAAGCGGCTACAATGGGATGTACATTGGCTGTTTGGGTTCCCTTTTTCATTCTCTCTGCATCCAGCTGGCATGGAAATAGATGCACTTAGCTAAAAGAGCAATTGCTGCACTCTGCAGCAAGCCTCTAGACCATCATCTGATGGCTCAGAGATGAAGTGCTCAGCAGCAGGGAGCCGGAGGTGCTAGCAGGTCTGTCCTGGCCTGTGTTGGTGTGACTGGAGGAGGCAGAAGCAGCGCTGGCCGTCACAAAGATGCAGTAGCTGCTGTTTCTAGAGCTGGTTTCATAGCGCAAAGTGCCATCAGGCTAGACCTGAGGAAGTTTCTGTGTGCTGGGAGTGGGATGTCCAACAGAAAAACATCATTTCTAGAGAACCAAAATGCCTGCCTTCTGTTTTGAAGGCCTTAATTTTCCTCCTCCTTTTTTTTTTCCCTCCCTACAGCAATTGTGGGCCCCCCCAGGTTGTCCTGGCTGCTCCAGGGTCACATCCTCAGCATAAATATCATCATGCCACTCACTCCCTACCGAAGCAAAACTGGCTCTTACAAGCCGGTCGACCAAGTGCTGCTGAAGCTGTGGTACTGGCTGAGTCTGTACGAAGGGGACGTGCTTGTCCAGCAAGTACGTGGCGGGGTGGGCAAGGCTCAGAGGGCACAGGACTTGTAGAAGCTTTCCTGGTGCAGCAAAGATGCCCGTGTCCGGTTGCATTGGTGTGGTAGTGCCTGTGGCCGTAGAGCTGCCCAGACCCAACAGTGCAAGCGGGCATGAGATGCTTTGCATTCCTAATTTGGGGCTTGCAACCTGGGGGTGGCAGGAGATCCCTTTCCTCTTCTAGACTGCATGAATAAGAAAAACCTGTAATAATTTCTGTTCAGATGAAAGCATGCAGTAGGTGTTTAATGAGATGCTCTGGGACCTGAACGCCTCCTGGGGTGAAGAAACAAGTGCTGGGGAGCAGGGAGGGAGGGTCTGTGCTCCACACCATGGGGCAAGTAGGGTGTCGAGGCTGCGCTGGTGAGTGGAGCAGTGCACAGACCCCACCTCCAGCCACCTTGGCCACACGTCCCCTCTGCTTCCAGGTGTCCTGCAAACGGAGTGGGGAGGAAGCACCATGCACCTTCTGGTACCTGAAGCC
Source organism: Pygoscelis adeliae (assembly GCF_000699105.1). Taxonomy (NCBI): domain Eukaryota; kingdom Metazoa; phylum Chordata; class Aves; order Sphenisciformes; family Spheniscidae; genus Pygoscelis; species Pygoscelis adeliae. The sequence goes on from NW_008825544.1 coordinate 545,746, forward strand.
CAGCACGCAGTACTGCATCCGGACAGCAGCTGTGGGCATGGCCAGGGAGCAGAGTTGGGAGGCCGAGCAGTGCATGGTGACACCGGCAGGGCCCACAGGTGGGAGCTCTCTCACCAGTTCAGCTGCTGCAGTTGCATCTCAGGTCCTGCTTGCAGCATGGACACATGTGGAGGTGCGGGTCACTCACCACCCAGCCATTCTGGTCAGGGTTGGTGGCCCAGTAACGCCCTGTGGGGACCTTTCTCGGGGAGATGCTCTCTCACCATCCGCCTTGGGCTTGCCCTGCATCTCCTCCTTGAACACCTCAGCCTGCTGCGGGGGCTCTGGGGAAGCACTGGCGTAGGGTGGGCTGGGGGGGATGCCAACTGGGGTCCTTCCACCCCTCAGCCTGTTGTGACCTCCTGGCAGGCTTTCCCTGGGTCCTCCTTGCTGTGCTGAGTGGCGTCTTCCTGCTGCTGAGCGTGGCCGGGCTCTGCTTCATCAAGCTGCACATCTTCCCCAGCCCCTCGGAGACACACCTCCCGAAAACGCTTGTGAGTGAACAATCCTCCTCCAGTCTCCGCCCTGCATGTGCTGCAGCTGAGCCGGGGTTCCCTGCATTTGCAGGGGGCTCAGCACCTCCTTCCCTCCACCTCTTGCACCATCAAACCCATCTTGGTGCCCAGGTGCCTCCCCCACTGTCCGACCCACTGCACCCCCAGGCCTTGCTGCGTGGGAGAAGATACTGGTGGGATGCATCAATCAGCCATAGGTCACACTGGAGGATGGTGTCTGGGGCAGCACGTAGCCTGCGAGCATGGCCCTCGATGTTAGGAGCCTCCTGCTTTAGGCAGTTGGCTTTTGCTTGGCTGCATGTCCATCTACAACAGCTTGAATGGGAGAAAGAGGGGAAAAGAAGCAAACAGTGGGGCTGCTATCCTGGGACACTCTGGCCTGGCTGAGATGCAGTCCCTCACTGGTCTGCCCTTGGGACAAATGCAGCGCCAAGGCTCAGAGAGGCTCCCAGGGCTGCAGCCCTGCTGAGCTGATCCAAAACATGTCCAAAACAGTCACCAGGACAGTCTTTCTCCCCGAGTGCCAGTTCCCCCTGCATCCCAGTTTCCCAATGCTGGGAGTGGCAGCAGCCTGGGCTGAGCAGCCCTTTGAGCACTCTGGGGGCAAAACCAACTTGCTAAGCTAAAGAAGTCCCCTATGCCAGTGTGGAGAGGAGGTGGCAGGCTGCTCCGCTTGCCCTGGCCCAGCTCAGTGCCAGCGCCCTTTGCTTTGCTATTCTTCTTGGCTTCTGCGTGGGGATTGCTTGCGTCTCTGAGCAGGTGAGAGCTCTTCCATCAGCCTCTGACAGCTGGGGCATAGCTTGAAAAGCAGCAGCGCAATAGCTGCTGTGACTGTCCCCCAGCACCAGACCCCCCATGCTGTAGTGAGCAGAGCCCTGCCTGTGTTTCTCCTGCGTATGAGCATGGCAGACGGGCTGTACAGGACCATTCCCTTCCCTGGGGTGCGTGGTTGATCATCCCCAGGCTGGAGGAGGTTTCAGCAAGCTGAGGCTGACCACTTCACTACTTGTTTCCCTGCAGGCTCTCCTGAACGGGGAGCTGAGTGTGACCATCAGGGTGCCCACCCTTGAGCTCAAGGAGGACTCGCTTGCCCTGCTCCTGCCGACCATTCTCCCCTCCCACGGGCCACCTGCAGCTGAGCAGACAACACCTGCAGTCCAGCTGCTCCTCAGAGAAAGCCTTTCCCAGGACATGAGTGGCTACTGTGCCAACGGGTTTGGGCCAGACTGCCACGAGGGAAGGGACCCACCCTGCACCCACAGCCAGCTGGGGCATGCCTTGGGCTCCTGGGTCTCATCGCAGCTGGAGGAGGTTGGGGAGGTGCATGATGGGGATGATGTGCTGGAGCAGCTGGTGCCAGTGGGACTGACTAGAGACAGCTACTCAGGTGACGGGGACTACCGGACATCCGAGACATGGCTCTCCCTGCACCTCCAGCTTTATTCTAAATGCCAGTGCCCAGCCCTAGGAGCAGGCAGCTGCCTTCCTCTGCCCACACCGGGCAGGAGCTTCAGCCAGGAAGAAGACGACCTGCGGGAGAGCCTTGGCATGGCAGGGCACTGGGTACCGCTCAGCTCTGTGAAGCTGCCAGCTAGCGAGGAGAAGGATGGAAGGCAGCTCATGCATGATCTCCAGCCCCTGCATGGCCGTGGGACTGAGCCAGAGCTGGGTGACAGCACCATTCAGCAGGGTGACTTGGAGCAGGCAGCATTGGGCATCCCCCTCCCCAGCCCCTGCCAGCTGCCCCAATTGCCCCCTGACATCCTGCAGGCAGCTGCCTTCTCTGGCTATGAGCTGCGTCCCCCAGCTGACGGTGAGCCATAACAGGCAGGCGAGGGCATGCCGGGAGCTCCCGGGACCCAGATCACAGCATCAAGCAGAGCTCAAGGTGCTGCCCAGAGCTGCCCCAGCCACAATGGCTGCCTGCTCGGACCTGCCTGTGCCTTGCTGGGGACAGGACTGGGGCAGGCTCCCATTGGGACAGGCACAGGCACACTCCAGCCACGGCTGCCATGGATGGTTAGACATGTATCTTCAGAGCTTCCCTTTGTGGCTTTGGTGCTCTTGAACCAAAGCATAAGGAATACATACCCAAGTTGAAGCCCCAAAACTTTTATCTTTTTATCCATCTACATGTGTGTATATGTGTGTGTACAGTATATATACTAATGCAAATTTATGTATATACTCATATATATAAAAACCTCTTTAATGAAAGAGGAGATTTTTTATTTTTTTTTACTTGTCTGGAAATACTGATTGTGCGCTGGAGCTGTTTTTAAAATAACACTAATTTATTATGGAAAACTGGCTTCTGTGCTTATTCTTTCTGTGTTACAGAACCAATGCTGCCCTGCCTGAGCAGCATCTGGGAAAGGCGCTAGGAAAACTTGGGGTTTCCCTGGGAGAAAATTGCACCCGCAGCTGGTCTGTGTGTTGCTGTCATGTGGGAAAATGTTGGTTCTTCAGCAGCTGCTGGATAGTTTTACTATTCCTTCTACCACCACTGGGACAATTTACTTCTGAGGAGCCCTGCCCTGCGGTTGTCTATCTGGGATGTGTTTATGAGGCTGTGCCTGTAGCCATGGAGGCAAGGGGAAACCCTCTCCCCTAGTGCTTTGCAGTAGGCTGGGATTGGTGGATTCCAGCTCTGGGGGACAAATCCAGGCTCCTGGACTGGCAAGATTTAAGCCAGATTTGGGAACAGGTGAGAAATTGGTGTCCAGCATCCAGGCATCTGGTGGAGGGGACAGAAGGGACAGCACTGCCAGTCTTGGGGAGCCTTTTGGGTAAAGCAGGGCTGCACAGCACCACTTTCCAACCCCATGAGTCATCCCTGACACCCCAGCCGTGCAACCTCCCAGAGGTGACTCTGCCCTCCCTCTGCCAGGCTGCCAACATTCCTCTTCCCCTGCCACCATGGCTGACTCAGCTGGACACCTGCAGCAACACCGGCCACAGCTTTCTGGCAGCTGAGTGGGGCTGTGGGGCAGCCCCATTTGAGTGCTCCCGAACCAGGGCAAAGAATTGTCCTCTTCTCAGGCAGCAATGCTGCTGGGACAGCTTTGTCTCTGCTTCAAAGCAGGCAGCTGTGCTTTGTGCATCTCATTAGCAAAATCTCTCTTAGTGATGATGTGAGGATATGTGGTGTATTAAATAGATTGAGCTGAATTTTAAAAAAAAGGAGAGAGATGGTCCCAAGAGCTGCTCAGAGGAATACACGTTACCCACACGCTGTTTGCTGCCAAGAAAGTTCCTCTCAAGCTCAGCTGAAACAAGAGTTTGATTTTCTTTAATTTGTTTCACTTTCTTTTTTTGATAAGATGAAAATTTGGGCCACAGGTATCTGCCATCATTTTGGGTCACATGAAATGGCCTTTTTAATTTTCAGGTGTTTAGAAAGCAAACAAAAAGCCAAGCCAGAAGAATTCCCCCATGCTAAAATCAGGCAGACTTCAGAGGAGTTGAGGTTTTGCGGCAAACACAGGAGCCAAAACATTGCAATCCATAAATCCTGAAGCAAAATGTTCCATGCTGACCTTCCCTCCCACCATCCCAATTCTTATTTTTTTTAACTTGAAGCTTTTTGAGGCATTTGATCTATAGTTGTGACTGCTCTGCCAAAGCTCACGGAGCCAAAACCATGTATCTGCTTTTCCTCCTCTGTGGCCCCACAGCCACGCCATCCTTCTAGCGGATGAACAGGAACCTCATGGTGATTGATCTCCTTCACAAGTGCCTGAGATGTGTGTCCTGCTTCTGTTTCAAGACCTCTGGGAGTGGAGACCCTGCTCTTTCCCCGCAAATGGCTGGTTTTCTCCACTAACGGTTTCCCCAAGGACAGATCACACTTCTCCATGTTGTGATTTCCTGTCCTATTCCCCAGGGAACAGCTTATTCCCTTTCTCTCCACAGCTCTCTGCATCTTCCTTTGGTCTCTCTTCTAGCCTAACCTCTTGATCCTGTTGGTCTGGTCTCATAAACGATGTTCATTATGCTCTGTGTTGGACCGCTGAGCTCTTTCAGAGCTGGACCACTGCGTTTCCTTTGGCCACACGTGTGCCCACGCAACGGTCTCAGCAACGTGAGCATTTGCAGCTGGTCAGTATCGCAGCTGCAGCCTGGGATAAGCCCTAAAAACCACTTTACATCTGTACCAGGGAGCACGCATCTGTGCATCATTCACCTGGAGATGGGTAATGCCAAGCTGTCTTCTCACGGGTGGTGTTCGGTAGATGCAGACTTTCACTGCAAGCTGAGGTTTGGAGCAGTGCGGTGCTGCAGCTGTGCAGAAAGGCAGGCATGTTCTTACTGCCAGGATGCTGGTTGCAGGCAGCAAGCTCAGTAAAAGCAGTGCCATGTCCCCACACAGCAGGTCAAGGTTAGAAGGGAACCTTGGGAGCAATCTCCTCCTGCTTAGAGTAGGGTCAGCAACCTGAAGCCAGATGAGGTTGATCAGGTCTTTTCCAGTCTGGCCTTGAAAATTTCTGAAGGTGTAGACCACACAACTCTGAGCATCCCGCAGCAGTCTTGGACTGCCCTTGGTGATGAGAGTGTTTGGCCAGCAAGACAAGGAGGTTGGGGCCATTGTCCAGGAGTGAACAGAGGTGACATGCCAAGGGCTTGCTCTTTTCCCATTGTTCATTGTGGCACCTGGTCCATCCCCTTTGTGCTTCATAGTCTCCAATGTGTCTCAAGGTCACAGTCAAAACCCTAGGCGTGTGGAGCCCTGTTTGACTGACTGCCTCATCCCTAGCTGGGCCAATGGGGCCTCCAGCCCTACCACCACTCCTGAAGGTCATTGCGTGGTGACAGGGCATTTGCAAGGAACCATTCAACAGGAGCATCCGTCAAAGCTGCCCTGTTGTTTGTGCCATTAGACTCGGAAGGAGCCGCATCCTGAGCTTGAGGTCCTCCAGGCCAAGCAAAGAGCGTGCATCGTGCCAGTCCAGCCTGTGCTGCACTGGCCGAGACCTGGGCTGTTTGCTGGGAGGCACTAGCCCAGCATGGTGGGACTAAACTGGCTCCCATGGCCACCTTATTGTTGGATGCTGGGCTCATGCCGGGGTGCAGCCAGTGCTTTTATAACAGCCTGCCAGGTCTTTAAAGATCAAAAGAAAAACAGCTCTTTTCTGAGTTTTTGGCAGGGTGATCATGCTGGGATCCCTGTGGGTGATTCAGACGAGTTACTCAGCAGCAGCAGGGACTCACCCCGGCCCAGGGGGTGGTTGAAGCAGCTGAGATGTCCCCATTCTGTATGAAACAGAAGTGTTCATGCAGAGTGGAAAAAGGCAGAAGGCTTGTGACATTTCAAGATGGCATTTTATCATCTGAAGTTTCTGAGTGGATGTGAGATGGGGTTTTTTGCTTCACCTCGGAGGTGCGAGCAGAGTGTGGGGTTCTGCACAGCCACAGCAAGAAGGTGTGATGCTTGCTGCGTGGGTGAGGTCCCAGCATGCCCCAACAGAGACCTGCCACCACCGTGCACAGCTCAGGGTCTGGGTGGAGTGTGTCTGGATTACACCCTGCTCCAGTCTGCCTGGCCAGGCGTTACACATTGAGCAGGATGGGGTCATGCTGGAGGATAGAGCGGGGGCCAGGGGCAGGGGCCCAGCCCCAGCCAAGCCTGTGCAGCAGGATGCCCAGCCAGGTCCCTCCATCACTGCTGCAATGCTCAGGTGTGTGCATGCACCTGGCTCCCACCTTGTGCTCACAGGTATCCCACGCTCCCTCCACAGCCTAGAGATGGGTGAGCCAGTGATGGGTCCTCAGACATCCAGCCCAGCCCCACAGCATCCATCATCTCGGAGGTCGGCCGCTGTTTCTCATGCTGGCCTCAGGCCCAGGGCCACAATGCCATGCCTGGAGGTATTTGGTGCGGAGGTTTGTGAAAGCTCTGACTCACCGTGATCGATAGGCTCGTTCCTGGCTGCTCTCCATGCTGTTGGCGGTGTTTTCAGCTTCTGCCAGTACCAGATCAAAGCAATGAGAGGAATGCAGCTGAAAACAGCTCTTTATTAGAAACAGCAGTTTTAGGACTATGCAAGAGGGTATTTCTTATTACTAATTCTCAGAGAGCTGAGCTGCCAGCCTATAAAAGTATTGGAGAGTGGAAAATTGCTATGCGGGGGCTAATGGGACTTTTGCAGCCGCCACATAGGAAACATAGCAGCTAACAGACACGAGGAAGATGGCAGCTCCTGAAATGACAGGGAAAAATTAAGCTCTAATATTTTGCAGGCTGCCAGAATGAAGGAAGATCCCTATTTCCCTTTGAAAGCCATGGGAGGCAGAGATGCAGAGAGCAGCGTCTTGGGCTGCAGCCCACCCCCTGGATCTGCCGTGGTCCTGTGCCCACCCTGCTCTGCCCACTCTCCATCCTGCCTGTCACTGCAGCTGCCCTGCCAGTGCTCTGGGACAGCCCAGAGCCTCCCCAAATCCTTGCAGCCATCCCAAGCACTGTCCAGCGTGTGCCTCTGTATCTGGCAAGGGACCTGTGACTGTGGGGCCCGAGGCTCGCTGAGCGAGGCCCTGTTATCCAGCCACCCCTGTGCAAGGTGCCTTTGCGATGGCTCTGTAGCTCCAGGCAGGTCCCTGGAGTGGCATGGAGCAGCAGCGTCAGAGCTGTCCTGCTGGACCCCATCCTTCAGCCCAAAAAGGCTTCGTGGTTTCACAGGTCTGAGCTGCAAGGTGACCCAGGCCACTGGTTCCTGCTGGATCTCTCCCCACAGTGCTGGGCCAGCAGATCAGGAGATGGGTGGTCTTAGCTGCTTGGCTTGGCTGGGAAGCCCACCAGGATGTGGGTAGGGACTATGGAAGCCCCAAAAGCTGGAGACTAAGCGTAATGTGTTTGGAGCATGTGCATAGAGAGGGCTGGAGGGCTGATAGGCTATAGAGATGTGAACTTGTTTGTTCAGACCTGTGTGATTTCTCCCCAGGCAGGAGCTTTCCTGTAGCTCAGCAGGTCGGGACCCAAGCACTGAGCGCCAATAGTGGTGGGGGTGCCCAGGTCATCCCAGGGCCAGGCTCTGGGGCTGGGAGGCTGCAGAGCAAAACTGTTCCCACTTCATGTGCTAGTCTGGGAGTGCCCTCATCTGGGGATGCGTGGCAAGTGTCTGCATTCAGGAGGTACCATGGGTGCCCTGCTGAAGCTGAGCTGATGGAGCCATGTGTCACCAGCTCTGTCACCAGGTCCCCTTGCTCCACAGGATGAACTCCCCTGTGTTGGATGGCAGAGCCTGACAGCTTGCCCCTGCTCTTCCCAGCAATGGGCTCAGACAGGGTCTGTGAGATATGGCCAGTCCTTGTACTCCCCATCCTCCTGATGCACATCAGGGTATTTCTGGTGTGTGGACAAGGAATGGACTAGGTGGCTCAGCTCAATGCCTTCCCGCTCCCCTTGCACTGCTCTGGGCACACTGATCTGTAGCTCTCTGCCCACAAAGACCGCTCATGCTCCCAGTGATATATGGCACAGGCAGAGCTGCCCTCTGAGCTGCGTGCACATCATCTCATGTGATGCACACATGAGTTTCAAGGGGGTTTCCATGCTTCCTCCCCATGGCGATCCTCTCTGGGCTATGCTTCCTGCTTGTGTACTGACAGCAGAAGTGATGAGCCTGCCTCCAGGATTTTTCATTACATGGCATGAAACCTGGCATCCAGGGGATGGGAGCAGCTGGAAAACAGGCTAGATATGGATTTTTCTTAGGACAAAGGTCCCAGCTGAGCGGCATGCCTGGTCGGGATGGATGAACATTTTGCCTCATCTGTCTCCCAGTCTGATCTGTGCCTGACAGACAGGGATTTGCAGACAGAAGTAATGATCTCTTGTTAATGCGCCTTCAACCACTTTATGAAAAATGAGAGCCTGTACCTGGGCATGCAGACACTGTTGTCTCCCTGTTTTGTGGTCAGCAGGGTCATGGTCAGCCTCTTGGTTAAAAATCAGATGCTTGGGCTCCCAAGCATCCTGTCCAGTCTTCCTCAGGAAAGGCTCCATGATGTCCCACCTCACAAGAGGAGAGGACACAAGAGATTGAGAAACATAGATCTCCCACCAAGATTTCAAAGGGACTTTCCTCGTGGCACCTCTGAAGAAGGTACTGCTCAACCTGGCTGAACCCCAGCATTGGTAGGGGTAGGAAAGGGCACCGAATGAACCTTTCTGTCTCCTCTCCAAGGAGCAGAGTTTGGGTGACGTGTCCAGGCACTCTAGGATGACAGACAATGTTGCCCTGGGAATCAGCCAGCCTGGGACGTACAAACAAAGCATCCCTCTAGACTCGATATTCTTCCAACACCCTACATGGAGATGAGGGAATTGCAGCTCACATGCGGAGTGAGTGGTGCACACTGGGTGGCCTGGTATGGTCTGTGATGGGGTGAGCTCTGCTTATGGTCACAGGGCTGGTACAAGCCTCCCAAACAGCCACAAGACCTG
>NW_008825544.1:555390-563740 GCF_000699105.1 Pygoscelis adeliae
GTGGCGTACAAAACCCCCCCCACCAGCCACAAGACCTGGCGCTGCGACACCAGCTGACTGCACTGTGAGCCGGGGGCTTTGCTGCAGCATGGTGCCCTGTTGTGCGCCACTGTGTGCAGGCCAGTGCCCCAGGGAACCGCAGGTGGCAGAGCCAGCATCTGCTGGGCTTGGGGCTGATGACACCCGTTCGCAATCACCCTGTGGTCCTGGTCCATATGTGCGAGTACTGACCAGTGGGTTAAGCACCAGTTTAGATACTCTGGGCTTCCTGATGCTGGAGAAAAAGTCAGTTGGGCAGAGCTTGAGCCCTGAAGGAGAGCATGACCCCAGCCCTGTGATCCACTTGTGCAGCCCCTGCAAGCGGCCCCAGTGTGGCACATTGCCTGATGCTTCTGGGAAATGAGCAGGCACAGGGCTCCTCTTGTCACTTCGTTGACTCATGGGGACTTCCAGAGCTTTAGTAGCTTGACTGCGTGTCTGAGGCAAAGGAAATACAAGGCCAAGTGCTTGGGATTGCTCAGCTCCCAGAGCTTGGTGGGAGCTTTCTGGGGGCTGTGCACAGGCAGGCACTGGAGGAAGGATGGGTCAAAGGGTGAGATGCTGCAAAGCCCCCAACACACCAGCTGGTTGTTTCTGTGGTTTTTCCAGATGGGCACCACACATGCATGATGGGTCTGTTGTGCCACGGCAGGTGGAAGACCTTGATGCAGTCCTCTGGAAGATGGTGGCAGTGGGTGAGCTCCAGAGCCAGGGATTTACCCGGACAAACCAGGCCCCTCAGCAACCCAGCAAGAGAGGTGAGTGTCCAGCTCCCAGTGGGTCCTGGGGCCTGACCCACCACTGACCTGCAAAGAGGCCATGGCAAGCAGGGGCTGGGCTTGGGGTGGAGGGTGCTCATGACTTGGAGTGGAGGGTGCTCGTGGTTGGGGCAGAGGATGCTCATGACTTGGGGTGAAGGGTGCCCATGTTTTGGTGTAGAGGGTATCCATGGTATGTACTAAAGCATTCAACTCCCAGGCTGTGCCCCTAGAACTGACTTTAAAGCCAAAGGAGAGCCTGGGAGAAGAGATGGACGCCTCCCTTCCTTTAAACTTTTTGGCTGTACCCAAGCACTGCTGCAGCTCCTCGCATGGGTGTCTTTCCCTTTTTCTCCCAGCTTGCTTCTGGAAATACTGTGTCACCAAATGAGGGGTACAGGAGGAGCTCTGCCTGCTGCCTGCCAGCCAGCCCGCTCCCTGCCACTGCTATCCCAGTGCCGTCTGTCGGGCCCATCCATGCGTGACCCCACACCTTGCTGTAGGCTGGTTTGCACAGGGCTTTGAAAGGTCTCCAGTCCCTTGTGGGGAAAAGGGGAGAGGGTCTGCAGCAGAGGAGGGGTGTCATGGGGTAGGGGGAGAGTCCCATGAGGATCTGGGGTACAGGACAGTGTTTCTGTTTCACAAGCGAGGCATATTAAAATATAGTTTATTGCTGTTCTTAGTTTAAAAAACCCAAACAAACCAAAACCCATTAATAACAAAACCAGTCCCCAAACCTGGAGCTGTCAGAGGCAGGCTTGCAAGGACACACCTTTTAGTGCAAAGACGGAAGTGGCAGTGAGGGCTGGAGGGGGGGTCTGCCATCACTGTGTCCCCGCAGGACCCACCACACTCACTGTACAGTATTTTTTTGCCCGCGAGGCTGGCTGGGGAGAGCTGGCTGAATTCACAAGCACTGGCAGGAGCCCTTGGGGGAGCTGGAGGTATCAGATGGGGGAGGATGGGATGTCATGGCTGTGCAGAGCGGCTTTGACTCCTCTTGCATCAGCGACACTGGACAGGAAGGCACAACACTGAGCCAGGGAGCACCAAACCTGCCCACATATCTCCTACAGACACAGTGCTTTGCAAAGCAGCTTTTGCCTGCTTTCTTAGGCTGTCTGGTACTGGGGTGTGGAAACCAGATGGATGCCCTACCCCATGCCTCCGTCTCCCAGTCAGGCACCTGAAGTGTTGGTAGGGACCAGGGAGGGGGTGGTGGAGCTGGAGCTGCACATGGCTGCACCTCCTGCAGTGTCCTGCAAGGCAGGGAGAGGTTTCTTAGCTCACAGGAGCCAGGCTGGACCTTGAAGCCAGCAGTACATGGCCCTGGGTGCTGGCACACATAGGAGGGAATGCCCTGATCCTCAGCCCTCCATCCTCAGCCCTTCGCAAGTCCCCGCACCCCTTCTTCCCTCCCACAACAGGTCCTGACACTTTCACACCAGGCATCATCCCCAGCATCTTCCTGCCCCCGTGTCCTAATGGGGAGTTAGACACACGTTACAACCCTCTAGCAGTGACAACAATTTGTCACTGCAATAAACTACTGGGGACAGAGCCTTTCGGTAGATGGTGCCTGGATGCCTTGGTGGAAGAGAGGGCTTGTCCAAACGCAGGCTGCAGGGTGCTATGCAGAAGGGTGACTGGGTGAATTCAAACAGGTCCAGCCCATGTGATGCACTGGGATCATGAGACACCTCTTCCTGAGCGTACAGGATGGCTGGGACCACACAGGGCTGGCAGAGCAGAGTAGCTCCAGCAGTGGATGGGGAGGGAGGGGTGCCCAGCCGTTTGGGGGGAATCTCATCTCTTCCACCAAAGTGCTGCTGCAGACAACTAGCGCTCAGCTTTTCTCATGATGCATGGTCACAGGCCGTGAGACCTGTTTTCGGGGAGTAGGGATGCAGTTGCCACTGCAGCCATGCAGGGACCAGTCTGTACACACAGTCAGCACTGACGGCACACGGGGGCTGCAGCCAGCCGGCAGAGGAGGAGGAGGGAGCGGCGGGGGGCTGTGAAGCAAGGCGCTATTTCTGAAAGGTGGGGGGTAGCGATGCTGTAAATCCCCTCCAGTCCCTCCCTCAGCTGGGTTTTGGTTGTGTCAGGACTGCGGAGCTGGAGGGCTCGGCCAGGGGCAGTGCTGCTGGCACACGCTGCAGCGGGGTTAGGTCATCTTCCTGGCGACGCTGGCGTAGGTGTGCTCTATCTCTTCATCTGCGGGACACGTGTGGCTGAACTCATCGCAAGCATAGGCGTTGTTGAGGTAGCGCCAGACGCCCGTCATGTCCGCTGGGATCTCGAAGTCACGGTACTTTTTGGCTGCAATCTAGAGAGGAGAAGAGGGGGAGGCTGAGACTTCCCAGACCTGGGGAAGATTCGCTCTCTGGCTTTGGGGGGGATACAAATATGGGACCCCCAGCCCTCTGTTTGCATCACCCCATCCTGCCACCCCCACTTGGAGTGGGTGCCCCCACCTTGGCCCTGGGAGCCAGTGCCATTACCTTGATGATATGCAGTTTGGGCAGGAGGTTGCAATCAGCCAGCGTCAGGTGGTCTCCATCCAGGAATTTCCTCTTGGAGACGGTGATGTCCTCCACGCTGTCCTGGTCAATCTCTTCAGGGAGAGGAGTGTTTAGGTAGACATCCAGCCGCTGAAACTCTCGCAGCAGGGCCTTCTCGAAATCTGGGTGGGCAGGGAAACAAGTGCAGTTAGCCTGGTGCACTGGGCTCCCAGCACAGCCCAGGGCTGTGCCAGGGTGGCTGAGTCTCTCCCAGGCTTTGCATACAGGGACAAAGCCCTCAGGGCCACACTGGTGGTGCACAGCACTGGACCCTGGCCAGAGTCTCTGCTCCCAGGGATCCCAGCAGCATCACTCCATGCTTCCCTCCAGGACCCACTCTCCCCAGCGCCTGCACACAGGGCCATTAGCCCTGTGGAGCACAGGACCGCCTTCACCCTTCCTGCCCGCTCCTCCACTTGCCAAGGAGGCTTTGGTGGGGAAGGCAGCAGGAACCCTAACCTGGTGGCAGGATTTGCATGCAGACAAAAGCATCTCTTCCCCCCACCAGCCTGGCAGATCACAGCCCCACAGCCCCCACCCACATTTCTTACTAATATTTGCTTCCTTGCGTGGGTTCTTAATGTACGCCGAGAACTTGGCAAAGATGTCGCTCCCCACGTCGAAGGACTCCTTGTACTTGGGGCTCAGGTGTGGATACCTTTAAAGAGACACATATCAGTACAGGCAAGGATGGAGGCAGAGATTCAGCTGCATGGTCCTCATCTGCGATGAGGCCATGGTGCCCAGGGCTGGTACTGGAGGATGCAGGTGATGTTCAGCTGATTGTGGGAGAACAGTGATGCTTTAAATTACTGCAGCTGCCACCCTGGGAGCTATATTATCTTGGGTGTTTGGTAGGGGAAAATCACAGGGCAGAAACTCCATGGTTTGGGGACGGTGGTGGCAGCAGAGCCCCAGAGCAGAGCTCTGCCTGCAGGCAGCTCTGGCCCAGCCCGGAGGATGCATGTTGGCATGGGACGGGTCTGAGGAAGCCAGAAGCTCCCATGACTTCCTCAGGAACAGTCTCTTGTTTGCTGATGCGTCCCAGGGCGCACTGCAAGGGCAGACACATCCGAGGAGGTGGATGACGAATGCATTTGAAACTTCCTCTTTTGCACGCAGCGGGAGGGCTTGCAGCCACGCAGGCCACGGGGCGGGCTGGCTGGCTTGGCGGGCTGCGCTCAGTGCCCTGCATGAGCTCAGGGGGGACCGCCCCCCCCCAGCAGCCCTTTGGGCCAGCTGCGCTGCTGCATTCAAGCAAGGGCATTTGCTTTCACTCAGCTGAGCGCACTGGATATGAGCGGGCAAAGGGGGTCTCAACGTTCCCCCTCTACCTCAACACCAACTGCCACAGCCAGCTGCAAAACCACCAGCTCCCGGGGGGGGTCCCTGCACCTGCAGGGACCTTCCCCCACTCTCTGTCTCCCCCCGAGGCGTGCCTGAGCCAAGGGACCAGTGCATTTCCTCCCATTGTTTTCCATCCTAGCCCGTCCCTGTCCCCTCGCAGCCCGACCCACTGCCTTCCCTGGGGGGATGCAGCCCTTCGGCATCACAACCCCTGGCCATTCAGAGCGTGGCTCAGGGTGCTGGGTGGGGAGCCAGCCCCCTCCCTGAGCTCCTCTCAGGCACCTCCTAGCACCCTGCCCCAGTTTCCCAATCTGCCAAGCACTATGCAATACTGCGGCATGCCCACCGGGCCCCAAAAGGGGGAAGGAGCAAGCTTGCAATTACGTGGGTGGGCCCAAGGTCTGCTCCAGGAACTCCTCGATCTTAATGAAGTCTGTTTTCAGCTCCTTATTGAACAGCAAGAAGGGTGGGTTGGTGCCCGGCGCTAAATCTTTCAACTCTTCAGGTTTCCTGGGAGTGGAGAAAATAAGTGGGCTCAGAGCCTGCAGCCTGTCTGCACCCGTCAGCCTCCCTGGGGCAAACAGACAAGGCTGAGGTGGGTGTGTGGGAGGGGGCACAGGACCAGGAGCGTCCCCACTTCCACACTCTGCTGGGTTTGGGGGGCTGAGAAGTGTCCCCCAGCCTCTCGGTCTGCCCTGTGGTGCCTTGGACTCGTACCTGCATCCAGCGGGACAGGGGGTCCCTGTGCCATGCACGTGTTGGCACGTGGCTGGAGCTCCATGCTGGCCCACCCCCTGCACCCCATGGTGTGACAGGCAGTGTGTGGGCAGGGACTGTCACCCCTGTCCCTCTTGCGGTGGCGTGCTGGCTGCAGGGCCAGCGGGGGAGGAAAGTGCTGATGTGGGGAGCTGAGCCAGGGGTGTCTCATCCCACTGCTGGCACAGGGCTGGGCCGTGGTGCCATCTCACCTGGTCATGTCCACCGTGGTGACATTGAACTTGACCCCTTTGAGCCACAGCACCATGAAGAGGCGCTGGCAGAAGGGGCAGTTTCCAATGTTTTCTCCATCCAGGCCAGCCTGCCGGGAAAGCAGAGAAACAAGGATTTAACTCATCAGCTGGGCTCACCCAGCCCAGATGGGATGCCTGGAGGTGGAGAGCCACCAGAGCAGGTCTCGGGAGGAAAGCACATGGAGGGCTTGGCCCGGCACCCCAGGATTGCATGCTGCAGGGAGCCCCTCCCAGCACTGGGGGCTTGGCTGTAGGATCCCCTCCCTGAGCCATGGCCCTGCTGCCACTGGAAAGCATTGGAGAGCATCCTCAGGATGCCCGGGGTCAGATCTTTCACAGAAATGTGAGATAAAGCTGGGAGGAAGAGGAGAAGGAGACAGGGGAAGGAGGTGGAGGGTGATTGCTGATGGATGGGGAGGAAGGGTGGGTCCACTTGGCTGGGACGCCAGGCTGAAGAGGGAGGCGAGAAGGGAAATGTGCTCATGTTTGCCAGGAAAAGAGCAGTTTGTTTTCATGTGCTGTTAGTGTCTGCCTCTGGTTTTGTGTGCATTTAATGAACCTATGCATGACTTCCCTGGGCTGATGATGGCCAAGAACCACCCAAGCAGCCTCCTTGGCCTCAGGGAGGAGAAGGCACCAGGGGCGGCAGGGCTGTGCAGAGGTGGATTTGCACTGGCATCCCACCCAGCATCAGTGGGGAACGGAGCCGCATGTCAGCTCCTAAAGCTTCGATCATGTGCAGACAGTCCCTTTCCATCCCTCTGTATGGACACAGCTGTGGCATCTCAGCACTCAGGGGGCTGCTCTGTGACTGGGATGGGGTCAAACCGCAGTGGGGACATGAGAAAGTGGGGAGCTTGGACAACCTGTTTGAGTCCCATCAGGGCTCCCTCATCAGGGTCTCACCCAGATGGTGGCCATTCAGCAATCCCAATGGAAAGCAGCAGCAGGTGGAGTGAAGCCCATTTCCTTGCTATGTAGCAGCCGGAACTATCCTTTGCCAAAAAGGACTGAAACTCCTTATGAGGAGTTTGGTCAAGAGCACTGTGGCAGGTTCCCCTCAGTGCATGAAAACTGGCACAGATGCTGCTCAGAGAGGGAAGTTGTGCCGTGGTATGAGAGGTAAAAGGGCTCACAGGAGACTTGACTTCTTTAAGAGAATTAACTGGTTCCTCAGCTGCACATGAACCATGGTCCTCTGGCATCTGTGGCAGTCCTTCCACTGCAGGGAAGAGCAGCACAGCTCACACCAGCTCCTTCATGGAGGGATGCTGCTCCCATGGAGCAGCTTGTGTCAGCACGTGAGCCCCAGTGGGATGGCTTGTGCACCGTGGCTCTGCGCTAAGCCTTGATATCAGCTGGTGAGCTGAAGTCCAGAGGCTAAGCAGGAGGGTGATGAGATTTGGGAGGATCTGGTGGTGCAGAAATCAAGTAGCAGCAATAACATCCAGAGTGGGCAGCTGGAGGTGGCTCCAGAGCTCGCACGCACCTCACTGGCGCCCCAAAGACAGGATGGCTGAGGATGCTTCATTAGCAGAAGATGCAGAGACCTGTGCCTGGCTCTCCTGGGCTTGAGGTAAGTGCTACGAGTCACCTGTCTGTATCTACAGGTGTCCAGAAACCTGTGGACTCTGAAGTGTTCAGCTTCTCTAGGAGAGATACACCAACCTCAAACTCACCCTAAGGGAGACGGTAAACTGATCAAAATAAACCCCTTACACTCTGAGTGGTCAGCTGGAGGTGATGGTCTGCTTTTCCACTATGCCAACACCTTTTAGTACTTCCAGAGGAATGAAAATTACTTTTAACCAGTATTTCCTGTGATCAGCTGTCATGAAATGATGCTCCTGAGAAAGGAAATGGGAACTGAGAAATGTATTGATTCTCTGGGATATACCCAGAAGTGAAGCTGAATTCACACGAGGCTTTTTGCTGGCTATTAATAAGAAATGCTCCTGGGTAGCTGCCACTCAGGAGCATCCCATGTCAGCTTATAACAAATAAGGCTTCTTTGGTAACAGACAAAATTGTGTATCAGATGTCCTGTGGGGGAGCTGGCAAGGAGAGTCAGAAAACAGCCATGAGGGCTACGCGTTGGCATGAGAGCAGGGCATCTCTGCTCCCCTTCTCTTCTCCATCATCGCTGGCATCTACAAGCCAAAATTAATGCCGTCCTTTGGAGCATCTCCAACACCAACAGCTCAGAAGATGCTTTTGTGGCTGCCCGGCACGAGGACCGATGCTCTCCTCCTTGCTCTCCTGAGATGGCCCTTGCTGGTAGCAGAGGAAAGGGCAGCCAGCCAGCTGCGCTCCCCTTTGCTTTCCTCACTCAGCACAAGGCTGGGAGCAAGAGGGCTTAATTGCAATTTATCTTGTTGGCCCCATGGGAACTGTTGGGCTGAGCCAAGGCAGCGAGTGGCTCTGGTGGAGTTGCACGAGGGGCAGCAGTGGTGCTGGAGGGGACGGTTGGGTGGGTGGGATGTCCCTCACTGGGGCTGCTCTGGGCTCAGGCAGTGCTTGCCTGCTTCAGGCTTGTCTGTACTTGTCTTGTAGCTCCAGCCTCTGAGCAGCTCAGGCTGGTTTTCCCCCTTGTCTTTTAAAAATAGAGACATGGGCAATTTTGGACCAGAGT
>NW_008825544.1:564084-569516 GCF_000699105.1 Pygoscelis adeliae
CTCTTCACTTCCTTCTCCGGAGAGAGCCTCCTCCCCTGCTCTCCCCAGGCTGCAGCAGGGACCGGGGTGGGGGGTGCAGAGCCTGCAGCCCCCCAGACTGAGTTTCCTCACTCTTTTCCCCTCTGGATGATGGATAAAACCAGCGTGGGCTAGTACAGCATCTCCAGGGAGGTGCAGGTTTTTAGCCCCAACTCTCTGAGGCCTCACGAGGCTGCATGAGGCATTAAAACCCCAAAGTTACTTAGCAGTTCCTGTGGTTTTCCCCTTGGTGAAACAGCATGAAATGCAGTGGGAGGAGGGAGCAGCTTTGCATGCTTGGGGCGCTGCTAAGTGCTCAACACCCACTGCGCCCTGCCCATGGTTCCTACAGCCACCCCGAAAGCCGGGAAGCAGCCTTGGGTGCGGCTAAATGCCTCATGGGGCTGAGGGGCAGAGCCTCCTTCCAGGCAGGGAGAGCCCCCCAGCCGGTGGGACGATGCTCTCACTGGGACCACAGCAGGGTCAGAAATTGCCAGCTCTTTGGGAACCGCCTGCCCCAATCCAAAGGCAATGCAGGAGCTGCTTCACACCCTCCCCATCCTCATCAAGTTAAGTTCAGCATTTGCCAAAGTGAAATCTGGGCAGGGGCAGTGTGTCAGTAGGCACCTGCGGGAGCACCAGCTACCCCCATGATCTACGGCTATCGCAGGTTATACCGGCAGCTGTGTCTCACAGCTGACCCCAGCCCAGGAGAGGTGCAAGGTGCCAATGGCACGGAAGGGTGCCTGTCTGCAGCCAGGAGCTGCTGTGACTTCAGTAAAACTGGGTCCTAAATGGTAGGAGAAGAAGGCACAGCATCAATTTGTCTGTTAACAGACAAGCCAAGAAGGGTTTTTTCATGCTAAATTAAGGCGTAGGGGAAGTCCTGACAATGCTGCTGCTTTGTTTTCTGTTTCCCTTCCCTCTGAAAACCCCCTTGAAGGTGCTGCCACCATTGCAGTGACCTCATGTATCGTTTTCCTCTTGTCCCCAGCCATTCAGGGAAAAAGTGTGCTAAGAAGGGAATTCAGGACCCGAATTACTTTCACCAAGAAAATACACTTGTCTGGATTTGGCTCAGCCAAGCTTGGTGCCTGGCAAGCACCGCCATGGCCACAGTTTTGGCAAAGGCATGGGGGGGATCCTTCCCACAAAGGCTCAGATAATCCTTTCCAACACATATTTTCAACTACAACCCAATCAAGGTGCCACACGGTGCCCAGCACTGCCAGGTGCCTGCACCAGGGAAGCCAGTGCCTACGGCCAGGCACCACGGTCCTTTTGGGCACCAAGCTGCCCTAGGAGGAGAGGAGCAAAGCCCATGGGGCTGAGCAGCTGCAGGGAAACCACCCTTAAAACCTCGATGTAGTGGCACAGGGAGGCACTGCTCCCCCCCATCTGCTGTCACTTGACACTGTGTCCTGGGACCCCGCTGGCATCACTGCTGGCACACACAGTCACCAGCTTACCAGCCGCCAGCTTCAGCTCCTCTCTTTCTACACCCCGCATGTCCACTGCAGGTATTTTGAACTTGAGTGTTAAAATGCTCCAGGGGAAGTGTTTGGAAAATTGCTTAACGGGGGGGGGGACCGGGGGGGACACAACACACCAACATTTCCAGCGAATAATCCCCCCGAGCTGCTCTGTGAAGCCGCCCCATCCCGCCCACATGTGGGCACCCATGCCAGCTCCCCAAGCCGTCCGTGCTCTGTTTTGCAACCCTGGCTCACAGGAGAAGCTGAAGTGGCTGCTCTCATCCCTCCCGCTCACAGTTCCCAGGCTGGGGCTTGTCTTATCTGGGCTTCAAGAGGCGCATGTGTGCCCGCTCCTTCATTACGCCAGCTGCCAGCAGTGCTCTTCCCCTGGGGTATGTGAATACCACGAGACCAGGGCATCTTCTAGGATGCTGGGCGTGACACCCCCACCGGTCCCCATGCCACCGTGTGCCTGGTCCCCTCCTCTGGGCACCCACTTAGCCAGCCCTCATGGTGAGCAATCCCAAACTTGGTACCCATCTCCAGCCTCCCGAAACATGAAGACACCCGCGAATTTCCACCACCTATGCCCAGCTGGAGCCTGGTGAGGATGAGCCTGCGGGGAACTGCCAAAGAGTCCCCCCCCGAGACCCACCTTCACAAACAGCTCGATCTCAGGCTCCTTGGTGGCATTGTGCTGCCGACTTTCCATCCCAGCAGCGTGAGGAGGGACCGCTGGGCTGGCCGTTCACTGCTGTGGTGAGTTGGTCCGTCCTTTGTGGAGCGCTGACGGCGGAGGGTTTTGGAGGGCTGGTGGCTCGAGCACCCCGGCTGTGCTCGCGCCCTGCGGAGGGCTGGGGCTTGCCCTTTCCTTCCTTTTGAAGCGGGGAGGAGCGATGGGGTGTGCGCCGGGACCTGCTGGCGGGGAGGGGGAAGCTGCAGGGCCTCCCAGCCGTGACTCAGCATGGGTCTATCTGGACGTGTTCATGGATCCCCTTCCAGTCTATCACACCCGCCCAGGCGCTGCTCCGGTGCCTCCAAGCAGTGGGCTGGCGGCCCAGGCGGCCCCGGCACTGCTGCTGTCACCTCCCAGCTGGGAGTAGAAGGGTTTTGCAGAGGAAGCATCTCGCCTGCTGTTCCTCGTGCTGCTCTGGTCTGGTCTTACGCCTTTGCCATCCTCCCACCCTTGCACCCAGACACCAGTGCCCCAGGGCTCACCAATTCTTTATCTCTTTGGGGTGAACCGAGCTGACTTTCCCACTGCCTTCCCCCTTCCTGCTGCTGCATCACGATGGGCAGCTGCTAGGAGGGAGGGTACAGCTCCTCTCCCTGCCCACCACCCCCGGGGGTGCCCCTGGGTGGGCTCTTCTGAGCACCCCCCGTTGCAAGGAGTGGGGGCTGAGCAGGGTGAGGGTTCAGGGAAGCCAAGTGTGGCGGCCTGGCCACCTGCCACCGGCTCTTTGCAGCTGGCCGAGCACTGCCAGGGTGCAGACTTTGCGCAGGAAGGACTGCAAAACAGCCAAGGAGGGAAAGCAAAGGGGCTGGAGCGTGTCAGGGTGCAGCAGGGAACCGCAGAGCACCACTGGCAGCAGCCCAGCTGGGGGGGTGCGTGGCGGGGTGATGGGAAGGGATGTCTTCAGGGCTGACCCCCGGCAGGGCCCTGTTCCTGGAATTTGGGCTGTTTCACAGGAAGGATGACCGGCTTGCTTTCCTCCCCAGGATGGGAGGGAAACATTTGCTGTCAGATCGTCCTGGCTGCCATCCCAGTGGAGACGGCTTCCCAGCACCCATGGGCTTAACTCTTGGGCAAGTCCCGTCTCGTACCTCGGGACCCCATAGCTGTTACTGAGCTTTGCACAAAATGGAGATCCTGATTGCTTGACTCAGCACGCCCCCAGCCTGTGTAAGCTCAGACTTTCCTAAAAATAATCAAACCCTGATAAGAAAGCATCCACCCCGAGGCAATTAGGCTAGGAAATTATTTTGCAGGCTCCCGGAGGAGTGTCCCCAAGGGAGATGTTTCTCCTGGATACTGCTGCACAGCCCAGAGTGGTGCTTACACTGGCAGCTGCACAGGAGGGTCTGGGGGGCATTTTTCTTTCTGCTCCATCAAATCTTTTGGAGAATTTGAAACTCCACCCAATGGGACAGGAAACTCTGCCTGACATTCTTATAAACAAGAGGGATGAATTAATGGCATTGTGAATGCCAAGCAGGGCCACAGCAAGCACCCTCAGCATGAGCTCAGCACCCAGCTCCCGCTGCAGACCCCTGGGTGATGTGTGCCGGTCCCTGCTGCTGCCCTGGCCCCCACCTTGCTGCCCCTTCCCAAGTGATGCTGAGTCCGCAGGGAGCCACGCCCGGCTCCTGGCACTGCTGGCTGCTGCCTTCTCTGCTGACCTCAGCTGGGGGGCAGAGCGAGCAGCTCCTGCCCATTGTGTTTCCCTCCAAGCTGCCAGCTGAAGCAGCAGGCAGGGATTTAACTCCTGCAGGGTGAGGGGCATGGGTATGGCACAGTGCCCTCCTCGTGAGGTGTCAGAGTGCCTGATATCTGGCCCTGTGGAGGCTGTGGGTGCAGAAGGGCAGCAGCAAAGAGGTCCCTGCCCGCGGTGTTTGATGCAGGGAGGGCGTTTGCCTTTTCTGCAGGAACAGCTGCCTTGGGAGGCAGCGCAAGCAGCCCTTCCCTTCCTCCTCAAATGGTGAATGGCCGGACGTTTGCTGAGATGGAGATTACAGCACACGTGTATCCGGATTTCTGCCTCACAGTGTCTGTAAGAAAGCAGGGGGCACGTTGGAAACCTCGCCAAGCCCCATCCCTCTGCTCGGGGGGAACAGAGGCGGGAGGGAAGGGGCTGCCGATTTCTCCACCAGTGACAGTGATGCCAAGGCATGGCACCTGCTCACTCCTCACGGAGCACCTTTGAAAACATGTCCCTCCCTCCCCGTGGGAGGTGTCCCTGTGCTGAGAGTGTCCCAGCTGTCCAGAGCAGCCCCTTGCCCTGGGCAGCAGACAAAGAGCGGGTACACAGGCGCCCGCCCAGCCCCGGCGCTTTGGCAGGGCAAGAGAAGTGAGCCATTGTCCCTGTGCACTGCCAGCCCCAGTGCCAGCCACTGCTGAGGACCAGACTAGAGGAGGCTGCCTGGTGGGACGCAGCAGAACCGGCAGTGGTTGCACCATGGCTGGGCTGGTGGGGCCAGCAGCAGCCCTGGTCCTCCTCTGCCTGGCCGTGGGGCTGGAGGCCAGCCCGGAGCTCTCCGGTGAGTTGGGGCGCGGGCGGGGCAACGAGGGATGCCGGGGACCATGCCGGTGTGAGCGGAGGGTGAAGTGACAGCCGGGTTGGTGGGGTAGGGGCCAGCAAGGCACAAACCAGTGCAGGCCATAGGGAGTTTGCCAAAAAAAACTGGGTTTTTTTTATCCCCACGGCAGGGCTGGGGTCTGAAAACACCCTGTGCATGTCCTGCAGCCCGGTTGTGAGCGAGGGAGCGGCTCCCCCTGCTGCTGCTGCGCTCCCTTGGACAGTTTGGAGGCAGAAATGCAAAAAAACTAATCTTAAGACAGTCCCCGAGCTTTCCTGAGACCCCCCCCTGGCCATGATGCTCTTGCCCTTGGTGCTGGGTGGTGTGTGGAGCTGAAGCCTCCTGGAGCACCCAGGGCTGCCCTGCAAGCCTTTGCTGCTCTGAGAAGCCAAGGGAAGAGATGGGCTGAAGCTCTACCCAGTCCCTGGCCAGAGCTAGTGGCTGTGGTCCCTAATCAGAGCCACCCATGAGTAGGGGGGCTGCAGGATGCACTGCCACAAGGCACAGCACGGGCCAGATCCTCTCCCTGGGGAGCAGCACCAGTGAGCCTTGTAGATGTAGCTGAGGCAGAAATTTGGGATCCCTTGTGACCCAGCACTTGGGACAGTCAGGACGGGTGCAGGCAGGCTGGGTGCCTGGGGG
>NW_008825544.1:569549-571187 GCF_000699105.1 Pygoscelis adeliae
CCTTCCACTCTGCTCTGCCACACCCAGGCGACACGAGAGCCCAGCACGATGCCACCGAGCACGGCAGGGCAGGCTGTGGCGGAGAGGATGTGATTTCATCTGGGCAGAGCTAACTGCACAACCGCACCATCAGGGACTGAGTCAGTGGCACCGGCAGGCGACCGGAATCACTCACAAAACCTGCCTGCAGCCTCCTTGCCATGGTTTCACCCAAAAAAAACCCCAAACTCCATTTTCGCAATTGCTCACTGCCCCAAAATGGTGTCATGGAGAAACCTCTGTCCCTGTGGTGCTCTTTTAAAATACAAACCGCTGGTGCTGCCAGCCAGCACAGCAGCAGAGGAGGCTGCCTGCTGCAAGGCAGGCTGGATTTGGGGAAACCCATTTCTCCCCCTATTCCTCCCTCATGTCCCCCACCATCCCCAGGATTTGGCTCAGCCCCCTGTGCCCAGGGCTGTCCCAGGAGCGATGTGTTTGGGCAGCCCCGCCACCAGCCGTCTCGGGGATGGGCAGGCAGGTTTGGAGTTCGTGACGGGCAGAAGTCGAGCCCCAGGCGGCTCTGGAGGCTGCCCAAGAGCCTGGCTGCTGCCACAGGCAGGGAGCTGCTGCAGAGGATGCAGAGGAAGGACATGGGGGCCGGCAGCCAGGGCAGGGTCTCATGCCCCTCATGGCCCCCAGTGTCCAGTGATATGGGGCAACCGGAGGAGAGGGGCAGGACAGGGCTTGTCCTGCCCCCCTCTTTGTGGGCATTGCACCCCAAGGGGCTGATCCCGCTCTGTGTCCTCCAAGGAGCATCTTTGCATCTTACTGGAGCTTTGACCTGGCTAAAACAGCTTGACTGCTCCCATCCACCCTCCTCTGCCTCTCCTTTCCTCGCTCCTCCAGCACGCAGAGGAGTGAGCAAGGGCTTGCTTGCACAAGACTGTGGCCCCCACACTCGCTCATCCCAGCTTGCAAGGACAAATGCCAGCAGCTGCCCGTGTCCAAGGGAAAGATTAACTCCGAGCAGGGTCAGCTTCCAGCCACGTCCACTGACATCTCCCAGGGAGGGATGCTGGCCACAGCTGCCAAAGGGTTAGCGGCAACAGGGAAGGTGAAAGGGGCCCTTTGTGCAGCTGAGCCTGGCACTGGTTTGCAGAGGGACAGAGGGAGAAGTGCGGGGCTGGGAGCCAGTGCTCCCACCTTTTTGTATTGGTTTGGGGGAGTTTGACATGCTGCAGGCTGGGGGACAGGGTGCATGTCCTGCCCTGGGCCCCAGCACTAGGCTGGGGCTGGGGTGCGAGTCCCTCCAAGGACCCTACAGCTGGGGACTGGGGTCTGTGAGCCACCCAGCAGCCCAGGGTCCTGCCTGCCAGGTACTGGGTTGCCCTGTCCCCACCTCCCAGCCTCAAAATGATGCTTTCCCTTTGCTTTTGTTATATTCAAAGGCCTGATGCAAACTGCTCTGTCCAGGGCCCTACACATCATTTTTTGTTAGCTTTTCCTGCTTCCTCAGCCTCCTCCAGCAACCTGCTCAGAGCACCCCTGACAGCTTGCAGAGCTTTTATTAAAACAGGTTCCTTGCTCACCCAGCACCCAGCACAGCTGATACCAGCCAGAGCTGATAGCTGCATGTTAAACCCTCTTAAAGGCTGGGCA
>NW_008825544.1:571224-575083 GCF_000699105.1 Pygoscelis adeliae
GGGTAAGTAAGGTTTGGGACGCAAACTAGGCAGGATTAAAAGAGAGAAATACCTCACACCGGGAATTCAGGGAGAGTAGGGCCAGTGCCCATCGGAAAGGCCGTGGACTGGGAATGGCTTGCATCGATGCACGGGGCTTCTCCGGCAGAGAGACCTGGGGTCAGTTGGGCTCAGATGATTACTTGGTGGCTCACACCCATCCATACCGACCCAGCCAACTGTGGGAGCTTGCAGCAGCCACTGGACCCTTCTCTCCTCCAGCTCATGGCTCTGCATCGTGTGACAGAAAGTATCCTCCTCTCCCTGACTCCAGTGATCATCTCTGGATTATCATCTCTGGCTCATCATCTCTGGCTCATCACCTCTGGCTCATCCTTGCTCTCTCCTTCCCATGTCTCCATAACAAGCCTGATTTTCTCTAAACCCTTGACTACTCCTCATGGGATTCTTCCATACATGTTTTTTCTGACCTGTCATCCTGCCTCCAGCTTTTGCTTCCCTTTGCTAACCAGCTCGGCTACTCCATGCTGCTTTCCAATCTCTTGGCTGCAATGCTGGATGTAAGATTTGCTGCAAGCCCACCTTCTCTGCTGCAGCCCCACTCTGGTCCTGTTTGCCCCATAAGTGCCCCAGCCCAGGACGTCCTCACTGCCACCCGCTGTCAGGACCCCAAGCACTGCCACTGCGATGGTCCCAGTGTCTCCTCCGGCCAACGCCGCCCATGCTCTCCCCTTCCAGGGTACCTGCGTAAGGTGCTGAGGAACCACACCACCCACACATGCGACGGGGAGCAGCTCCTCATCGTCTGCCCTCACAAGACCACCATCAGCATCCTTGGTGCCTTCTACGGGCGTCGCGTACCCAGCCCCAACCTCTGCCCCAGCCCTGGCAATGCCTCCCACGAAAGCACTGAGTGCACATCCACCACCGCCCACCTGGTAAGTGTGGGCAGTCCCAAGGGACCAGGCTGCACACACACCCCTTCCCCAGGTCACTGGCCTGCCTGCTTGGGCTGGGTGGCTGCAGGCAGCACAGCCTCCCTGTGCCCTGAGGGAGGCTGCTCCCATTGGCATCGGGATTCACCCTTGGGGTCCTTTTCCTGGAGCATTTATGGGAGATAAGGGTGGATGAGACCTTCTGCGGTGGGTCCCAGGGTGGGGCTGCCCTGCCAGAGGAGCCTGGCAGGAGGCACTGCTGCATCCCAAGCTGGCTTTTGGAATAATCCCTCAAGACACAGCAGGCTCAGAGAAAGCCCTGGCAGCTGGGGTTGGGTCCCAGAGAGGGGTGGTGCAGCAGCTGGGGTACCAGGCTCAGGAAGCAGGACAGTGGCCCACGAGGGATGCTGCGCTCAGCCCTGCAGGTGCATCCCCTAGGATTAGCACAGAGCTTGGCTCTTCCCCAGCCAGAAGCAGCACTCAGCCATGCCGGCAGCTCCCAAGAAGCGGATTAATGAAGCAAGCCCAAAGGAGGGTCTGTTGATTACAGTAGCCAGCACAGGGAGAGGGGAGGAAGGCAGGAGGTGGCAGAAGGGAAGGGACCTCACCAAAGCTGATGCCTGGCTAGAGGAAGCGCTTGCTGGTCTGCTCCAAAAGCCCTGCAGCCTGCTCCATGCTGTGGCTGTGCTTGATTCCTCTTTGTGTTTGGAGGAAAACCCTGTGCCTGGTGAGGACATCAGCCCTCCACCAGCCCCACACGAGACATCATGAGCAGCTTGAGGAATGGGGCAGAGAGGAGCTGGGAGGGATGTCGTCCTTTGGCGTCCTGCAGCTTTACCCTGGCTTCTGGCTCTCCACACTGGCACAGCTGGCCTCAGCATCCATGGCCTTGGGATGCCTTGGACCAGACCAGCTGTTGCAGCTGGCAGCAGCCCAATCCAGGCATCATAGCAGTCACCTGGAAGGGAGCAAGGAGAGCAATAACGCTCATTCTGCAAAGCCTTGAGGGTGTGTCCTTTGCCAGCCAAACTCCTCCAGTTCTCAGCAACTTCAACCTTGGCTGAATACTGGAGCCCCATCTCCCAGGGGCTGTGCTCACCCATGACCCCCTCTTCCCGCAGGAGTGCCTGGGGCTGGAGCTGGCCTTGTAGTCACAGAAGCCTGGTCGCTGCCTTTTCCAAAGCCCTGCTTGGCCAGGCAATGCTCCTCGGCCCCAGCTGCAAGTCCCTGGTCCAGCTACTCAGCTCTACCCATGGCTGGGGAGACACTGCACTCACTGGCTGCAGGAGAGCGGGTGAGATGGGCAATGCACTGTGCCATGCCAGACACAGCATGCCCGAACCGTACCCGCTTCTCTCTCCTGATCACAGGGCTCTAACAAACCCAGGGCAGCCAGGATGCGTGGTGGGGGCTGGCAGAAGGGTCCCTTGATGGGGTCAGGGTTTCATATGCTACTTTTCTATTCCTGTTCCAGCGCCTTGCTAGGGCTGGGGCAAAATTGCAGCAAACTCAGCTGCGTGCAGCTGCCTGTGGGGAAGGGGAACATGGAGCCAGAGAAGAGGAACAAGAGCTGAGGAGCCAGTTCCCTGCTGTGGGAGCTCACAAGGCTTTGCTACCCTGTTCTGCTCCAGCTGCAGATCCACACACACACACACACACCCCTGGCATCCCACATGTCCCAGGAGCTCTGCAAGCGCTGAACCGAACGGTGCTGCCATGGCACCAAGCCGGCCCCGCAAACCCTGTAAACACAGGTCAGCGTCCCCAGAGCTTGTGTATCAAGCACAGGATACAGCGTGGCACAGACGTTTGAAGACCGAAGGGCAGGTCTGTGAGCAGGATCTGTGCGGCTCAGGTCTGCCGCGAGATGGAGCCGCTCCACCCAGGGGACTGGGATCGCACAGGGCTGGGTTCCCTGCTGGCTGGAGACTGTTGTTGGAAGAGACGGGACGTCTGGAGAGCAGAGAGCAAGGCTGCTGCTGAGGCTCAGCTCTGTTTAGGCAAAACCTGGGGAGAAAGATTAATTGCATTTCCTCCTTAAATTTCACTTCTGGCAGCCAGGAAAGACCAAGAGGAGGCTCAGTCCTGTGCTGGGGGGGGACAGTGACAAAGGAGGGGAAGGAGAGATGCAAAGGGACTCCATCGTCTCAAGTGGCGGGATCCCAGGGCCTGAGTCGCAGGGCAATTTCCCAGAGGGGTGGCAGCGAGGGTCGGGAACAAGCCGTGGCCCCACTTGCCGCCCCCGCCACCAGCAGCCTCTGCTCAGGCTGTGGGTTTGCTGCTGCTGGGGCTTGCAGCATGCCCAGAATCCCAGGGGGATGCTGGGGGCCAGGAGCCACAGCCCCATGGCCAGCCCAAGTCCAGGCTGCCCGAGAGATCCCTGCCAGAGCCACGGGCCCGGCTCAGCCACCCCGCGGGTTTGGCAGCGTCGCCTTTGGGCCACCGTGGGCAGGCAGTGACAACGGGCAGCAGCAAAGGCCACCCCGGTCTCCAGCGGGGACGCTGCCCGAGGTGGTGTGAACCCTCGTCCCCATCTTGTGGCCGCGCGTTTGCATTGCACGGAGCCCTGCTGGCGTGGGCGTGAGTGCACGGGTGTTGCATGGAGCTGCATCGCTGTGCACACCTGCACGAGTGTTGCACAGAGCCGTGTCAGTGTGCACACCTGCACAGATGTTGCACTGGGCCACGTGAATGCACATGCATGCATGGCTGTTGCACAGACCCATGTCAGTATCCACACCTATATGGGTGTTGCAGGGGGCTGTGTTAGCGTGCATGCCTGCACGGATGTTGCACACACATGGCATGGGGCAGTGCTGGTGTGCATGCCAGCACAGGTACTGGCAGACCTGTGCGGGCACACAGCTTTCTGTGGGTGCAGGGGAGTAACTGATTCAGGAACCGACACATGAAGCAGGGTGACT